>NC_134893.1:29334600-29347100 GCF_041734735.1 Babylonia areolata | reverse complement strand
TTTCTTCTCTTCTCTTTGTTATATGTTTCCTCCCTTTGTAAACTGTTTCTTCTCTTCTCTTTGTTATATGTTTCCTCCCTTTATAAAACTGTTTCTTCTCTTCTCTTTGTTTGTTATATGTTTTCTCCCTTTATAAAACTGTTTCTTCTCTTCTCTTTGTTTGTTATATGTTTTCTCCCTTTATAAAACTGTTTCTTCTCTTCTTTTTGAAAATCTGTTTCCTGACATGGCTTATTCACATACTTTCATCTGTATATATACTTTCATCCACACGGTTTCACTTCCATTCACATGTCTGATTCACGTACACTTTCCTTCACTTTGTCTACAGACCACGTGCAGCAGATCAGGATGGCGGCCCATCGAAGACGAACGGAGACAAGCTGCACAACTCACGACAGTTCTGGAAGGTTCGGGGGCAGCTCACCAGTCCGATGCGTGAATCGAACATTTTACGAGGGCAGAGGAGACATAAGTTACAGCAGTCGGTATCTGGGCTGCATCCTTCCCCCCTCTGTCTCTGGCGTTGGTCAGTCTGCTTCGGCCGTCGTCCACGAAGCTGCTGACTGCTTTTCTGTGTGTAAACTGCACACCAGCAGAGTTGAGCAGCACAGTGACAGCTCGAGTCGGAGTCGGTAAGACAGACAGCTAGACGCACGTGAATAAGTCCTTTATGTGTGTGTGTGTGTGTGTGTGTGTGTGTGTGTGTGTGTGTGTGAATGAAGTCTTTGACCAGGACGCACTATTAGATTTATATATATATATATATATATATATATATATATATATATATATATATATATAGATATATATATATATTATTGTGTTGTATAGTATTGTATGGCTCCTTGTCACAACAGATTTCTCTGTGTGAAATTCGGGCTGCTCTCCTCAGGGAGAGCGTGTCACTACAGTGCAGCGCCACTCAACTTTTTCTTCTGTCTTTTTGTCTGCCAGTAAATCTATTTCTTTTCCAAATCAAAGTAGAATGTTCTGCACAATGTTGTTGCAGTGGGCAATTTCATGTACACTAAGTGCATGCTACACACGGGACCTTGGCTTATCGCCTCATCCGAATGACTAGCGTCCAAAACGTCACAAGGTCTAGTGGATGCGGAAAAAAACAAGAACTGGCAAGTCGTGAATTCAGTCCCGTGCGTTCAGATTCTCTCGTTTCCGAGGCGGACACGTTACCACTTGGCCACCACTCCACACTTTAATGCTTGTTTGTAATTAACCCAACCCCTTGATTGCTGTTGACCAGTATGCTTGGTTGTTATAGATAGAACTGTCACCTCTCTGAGATTAGACTGGTTTTAAAGGTCAGGTTTTACGTCCACCCTTCTTTATAGGGAATTCTTACTTTAAAAAAGAATCTTATTTCACTGCGTTAACTTTTGTTCTGCAGAATAAACCAGACCACTTGAAAGCACACAAGAAGTGGTCAATGCACCCGGAATGTCTGCCACGCGCATCTCGTGTCAGCAGCAGTGAAGGGGTCAAACCACCTGTCACAAAGGATGAGTCACAATAAAGTCAAACCACCTTTCACAAAGGATCAGTCACAATAGGGTCAAACCACCTGTCACAAAGGATGAGTCACAATAGTCTCCACATACCGGGTGAGTTCCAGACTCAGAAGATGCTGCCTTTGCCAGCCTGTGAGGGAGTTGCGATGATGGGGGTTTTCATCACCATCTTTGATTCTTGCCACGAATGACTCGTCAAGGCGACGGATCACTGACCCAGGATCCGCTGCAATAGCGCCCTTTCTCTCTAAGAGCTCAGGGCGCTTTACATGAAAGAAAAATATTACAAGTTACATAGAACATTCATGACCACTCTTTCTCAACCCCCCCCCCCCCCCCACACACACACACACACTCTCCCACTCCCGCTCTACATGCATCCAAAGTGAGCTGAAACGGGTGTGTTGGAAAACAGGGAAGCTGAGGGTGCTTATACAAGTTATAGAAAGGTTTTTAAAAGATGGGTTTTTAGTGATTAGCGAAAAGCAGAAATAGAATCAGATGTACGGATATGATGAGGAAGGTTGTTCCAGATGTGAGGAGCAGCAAAGAAGAAAGAACGTTCTCCACAGGCTCTTGTAATGACACGAGGAAGTTTCAAAAGGTAACAGTCAGAGGAAGAGCGGAGACTTCTTGCGAGAGTGTAAACACTGATAAGGTCAGAAATATATGTTGGTCCTGTGGAGTGGAAAGCAGAATAGCAGAGACACGCAACTTTGTATTTGATATATATTTTTCTGTCTGTCTGCGTGTCTCTGTCTGTCTGTCTGTCTGTCTGTGCGTCTATCTCCAAAGGTGGGAGTGTGAGGTGGAGTGGGCAGGGCAGGAAGTGATGGGGGTTGAGGTGTCACACAACCATGAAACACTGTTCAAAAATAGTTCTTTTTTCTTCTTCTTCTTCTTCTTCTTCTTCTTCTTCTTGTCCGTTTCGTTGTATTCTATTTTTGGGATTGTGAGTATTGCAAGGGTGCAGAGGTGTTGGCTTGTGATTCTGCCTCAGTTCGAGTTTTCTTTTCCAACGGGAGGAGAGTGAAGACAGACAGACAAACAGACATCCAAACAGACAGATGAACAGAGAAAAAAACAACAACAGTTACATTCTGAATATATTTGTATACTACCCAGTTGCTGTCCTTTTATGAAAGCTGAGCTGAAAGCATTCTGATTCGATCTGAGCAGATCTGGGTGGGGGCTCACGATACAACAAAAGATTCATTACTGTGTTTCAGACATACAACGAAACATGGCTTTTTCCTGTTTTCCCCCGGGCTCCAGATGGTCAATCAATGCCAGGTTACCCGTGCGTCATACACATCCGTGGTGTCGTTTACCCGTACTAATGGAGACTAATTGAGCTCTGTTCGTTAAATAGACAGAAGTAGAAAAACAAATATCTGCGACACATGATCGGTGGTGTTGGTACATTCATCCGTCGTGCATGACCGGGCTGAAAGCATCAGGACTGGATTGGATCTGGGCCTCGAACACGTCAGTAAAGGTTCCTGCACCAGTAGCTGTCGTCGATACGCCCTGATAGAAAACAATGAATCGAATGTCAGCTTGCCAGTAGAGCTTAATGTTCTCTGCGGCGATCAACAGCAGCTGGGAATGTATATTGTTCCTAACGCTGGTCAAACTTCATAAATATTGTTCTTTTTATGGACAGTGGTTTATGACTGTGTTTAGATTCACAGAGACGTTTTAGACTGAAGAATTCCTTTGGCCTGTCGTTGGCCTGTCACACGAAAGTTTAAAAGATTTTGAAATGTAGCCGGCGCGAAAAAAATCGCTCGAAAAGAGTAAAGCATGCTTCTTTTAATTAATATATATATATATATATATATATATATATATATATATAGGAATGTCAAATTGAGCGTTTTAATCGGGAGAAAATATTTAACATATCCCAAATGCACGATTACATAAATTAAACAAAGTTTCGTCACGGTGATCAAGGTGTACGAACTGGAATGGGCAGACAGGGCATATAAGCTAGAACTATGTAGGATGCAGTTCATTTCGTTATAGTTTGTTCGAAAATTGCATAATTCGAAACAGAGTAACACCAAGGAAACCCCGATTTCAACAATGTTCAGTTTGTGCAATTTATTTTGCCGAGGAAATAAAAAAGCGAAACTTTACGTAACTACAAATTCATGTAATATGGAAAGGGTCAACAACTTGATTTTGACTGGTTTTGATATGCTGTCATTTGATTAAATCAGACTATACCGTGTTGTTGTTCACACTTTTAATGTGTAAGGTAACGAGCAGACACTGGATTGTATGACTCAGCATGAAGGGAGTATGACCTTTCAGCACAATGAATGAAAACAAACATACCCCTTCAGCCAAAAGGAAACAAAACAAACATACCGCTTTCAGTCAGATGAAAACTAGCATACCCCTTCGGTCAGATGAAAACTAGCATACCCCTTCAGTCAGATGAAAACTAACACACCCCTACAGCCAAACGAAAACAAAACAAACATACCCCCTTCGGTCAGGTGAAAATTAGCATATCCTTTCAGTCAGATGAAAACTAGCATACCCTTTCAGCCAAAATAAAAGCCAAAAACATACCTCTTCAGCCAAAATGAAAACATACTCCTTTAAACCGAATGAAAACATACCCTTTTAGCCAATTGAAAACATGCCTTTTCAGCCAAATGAAAATGTACCCTTTGAGCACAAGGAAATCTAACACACACCTTCAGCCCGATGAAAAATAACATACCACTTTAGCCAAATGAAAACTAACATGCCACTTTAGCCAAATGAAAACTAACACACCACTTTAGCCAGATGAAAACTAACATGCCACTTTAGCCAAATGAAAACTAACATACCACTTTAGCCCGATGAAAACTTGCATAACACTTTAGCCAAATGAAAACTAACATGCCACTTTAGCTAAATGAAAACTAACATACCACTTTAGCCAGATGAAAACTAACATGCCACTTTAGCCAAATGAAAACTAACACACCACTTTAGCCAGATGAAAACTAACATGCCACTTTAGCCAAATGAAAACTAACATACCACTTTAATGAAATGAAAACTAACATACCACTTTAGCCAGAAGAAAACTAATATGCCACTTTAGCCAGATGAAAACTAACATACCATTTTAGCCAAATCAAAACTAAAATACTACTTTAGCCAGATGAAAACATACCCCTTGACCCAAATGAAAACCAACATACCACTTTAGCCAGATGAAAACATACCCCTTGACCCAAATGAAAACTAACATACCACTTTAGCCAAATGAAAACTAACATACCCCTTGACCCAAATGAAAACTAATATGCCACTTTAGCCAAATGAAAACTAACATACCACTTTAGCCAGATGAAAACTAACATACCACTTTAGCCAGATGAAAACTTGCATACCACTTTAGCCAGAAGAAAACTAATATGCCACTTTAGCCAGATGAAAACTAACATACCATTTTAGCCAAATCAAAACTAAAATACTACTTTAGCCAGATGAAAACATACCCCTTGACCCAAATGAAAACCAACATACCGCTTTAGCCAGATGAAAACATACCCCTTGACCAAAATGAAAACTAACTACTTTAGCCAAATGAAAAATAACATACCCCTTGACCCAAATGAAAACTAACTACTTTAGCCAAATGAAAAATAACATACCGCTTTAGCCAAATGAAAACTAACATACCACTTTAGCCAAATGAAAACTAACATACCACTTTAGCCAAATGAAAACTAACATACAACTTTACCCAGATGAAAACAAACATGCCGGTTTAGTATGTAGATTCTGTATCTGTTAACCATTGTCTGAATACATAATGGTATTAAAAAAAAAACCCACCCCAAAACATACCGGTTTAGCCCCATGAAAAACTAGCATATTCCGTTAGCGATATGAAAATGAATATTCCCCTTTCGCGAAATAAAAACTAGCACGCCGCTTGCTACACATGCGTGTGTGTGTGTGTGTGTGTGTGTGTGTGTGTGTTTGCGCGCGCGCGCGTGCGCGCTCACAGGCAGACAGACAGACAGATACAAACAAACAAAAACAAAGCCTCAAAAAGACTAACGGTGTGCTTTTTCTTCTGGATGCTGGTTCAGTACAGGAAGGTCCATGGCTGACCGTGTCCGGTACAAGCCCATTACCAGTGCCCAGCCAACGACAACAGTTTCTTGCCTGACAGGCACTTTAAGCTGAAGTGCTAAAGTGGACTTCCTGCACACACACACACACACACACACACACACACACACACACACACAAGTCTTTTTCCTCAAGCACGAGCCGCTGGCCATTCATCAAGTTGAGTTATTTATTTTCTGTTGTATTATTCTTTTGATTCACTCCCAAAGGAGTTAAAGTTTGGACAGTTGTTGCAGCCGTCTTCATATGTCGAAGAGAAAGGGGCGCGCGCGCGCGCGCGTGCGTGTGTGTGTGTGTGTGTGTGTGTGTGTGTGTGTGTGTGTGTGTGTGTGTGTCTGGGGGATGGGGGATAATGTGGCAGGAATTGTTGAATGGAAAAGTGTTTTATTTCCTTCCGATCTTTCTTTGTTTTGTTTGTTTCTTCTCTATCTTTTCCTCATTCCCTTTCTTTCGTTTTTTTTTCTTCTTCTTTCCTTTCTTGTTTTTTTTGTCGTACAACATTATTGCCCCCCACGTCCTTTAAACATTCTTTGATACATATATCTTTTTTGTCTTACCTAAAGATCTATAGCCTATCATTAATCCTGTAATGTTTTCGTTTTTATTCTCCTTTTCTTACCTTTTTCACTTATTCTAATTTTCTTTCTCGTTTTTCTTACTTCCCTCGTCCCCACCCCCCACCCCCACCCCGAACATTCTTGTATCTTTTTAGTTTGTTTTATCATCTGGTTTCTTTTTCTCCTTCAGGTTTTCTCTTTTTCTTTCTTTCATTTCCCTTTCGTTATTCGTTTTCTTCTTCTTAATCTCTTCTTGTGTCCTTCCGGCCCTTTTCATACAAACCGGACATCACGCATACAAACATTCATACAAACCGGACATCACGCATACAAACATTCATACAAACCGGACATCACGCATACAAACATTCATACAAACCGGACATCACGCATACAAACATTCATACAAACCGGACATCACGCATACAAACATTCATACAAACCGGACATCACGCATACAAACATTCATACAAACCGGACATCACGCATACAAACATTCATACAAACCGGACATCACGCATACAAACATTCATACAAACCGGACATCACACATACAAACATTCATACAAACCGGACATCACGCATACAAACATTCATACAAACCGGACATCACGCAACTTACAAACCGGACATGACATCACACATACAAACATTCATACAAACCGGACATCACGCATACAAACATTCATCCGATTACTCAGTTTTAAAACATCATGACTAGGGCTCCATGCTTGTGTGTTTGTTTGCTTATTTTGTTTTCAATCGCTTTTTTAATTTTATTTTATCGATGCCCTTTAACAACCTCTGTTACTTTTATGATGGTACTTGATATGTCATTCGTCCGTCTACACATCTCTCTCGTCACTGTCCAAATCTCTGTCTCTGTCTCTCTCTCTCTCTCTCTGTCTGTCTCTGTCTCTCTCTCTAGCACAGAAATGGCAATATGTCATCATCATACTTGACGAATAATTTTTTGTTACTATATTTTTTTTAGATTTGATTCATACTTCATTTTTCTACCCTTCTCTCTCGCACAGAAATGGTTATATATCATCATCATCCTTGACGAATCATTTTTTGTTGCTGTAACTTTGATGCCTGATTTGTCGTTCATCTGTCTGCCCCCCTCTCTCTCCCGAGCAGAAATGGCTACACGTCATCATACACGAAAAAAGAAATCTGTGGCTGTTATATCGATACTTGATTTGCCGTTCATCCCTCACTCGATCCTTTGCTCTCGCACAGAAAAAAGTTTAATGTAATCATTTAGGTCGCACAGAGAAAAGCCATATGTAATCATTTAGGTCGCACAGAAAAAAAGTTCTATGTAATCATTTAGGCCGCACAGAAAAAAATTACATGTAATCATTTAGGTCGCACAAACGCGGAAGTAACAGCTGTCGTCATTATCATTTTTCATCATCATAATCGTCGTCGTCGCGTTCATCCATATACTCCTGCTCTTTTTCCTCTGTTAATCCATCACACACTCGGCTCCCAATCTCTCCCTCTTCCTATTCTTCTTTCTACCATTTCCTTGTTTCTTTCCCCTCTCCCTCCTTTCTTTCTTTTCTTATTACCCTCCCTTCTTTCTGTCCTTCCTTCCGTTTGTTCTCCCTCTCTTCTCTTCCCCCCCTCCCTCCTTTCCTTTTCTGAATTAATAAAATTAATTGATAACGCTAATGGGGTGTCTACTGTAGCCCTGAGTACACCATCAGGGAACATCTGTCGTTGGTGGTGGTTCAGTGTGGTGCGTATTATATAGGTCTACTATATTTTTTCCTTACGTCGAAAGCACGATGCCGCTTCTTCTTGAACTTCGCTTGTAGTGCTTGGGTGCATCGTCATGAATCTTCAACCTTCCTTTGCAGAATGATAGATTTCGGAACCGTATGGAACGCAAAGAGTTATTTCTTTCTTTCTTTCTTTCTTTTACCTTTTTTGTTGCTTTTTGTTCCCCTTTTTTTTTCTTTCACCTTTCTTTTTTCTTTCTTTCTTCGTTTCATCATTCCTCTTTCATTCATTTTTCGTTGTTTCTTTTCTGGAATGCCGTTTATTCATATTCCTATCTTAGTTCACGGGGTTTGTTGTTACTGTATTATTTGTTTCTTTGTTTGTTTTGCCATTCTGTCGTTTATCAATCAATTCTAAAACGATGCTGTTATCGAGTAAGAAAAACTTGTATTGCAGTTTTTTTCCTGTCAGCCATCTCCTCCCTGTTCCCTTCCATCTTCATTCTCCCACCAGTACTGGTCATTCTTCTCTGGCTGTGTCCAGCATCGCCAGTGTCACATGGGTATCGTTCGTCACAGCCCACGAATTCCCGGGGCACCTGTCACTGTATCACTCATGTGAGGTCCTGAGACTGCTGGTGCAGCACACGTGTCATTTCTCTCCGCTAAGCTGTGTTTCGATGGTTAGGGACTGTCAGAAACTGAAGAGATCGATAAGCTGGGTCTGATGGGAGAGAGAGAGAGAGAGAGAGAGAGAGAGAGAGAGTGTGTGTGTGTGTGTGTGTGTCTGTCTGTCTGTCTGTCTGTGTGTCTGTGTGAGAGAGAGAGAGAGAGAGGGAGGGAGATAGAGACAAGACAAGACAAGACAAGACAAAAATCTTTATTTCGAGGATAATAGATAAACACTGGTGTACTTTTTTTTTTTACATCCAGTGCCCGTCCTGAACAGGGTCTACACAACACAATACTGAATAAATATAAAGCATGATGTTAGTCGAAATGCATAACAGAGGGGAAAAATAAACAATTAATTAAATAAATAAACACACACACACACACACACACACACACACACACACACACACACACACACACACACAGGCACGACAGAGAGACAGACAGACAGAGAGAGATAGAGAGACAGAGAGAGAAAGAGACAGAGAGAGAGAGAAAGAGAGAGAAAGAGAGAGACACAGAGAGAGACAGAGAGAGAGAGAGAGAATGGGGAAAGCGATCGGGTACTGACAAGAGCACATCAATATACGTGGAGTGATGTAGCGTTTTGATAGAAGCTTCTTTTTCTACGTCGTTGACTTTTTTTTCCCAGAGTCGAATCTTTATTTTCTTTTTTTTCCTTTTTCGATTTTTCCGTGTTTCTGAATAAAGTAATAGTGCTGTGTTGGTGCTGTTCTTTTGCTGTTTGGAATACGGAAAATGCCCTCATATTAATATAACTTTCACGTAAAAAGAAAATTGCGAAAGTTCCTTTTTTCAGAAAATTGTGTACCTCGTTCAGTTGAGCAAATCGTCGGTAATTGTGCATATCTCAGTTTAAATCGTCGAGCAATTTGTCTATCTATGTGCCTCAGTTTGTATCGTCGGGAAAATTGCTTATCTCTGTGCCTATCTTAAATTGTATAGTCGGGAAAATTGCTTATCTCTGTGCCTATCTTGAATTGTATCGTCGGGAAAATTGCCTTTCTCGATGTCCGGTCCGTATGATTGATAGGTGGTGCCATGGTTGTAAATCGCACTGGAGTTATTTTGTCAACAACGTTCAAAAGAAGGCAAGATTTTCTTCAGTTGCGCTATTGAACAAACGCCGTTTGTTATATTCTACTGTTGTACACAGGGTGGATTATCTTAAATAAGCCTGCTGTATTTCATTTATTAACACATGCAGTTTCCATTTATACCTAGTCATTGTTGCTTTAATCGTGAAACTGGATTTTATTATCTATCTATTTATTGATGAAACTGGATTCAGAAGTGTTTCTGACGTTGAAATGTTGACGAACAGCAATATGACGTTGAAATGTTGACGAACAGCAATATGATGTTGAAATGTTGACGAACAGCAATACGATGTTGAAATGTTGACGAACAGCAATATGATGTTGAAATGTTGACAAACAGCAATATGATGTTGACGAACAGCAATATGATGTCGAAGTGTTGACAAACAGCAATATGACGTTGAAGTGTTGACGAACAGGAATATGACGTTGAAGTGTTGACGAACAGCAATATGACGTTGAAGTGTTGACGAACAGCAATACGATGTTGAAGTGTTGACGAACAGCAATATGATGTTGAAATGTTGACGAACAGCAATATGACGTTGAAATGTTGACGAACAGCAATATGACGTTGAAATGTTGACGAACAGCAATACGATGTTGAAGTGTTGACGAACAGCATATGATGTTGAAATGTTGACAAACAGCAATATATCGTTGAAGTGTTGACGAACAGCAATATGACGTTGAAATGTTGACGAACAGCAATATGACGTTGAAGTGTTGACGAACAGCAATACGATGTTGAAATGTTGACGAACAGCAATATGATGTTGAAGTGTTGACGAACAGCAATATGACGTTGAAATGTTGACGAACAGCAATACGATGTTGAAATGTTGACGAACAGCAATATGATGTTGAAGTGTTGACGAACAGCAATACGATGTTGAAGTGTTGACGAACAGCAATATGATGTTGAAGTGTTGACGAACAGCAATATGGCGTTGAAGTGTTGACGAACAGCAATATGATGTTGAAGTGTTGACGAACAGCAATATGATGTTGAAGTGTTGACGAACAGCAATATGATTTTGAAGTGTTGACGAACAGCAATATGATTTTGAAGTGTTGACGAACGGCAATATGATTCACGATGTTGAAGTGTTGACGAACAGCAATATGATGTTGAAGTGTTGACGAACAGCAATATGGCGTTGAAGTGTTGACGAACAGCAATATGATGTTGAAGTGTTGACGAACAGCAATATGATGTTGAAGTGTTGACGAACAGCAATATGATTTTGAAGTGTTGACGAACAGCAATATGATTTTGAAGTGTTGACGAACGGCAATATGATGTTGAAGTGTTGACGAACAGCAATATGGCGTTGAAGTGTTGACGAACAGCAATATGATTTCGAAGTGTTGACGAACAGCAATATGATGTTGAAATGTTGACGAACAGCAATATGATGTTGAAGTGTTGACGAACAGCAATATGATGAAGTGTTGACGAACAGCAATACGATGTTGAAATGTTGACGAACAGCAATATGACGCCTGTTTTGCTTGTTCTCCAACAGATCTCCTCCCCTACCGTTCTCTTCCCCCCCCCATCCCACACCCTCTCTCTCTCTCATCATCATCATCATCATCATCACCAGTATTGCGTCTGTACAAAAAGAATACCATGATGACAAATGACTTTCTATTTCTATTTCCTACTATGTCGTTGGGCTCTATGTCTTTCAATAAATCGTTCTCTTTCAAAATCTCTTTTTCTGTTTCTCTCTGTATCTCTTTTAGTAAATCGTCCTTTTTTTCAGTGACTCTCTCTCTCTCTCTCTCTCTCTCTCTCTCTCTCTCTCTCTCTCTCTCTCTCTCTTTCTCCCACCTCCCTCCCTCTCTTCATGACACACCTGTGATTTTCACCTTGCCTGCTGACACCTGTAACACCTGCAGGCCTGCTGTCGTGACTGTGAAGGATGACCGTGTGCTGGCTGTCTGATCGTGACTGACCAGCTGCTACTGACCTACCGCATCAACTTGCGGACACTGGAAAATTAATTCAAGCCTTTTGAATCGTTTAATGCCTTGTTATTCTGTTCGTATTTTTGCTAACGTTTTTCGAAAACAACCACGGACTTTTGTGTGCATGTGTGTGGAAAAAGACGCGAGCGCCTGTGTGTGTGTGTGTGTGTGTGTATGTGTGTGTGTGTGTGTGAACGTTGTGACACGACTGAACTTCATTTTGTTAGCCTGGGCGTTTGCTAAAATCTCCACTCATTATTTATTTCTTCATTTATATCTCTATCGATCTATTCATTATGCTTATCTATTTATGTTATTGTTGATGTAAAATTGTGTTCTGTAGCAAGAAAATTCAGTGGAATATTGCAACATTCATAAAGAACGTGAAAGCTGTGTAGATTTTCTCTCTTCTTCCTTCCTTCCTTCCTTCCTTTCATTTCCGCGTGCCAGCAAAGTAAACTAGTTTGAGGACACGTGTGCACTTACAGTTGTTTGTGGTTTATCTTTCTTGGATCTGTTATTGTAAGATCCTCCATTCCCCAAAATGGATGGGACGATTCAATTAAAGGTGTTTTTAAAAAAAAGTTGTTTCAGATGTAAACACAGTCCGCGCTGACTGAGGAGGGGGGGGGTGTATTAACTAATTTACTGCCCCCCCCCCCCTCCCCCGACCCCCACCCCGGCCCCCGCCTAAACAATGCCTCTGAGAAAACAACTCAGCGACACTGAAGGCAGAGGGCAGTACTGGCATGG
>NC_134893.1:29272100-29329600 GCF_041734735.1 Babylonia areolata | reverse complement strand
GTGAGTGGGGAATCTGAATGCTAGGAGCGGTTAGCACTGTGTGAGTGGGGAATCTGAATGCTAGAGGCAGTTAGCACTGTGTGAGTGGGGAATCTGAATGCTAGGGGCAGTTAGCACTGTGTGAGTGGGGAATCTGAATGCTAGGGGCGGTTAGCACTGTGTGAGTGGGGAATCTGAATGCTAGGGGCAGTTAGCACTGTGTGAGTGGGGAATCTGAATGCTAGGGGCAGTTAGCACTGTGTGAGTGGGGAATTTGAATGTGAGGAGCGGTTAGCACTGTGTGAGTGGGGAATCTGAATGTGAGGAGCGGTTAGCACTGTGTGAGTGGGGAATCTGAATGCGAGGAGCGGTTAGCACTGTGTGAGTGGGGAATCTGAATGCTAGGGGCAGTTAGCACTGTGTGAGTGGGGAATCTGAATGCTAGGGGCAGTTAGCACTGTGTGAGTGGGGAATTTGAATGTGAGGAGCGGTTAGCACTGTGTGAGTGGGGAATCTGAATGTGAGGAGCGGTTAGCACTGTGTGAGTGGGGAATCTGAATGTGAGGAGCGGTTAGCACTGTGTGAGTGGGGAATCTGAATGTGAGGAGCGGTTAGCACTGTGTGAGCGGGGAATCTGAATGCTAGAGGCAGTTAGCACTGTGTGAGTGGGGAATTTGAATGTGAGGAGCGGTTAGCACTGTGTGAGTGGGGAATCTGAATGTGAGGAGCGGTTAGCACTGTGTGAGTGGGGAATCTGAATGTGAGGAGCGGTTAGCACTGTGTGAGCGGGGAATCTGAATGTGAGGAGCGGTTAGCACTGTGTGAGTGGGGAATCTGAATGCGAGGAGCAGTTAGCACTGTGTGAGTGGGGAATCTGAATGCTAGGGGCAGTTAGCACAGTGTGTGGGGAATCTGTATGCTAAGGACAGTTAGCACAGTGTGAGTGGGAATCTGAATGCTAGGGGCAGTTAACACTGTGTGAGTGGGGAATCTGAATGCTAGGGGCAGTTAGCACTGTGTGAGTGGGGAATCTGAATGCTAGGGGCAGTTAGCACTGTGTGAGTGGGGAATCTGAATGCTAGGGGCAGTTAGCACTGTGTGAGTGGGGAATCTGAATGCTAGGGGCAGTTAGCACTGTGTGAGCGGGGAATCTGAATGCTAGAGGCAGTTAGCACTGTGTGAGTGGATGATAGAATTAGATAGCAAAAAGTGTATGAATGGTGGTTGGTGATGCTTCTGTTTTTAAATATCACTATTTGTACACTGCTGATCGTTTGAATTTAATTCTTTTTATTTTCATTTTGTTTCACTTGATTCTAATTATCTTATTTTATTTTGATGATGTTACTTTTAAAGATTGAGCAGTTATGGGCAGACTTCCAGAGCAAGTGCGCTTTATGTATATACATTTTTTTTTTTTTTTAGCGGCTCTTCTTTCTTGATGTTTTGAACATATGTGTCGCTCCAAAAGAGTGAGCTGATTGTGTCTTTGTATCGTTCGCGTTGTCTTCTGCTGTGTCGTGAAGCGCTGTGTGTGTCGTATCGTGTCCAAGTTTGATCAGTCTTCAGTTGAGATAATTCAGGCTGCTTTCCACGGAGAGACCCTGTCGCGAAAAAAGGAGAAGAAGAAGATAATAATAATAACAACAACAACAACAACAACAATAGTAATAATAATGATAAAGATAAAACTTTTTTTTTTTTAAATCCAGCACTACCAGCTTTCTTTTTTTTATTTTAGTGTCTGCATTTACAATATTTGTTTGCCTTTGCAGTATTTTGTCAAGAACACCGTTCAGTGCCGTACTTCCTTTATTGCGTTGACTTGTTTGTGAAGTGGGGGTGGGGGGGGGGAGAAAGGGACAGACGATGAATCGGAGAGAGAGGGAGAGAGAGGGAGAGAGAGACAGACAAACAGAGACTGACACTGACATACCTAATGTCCGTTCAGCTTTAAAGCCCTCTAGGCAATGGAAGGGGGGTAACGACAGTTAGAATGAGAGACAGACAGACAGGCGGACAGACAGAGACAGACAGGCGGACAGGTAGACAGACAGGCGGACAGGTAGACAGACAGTCGGTTTACTGTTCTTTATACAAACAGATTGGAAGGTGGGAAAAGAGGACATGCCGCGCAGGAACAAGTGTTATAACACTAAATGAATGAATAAATAAATTGATAAATAATTAGATTTATAAATAAATAAATGAATAAATCAATAAACAAGCAAAAACAAAAAAAAGGGGGTGGGGTGGGGGGTTGGGGGGTTGGGGGAGGGGAAGCATATAATTTAACGACTGATGCAACAGTTTCATTATCAACCATGAACCATTCGAGATCTTCTGTTATTATAATCAGATGTATTTATTCTGGTCAATTTCTGTTTAATACGGCCACTTACATTGAATCTTTCAATAATTCAATAACTATAAATGCTGGACATTCATGTCATTCGTTTTCGATATTTGATGTTCAAGAGGGGCAATATTTTGCGGCAAAATTCGCTGTACCGAGTTACATTATTGCTGAGAGGAAGTTCGTCAAATATGATGTGAGCAAGAGCAACTCAAAAGCAGTAAATGTGACTCTTCATTGAATATTCTTTCTCAAACACGACCTCAGTGACTGATAAATTGAATGTGTTTCTCTGTCTGCAATTCATTCAGCCCATTCCAGAGAGAGAGATTGTTTCTTTGTCTTTGTGAATATGTGTTCATAAAGTGTGTGTGTGTGTGTGTGTGTGTGTGTGTGACACCACAGTTAGTGTATCCAGTAGTGATGGTGTGGGTTCGTGCGAACACCTGATTGTGAATACGAATGCAGTCATATTCTTCTCATTCTTCTTCTTCTTCGGGTTTTTTTTTTTTAATTTTTTTTTTTTTAATCTTTTTTTTCGTGGATGAGAGAAAGAGCGTGCGCAGGGGAGAAAACTGTAACGGAACGGGAAGGAGGAAGCGGGGAAAGAAGCAGACAAACAACGGGGGTTGTCTAACTTGTATTACACAGCATTGTAACGCAGGCAGCGGCGGTTTTTGGCAAATGAGTTATGCGTTGGCCTGCTTGAACGCCGTGTATTTATGTCTTCGTTCAACACACGACAACTTCCTCCCACATGTCTGGCGAGGACAGTGAATCACTTTATGGCCTCTATCATATATCGCCAAATTTTCTTTGGCAAGGTGAGGGTTTTGGGGCCTGGCTTGTGTAAGCAACGTGTGACTGCATGCAGCCAACGTCTTGTTCCTTTCTCTATGCCTGTCTGTCCTCTGATGTTTTCTGACAGAGTGATTCCAAACATATATGAAACGTGGTTTAATGAAAGGTGTTGATAAAACTCTTCTCTGTGTCTCCTTTGAAAAATGTAAATAAAACAGAAGCAAAATCACAACAACAACAACAACCAAAATCCAGCTTAAAGACACACGTTATAAATCTACAAGAAAGTTTTTAGAAGCATCATTAACATTTATGACACAATATATATATATATGCTTATGTCGATGTCTGATATAAGCCGAGTATTCAGCCTGTACCTCACAGTACTCGTCAGGTCTCCACACTCAGCTCTTTCAAGTCTGGCCTTAAAACCCACCTCTTCCAAAAATAGCCTCCCTTCCCTGCCTCTTCCTTGTCTTCAGTTTGTTTGTTTTTTGGTGTTTTTTGTTTTGTTTTTTTGTTCCCCCCACCCACCCCCCAGTTTTAGAGTTATGCATGCGTTTGAATGACTGGTGCGAAAGCGCTTTGATTTGTCTCTGCACAAGATTCAGCGCTATAGAAATATAATAATAATAATAATACTGGTGTAAATGCAAGTGTATGTATGTCAGCTCACTCAGGCCCCCACCCCACCCCCTCCGCCCCCATCTTGTTTCTTTAACTCGCCCCTTGTCTCCAGTGCAAGCTGGAGGAAAGAACCACAATAACCCCCCCCCAACCCCCCACCCCGATCCCCCACCCACCCCGATCCCCCACCCCCGATCCCCCACCCACCGATCCTCCACTCACCCCGATCCCCCACCCACCGATCCTCCACCCACCCCGATCCTCCACCCACCCCGATCCCCCACCCACCGATCCTCCACCCACCCACCGATCCTCCACCCACCCCGATCCCCCACCCACCGATCCTCCACCCACCCCGATCCCCCACCCACCGATCCTCCACCCACCCCGATCCTCCACCCACCCCGATCCTCCACCCACCCACCGATCCTCCACCCACCCACCGATCCTCCACCCACCCCGATCCTCCACCCACCCACCGATCCTCCACCCACCCACCGATCCTCCACCCACCCCGATCCTCCACCCACCCACCGATCCTCCACCCACCCCGATCCCCCCTCACCCCTCCCGATCCTCCAACCACCCCGATCCCTCACCCACCGATCCTTGCCTCGTTTCATTCCCCTTTCTCCAGGCAGCCAAAGTTAACTTCACGACCTTCAGCGTAGTTCGCACGACCTACCTATTCCACGTCTTGGAAATGAACTGAAGTGTATTGCGGGCATTCAGTTATAGTTGCTGAATTCTTCAATGGTCCTGATCATGGATGGGCGCGAGGGGCGGAGAAAGGGCGTACAAAAAATTTCCTTTCAAGAAGCTGCAAAAACATGAATCGGTGTTCATGCGCTTCGTATTGAAATATTCATGAAAAAAACCCCACGTAATTGAGAGAATGGAAATAAACTGTCTAACGACTGGAAATAAACTATCTAACAACTCCTGAATAGCAACACCTCACCCCCACCCCACCCCCCAAAAAGAGAGAGAGAGGGAGAGAAGAAGAAGATCAAATATCGTAAAGCGTACAGAAATAGAGCTTTTATTCAATACGTACAGAAATATAGCTTTTATTCAATGTCATGTTTATCACTGACGTGACCGCGAGCAGAAGCTCCGTAACTGGGAGCACACTAAGAAGAAAAAGGTTCCAGAGTCTCGAGTTTGTTCGTTCTCTGTCCGCTTGTCTGTAGGTATCTCTGTGTGTCTGTTTGTCATGCCCCTTATTTTCGGCCATTACCTTGTTGACTGAGGAGAAAAGAAATCGCGAAGGCGGCAGTGCGAATCCACAAGCGGTAATAACACGGCCCGCTGAGAACAGCGATCAATACTCACCCCAGTCCGGTTCCTGGATGATAAAATTTGGTTGGCACAAGCATAATGCCGAACTGGGGCAATTTTCCTTCCGTGACAAAGACAGCACGCGTAATCGTTTAAACATTATTACCGCCAGAATCGATAGGTGTGTGGGGAAAAAAAAATCCTCGTGGCGAAGAGAGTCCCACAAAAGGGCCGCCAGCAAATGACCAATAACCGTACGATATGACGTGTTGCTGGGCTACCTTTCTCCCACGAGCTCAGTGATACACGCAAAAATATTTCAGCGCTGAGCAATAAAAGAGATGCGGTACCAGCGACTTGAATGTAAATGCAATAACATTAGAAAATGTCACGCCTGAATTGTCTTTTGGCACGTTCAGCATATCGGTGCTAATACAGAAAGTAAAGAAAAGTAGAAAGATGGTGGGAGTGTCAGTTGAAGAAAGGGTTGTGATGGGGGTGGGAGAGGAGTGTGGGGGGTCTCACGCACTGAGCTCGATAGTCTCACGTCGCCACGAGCCTTGAGACCAGTGACTGCTCAACCACGCGTTGACTGAACTAAAAGATCGTGAAATGGTGAAGTTTTATTGCGTCGGAGAACATTCACAGGTACTGATATATTTTTCTCAAATCATAATAAACGGTACAAAAATAGGAAAACCGAGCGAAAGTGGTAAACTACATTTGTGCGGATATTTGATTAGTGATTGTCGAAGAAAATCACACCAGCGAAGAACATGTTCACACTATTACAATGATAACTGATGCAAACAACAAAAAACAAACAAACAAATCATAACGGGAACAAAAACAACAACAACAAGCAAAAAAACAAAAACAAAAACAAAAACAAACAAACAAAAACCAGAAAAAAAGAGAAAAAAGGAAAAAGCAAAGACAAAAGGCACACTGCAGAAATATCATGTGAAGGATATTCATATAAAGGAACAACTTTCGTGTCTTCCTCCTCATCAGCTTTGTAGGAACAATAATTTCGTCGATGATCTTAAGGAATTTATAGGATTATGTATCTCTAAGTACTTGACTGGTAGAAAAACGGAGACTGTCTGATTCATCATTTAACCATTTGGAACGTTTGTACAGTTCATGGTATTTGTTTCAAGGAGCTGTTCTGCTGTTTTCATACTCTGTGAACCAGACGCACGCTCGACGATTTATTCAGTCAGTAAGTCAGTCCTCTGGTCTTTTTCGTTGGGCAATTTATTTCGTTTTGTTTTCTTTTATTTTCATCTCATCAGAATGATTTGCAGCTCGCCATCAGGAAGAGATAAACTCACTGAGAATTAGATAGACAAAGTTCCGCGGAGATTTTTGACGAAGACAAAACTCGTGGATAGGATGGAGGGGATCACAGTTTTCTTTCTATGTTTTCAGATGAAATAAAGATATTAAAAAAAATAATAATAAAAAGAGTGAACTACCATTGTGTGGAATTTCAAACGCTGTCTGTGGAAACAAAACGAGTTTTCTTTCTACGTTTTCAGATGAAGAAAGATAAAAAGGAAAAGAAAAAGAAAAAAAAAGTGAATACCTTTGTGTGGAATTTCAAACGCTGCCTGTGGAAACGAAATCACACGAGTAGAAATAAAATAATAAAAGAAAAAACAAGAGAGGCAAGGCCTTCAAGACTCACTTGTGATACACTTTAAAAAAAAATCCAAGCTTTTTATGTATTGAGTATAATTTCAAAATGTAATGTTCAAGATGAGAAAGATCAGTTTAAAGCAAATTAAGTCCCCTAGCATTAATTACAGAGTAATTTCCCTTCTTTACTATCTGCACCAAAACGTTTGCAAAATAAATAAAACTTCCATGCTTAGCAAAAGAAGTTCCTGTTTGAACAAAAAATGATAATAATGACTGCTCTTTTTGTTGGGTCAGAATACCAGATCAAAGTGCCAAGTTTAGAGAATACAAAAATATAAATATAACAGTAAATGCAGTTTGCTTATAATAAGGCTTCATTTTAAAAAAAAAATTTGTGCCCATCCCAGAGGTGCAATATCGTTTTAAGAAGATGACTGGAAAGAACTGAATTTTTCCTATTTTTATGCCTAATTTGGTGTCAACTGACAAAGTATTTGCAGAGAAAATGTCAATGTTAAAGTTTACCACGGTCACACACACACACACACAGAGACACAGACACAGACACAGACACACACACACACACACACACACACACACACACACACACACACACACACACACACACACACAACCGAACACCGGGTTAAAACATAGACTCACTTTGTTTACACAAGTGAGTCAAAAACCGCGCTGAAACGATGACACTGAAGCTGTGACACAAGCACACATACCGTCCACAGTGCGCCAAAGCATTTTCTTTTTCACCGCACAACGAAACAACTGTGGCATAATTGTATTGCAGCGTCTGTTGTGGTGTGATATTGTGTCGTGTGTCGTGCCATGTCTTATTGCAGTGTGTCTCGTGTCGTGTCGTGTAGCATGCTGTGATGTGTTGTACCATATCATTTTCTTGTCACTGTTAACCCCCCCCCCCCCCCCACTCCCCACCCACCCCGAAAACAACAACAACAACAACAACAAAACAAAAACGGTGTAAGTACAATGCCCGGTCAATTCTAGAGTCGAATCCGAGTCCCTGGTTGCCTTGTTGCCTGTTCTTCTTCACACTAGGTTACTACCGTATACGATTATTTGCCTTTTCAGATTCTTTAGGATGGGTATGATGTCTTTTGTATTCATTCAATTATTTATCTATTTCGGTTTCCAGTCTTCATTTCGTCACGTCCTCTTTGTCTGTGGTGCACTGTATGCATTGTGAAAGCTAACAATGCCTTATGGATTGCGCTCATGTTTTCATTTCATATCAGATCAGGCAGAGATTTCAGGGGGTGTGGGCTCGGCTGGGGTAGGGGGGGCTTGAGGGATAGATACACGATCAGTAGAGCAGAACTAATGACAATATAGGAGGGCAGGGATAGATACACGATCAGTAGAGCAGAACTAATGACAATATAGGAGGGCAGGGATAGATACACGATCAGTAGAGCAGAACTAATGACAATATAGGAGGGCAGGGATAGATACACGATCAGTAGAGCAGCACTAATGACAATATAGGAGGGCAGGGATAGATACACGATCAGTAGAGCAGAACTAATGACAATATAGGAGGGCAGGGATAGATACACGATCAGTAGAGCAGAACTAATGACAATATAGGAGGGCAAGGATAGATACACGATTAGTAGAACAGCACTAATGACAATATAGGAGGGCAGGGATAGATACACGATCAGTATAGCAGCACTAATGACAATATAGGAGGGCAGGGATAGATACACGATCAGTAGAGCAGCACTAATGACAATATAGGAGGGCAGGGATAGATACACGATCAGTAGAGCAGCACTAATGACAATATAGGAGGGCTAGAGTGATAGATACACGATCAGTAGAGCAGCACTAATGACAATATAGGAGGGATAGATACACGATCAGTAGAACAGCACTAATGACAATATAGGAGGGCAGGGATAGATACACGATCAGTAGAGCAGCACTAATGACAATATAGGAGGGCAGGGATAGATACACGATCAGTATAGCAGCACTAATGGCAATATAGGAGGGCAGGGATAGATACACGATCAGTATAGCAGCACTAATGGCAATATAGGAGGGATAGATACACGATCAGTAGAACAGCACTAATGACAATATAGGAGGGCAAGGATAGATACACGATTAGTAGAACAGCACTAATGACAATATAGGAGGGCAGGGATAGATACACGATCAGTAGAACAGCACTAATGACAATATAGGAGGGCAGGGATAGATACACGATCAGTATAGCAGCACTAATGACAATATAGGAGGGCAGGGATAGATACACGATCAGTAGAGCAGCACTAATGACAATATACGAGGGCAGTGATAGATACACGATCAGTAGAGCAGCACTAATGACAATATACGAGGGCAGGGATAGATACACGATCAGTATAGCAGCACTAATGGCAATATAGGAGGGCAGGGATAGATACACGATCAGTAGAACAGCACTAATGGCAATATAGGAGGGCAGTGATAGATACACGATCAGTAGAGCAGCACTAATGACAATATAGGAGGGCAAGGATAGATACACGATTAGTAGAACAGCACTAATGACAATATAGGAGGGCAGGGATAGATACACGATCAGTAGAACAGCACTAATGGCAATATAGGAGGGCAGGGATAGATACACGATCAGTATAGCAGCACTAATGACAATATAGGAGGGCAGGGATAGATACACGATCAGTAGAGCAGCACTAATGGCAATATAGGAGGGCAGGGATAGATACACGATCAGTAGAGCAGCACTAATGACAATATAGGAGGGAAGGGATAGATACACGATCAGTATAGCAGCACTAATGGCAATATAGGAGGGCAGGGATAGATACACGATCAGTAGAACAGCACTAATGGCAATATAGGAGGGCAGGGATAGATACACGATCAGTAGAGCAGCACTAATGACAATATAGGAGGGCAGGGATAGATACACGATCAGTAGAGCAGCACTAATGACAATATAGGAGTACTTGAGGGATAGATACACGATCAGTAGGGCAGCACTAATGACAATATAGGAGGGCTAGAGGGATAGATACACGATCAGTAGAGCAGAACTAATGACAATATAGGAGGGATAGATACACGACAAGTAGAGCAGAAATAATGACAATATAGGAGTACTTGAGGGATAGATACACGATCAGTAGGGCAGCACTAATGACAATATAGGAGTACTTGAGGGATAGATACACGATCAGTAGAGCAGCACTAATGACAATATAGGAGGGCTAGGGATAGATACACGATCAGTAGAGCAGCACTAATGACAATATGATGCCTCTATTGTTCCCCTGAATCCTCGTGAACCAGTTTCCACGTTGTCTCCTGTTGTCACGAGCACCAGCGCGCTGGTTGTGTGTGTGCGTGTGCGTGTGTGTGTGTGTGTGTGTGTGCGTGTGCGTGTGTGTGTGTGTGTGTGTGAGCGTGTGTGAGTTCGTGCTCGCGCGTGCGTGCGTGCATGTGTGTGCGTGTGTGTGTGTGTGACCGTTTTTTTGTTTTTTTTAATCTCTGCCATTATCAGGCAAACACACACCTTTTCTGTGGATGGGTCAGTGCCCCCAAGGTTAAATGTCCCTTTGTCTTTAATCCACTGAACCCTGACAGGGGATTACTCTCCGTTTTGTGTGTGGTATTTTTTGGGGGTGGGGGAGTGGGTGGAAGGTGTTAAAGCAGCAGTGGAACTGCACGTGCGTTGAAATGGTACACAGGACAAATCCTTACCCCTCTCCCCCCACACCTCTCCACAAACACAGCCCCCCCCCTCCCTCCTCGCGACACCTCTCCCTCCACCAACACACACACACCTCAACATCTATAAAAGAAAACAGAAACAAGCACACACTCGCATGCATCAGGAGAAGTGATATTCAGAAAGGAATGCTTCTAAGTTATTTCTTGAAAGTTGAGAAACACGGAATTTTTTGGGGGGAGGGACAGAGATAAGCAATTCCAGATAGTAGTGCCAAAGACAGAACGATTTTTCTAACTCAAGGTCTCAAAGGAGAACCGAGGAGTTGTATGCAGAGAGGGGTCTAGAGAGTATAGCGTCCACAAAGGCTGGTATTGATGTAGAATATCTGACAGACTGATGGCATATTGTTCTCATAGAGACACTGAAAACAGAGACAAGCAATTCTGTATTGAATTCTAGCCTTCACATGAAGCCAGGGAAGTTTTCTGAGCAATGATGCTGCGCTCTTTTAGGCTTACGGACCACGTTGAAGAGCAAAAACTAGCAGCTCGTGAAACTCGTTCCAACGAAACTGGGAAACAATACATTGCAATTGAACACTGTACACTGTGTTGCAATGACATACGATACAATACAATACAATATGTTATGATATGACATGATACAATACGATACGATACGATACGATACGATACGATCCAATGCAATGCAACTTAATTCATACAGTACAGTCCAACGCAACACAGCACATTTTTAATGATCCATTATGGAAATTTAGAATATACTAACACAAGTTGGTAACATTACATGCCATATTCTGCCTAGCACTTAAAACTACACAACAATAAAACGCGGAATAGATAATTATAATGAAACACTGCTTTAATTTTCTATACAATTTTTATTTCACTAATTTAAGTTACATCGAAACCAAAACATTTAATGATTTACTGTATTGCAATACAATTAAAAAAGATGACTAAGGGTTTTCCGAGTTCATTTTGGAGGACGTCCTTGTGACTTTGGCCGTTCAGTTCACAGCAAAGTTTTAGCCAATGGCTGCACCTGTGATGAAATAGTTTTTATATTGTCACTGTGACAATAATCGAAGGGTCAAGGTCATTTGTAAAAAGCGATTTTTTAAATAGAAAATTGAGCAAACAATGATGATAAGCATGTTTAAGTATGTTTTCAAGTTTAGAGTCTGTCTGTCTCTTCTGGTTATGTATGAAGAAACAATACTTGTTCATTTTCTCGGCATCGGCTTCATCTGTGGAGGGACCGAATCTGGCACGGATATAGAAGACATTTTTAAGACCCGTTGAAACGTTCAAATGAGCTCCTGTCCACTCCCGTCAAACCTTTGTACACACACGCTCTCTCTATTTTCTCTCTGTCTCTCACTGTCGCTGTCTCTGTCTCTGTCTCTCTCTCTCTCTCTCTCTCTCTCTCTCTCTCTCTCTCTCTGTGACACTGATATATTCGGTTGTCCGCTCAGCATCAAAACCCTCTTTTTTTTTATTGTCAGTCGTGTCCGACTATGACCATCAGAACAGCAGAGGAGGCAACTGCTGTTCCGACTGTTTGGGCTAGAATTTGATTATAGTGGAGAGTGTCTTGCCCAAGTACATCCCCACTCTCTCGGCCAAGAGGGCTTTAGGACAGTCGGCGTTGGGATGGTTCCCAAAGGTCAACTAGCCTACAAGGCTGCAGAACAAAGAGCCAGTGCAGTTTTGCCTCCTGGTTTGAGAGTCATAGTCCTTCACAAAAGACTAAGCTGTAAATGGCTTCCCACTGACTGGAGAAACCATTGATAATGCAGCTCTCACTTTCCTGTTGGTCCAAATGTAAACTTATGTCAATCTGTGATATAAGCCAAGTGTTGGGCCTAACAAAGCCCTAGGGGGGATGACAATTGTAATAATGAAATCAAAATACCAGTAGTGTCAATGTCAGTGTCTCTCTCTTTCTCTCTTCATGGTGATGTAAGAAGCAATGCTATCGTTTTCGACGGCATTTGATTGATCAAGGGGGTGGGGGTGGGGGGTTGACAAAGGGGGAGGGGACCTTCGTTTGTAGCGTCACACACACACACACACACACACACACACACACACCTCATTCCTGCTCTTCTAAAAAGAATATTAAAAAAAACCACAAGCTCCAACCACCAAATAACCAAACCAAAACACAATTTTAACACTTGAACCCTGGTAATTTAATTCATAATACGAACATGGAACGCGACGTGAGTTAGTAGCCCACTAAAAGCACAAGGTTTCGCAGAAACCCATATCACTCTCTTGGTGGTTGTTAACATATGTTCCCATCAGAAAAGGTGGTGGGAGGGGAGTCGGAGTGCGGGATGGGGGGAGCCAGGCCCGTTCATCGCGTGTCGCATCATGTTGACATGTCGTCACAAGGCTGTAGACGCTCGGCCCAAAAGTCTCGATCAACTTGAAGGCAAAGGGCCCCCTCCCCGCCACACACTGCAGAAGGCGTGGGGGTTGGAGCCACAGCGCTAGACGGCATCAATAATTCACAGGCAGATCCCTTGACGTCGACTCATGACTTCATTCGCTGTGAATAAGGTCTGAGGTCTAACCCCCCTTCTGAGGCCTGCTCAAGTTGAATCCCCTTGTGATTAGCGCCTGCTGTGATGATGGCGGTGGTTGGTGGTGTGTTGTGGCTGAGGAGGGCGGAGGTGGGGGTATGTGTGTGTGTGTGTGTGTGTGTGTGGGGAGGGGGGGTATCAGTGTGTCTGCCAGTCAAGGGATGGTCTGTTTTCTTAGGATGTTTTTTTTTTTTTTTTTTTCCAAACGATGCCAAAGGTCAGACAGAGGCCCTCTCCATTTCTCTGGCCAGCTTTCTGTGGGAGTCCCTTGTCTCTCTGTGTCTCTGTGGCTTCTCTGTACTTTTTTTTACGAAGACCACCAAGATACTTTAAGAAATGTCCGTCACTGAATTGAAGTGAAATGATTTGAATGCACCGTTAAACACACACACACACACACACACAAACCACTCCGTGTGTATGTGCTTTTGTTGTTGTTTTTGGTTGTTGTTGTTTTTTTTGTCAAAGAAAAAATCCCACTCTCTCTCAGGAAACCAATACTCAAGCAGAAAAAAGACTTCCAGAAAAGAAAAGAAAAAGAACACCGTGCTTTTTACGCAATGATTAGACATGATGTTATACATTCTCTTTAGCTGTTAGGTATACAGTGCAGTTTTAAAGTACTGGGAATAGAAATGCGTTCTTTTCAATTTGAGTGCTGATTGGGAAGGAAACACTGAGCGTTAATTGGTTCTTGAAAGCGATTGTGATTACTGACATTGACCAGGAGGAGGGAGCGCTTTTATTTTCCCCATTAAAAAAAAAGAAGAAGAAAAACCCTCCCACTGTGTTTTTGTTGTTTTCGTGTGTGTGTGTGTGTGTGTGTGTGTGTGTGTTGTTGTTGTTGTTGTTGTTGTTGTTGTGGGTTTTTTTGGGTTTTTTTCTGCTGCTTTTTTTTTCTTGCAGTATTTTTCTCCGAAGACACCGGACCCACTTTCCGGGTCCGCTCTGCCCCTGATCATTATTTGTACTCGTTGCTTTTGATGTGTCCCTCCTTTTCTTGTCTTGTCTTCCTTCATTATGCTTCCTTCTTTCACCTTGTTGTTGTTGTTGCTCCTCTTCTATTCTTCATTAGACTTTTTTTTTCCCCTCCATCTTTCTTTAGATCTCTTTTTTCACTCCCCCCCCCCACCCCCTCGACGCCCTCCGTCCCCACTCTACCTCATTTTTCTTTTGTTTTGCTCGCCAGCGTTCGTCTTTTCCTTTCTCTCTGCTTTCCTTCGTTCCTTCTTTCATTCCTTTAGTTGTTGGTTTTTTTTCTTTTCTTTTCTTTCCTTCCTTATCACTTCCTCATTTTCTTCCTTCCTTCCTAAGGTTAATTCGTTTCGTCTTCAAAGATCATGGAAGCGTGTTTTTGTAAGTGTTGAGAGGTGGGGGATTTTTGGGTTGTTTTTTTTTGGTGGGGGGGGGGGGGGAGTGTGTTTGTCTTGGATGCTGGGACTCGACATTTTGCTTCCGAGTAATTCGCTTGCATGTTAAATTAAGTAAACACGGATTTTGCATTTAGAAATGCTGACTGGCATAAGGAATATGAGAACAGCAGAGAGAGAGAGAGAGAGAGGGAGAGAGAGAGATACATATACATATATATACATTCCTCTCTCTCTCTCTCTCTCTCTCTCTCTCTCATCTTCTGTCTGCCCATTTCTCCCTCCATATCTCTTTCCCACTCCCATGTCCTAACCCTCCCCCACCCCACCCCCACCACTACTACCAACCCCTCCACCCACAGGCCCCCTCTATCTCTTAAAGTGCTGAAGTATAATAAGGAGGAGTGCACGTGCACGTGCGTCACGGTTTCTGCCCCCCTCAGAAGCCGTCTATACATCAAGACAGAGAGAAAGAGAGAGAGATCCTGTGGCGTAACTCCTGTAAACAGACCGACAGTACTGTGCCTCAGAGGGGACTTTCTGCAGTTCCCACTGTGCCGGAAACCCAGAGACCGACTGTGTGTATACCTGGCGATAATGCCAGCTCTGTGGTTTTCACGTGGACTGGTGGGGTTGGTGGGGTGGTGGGGGATCCGGGAGTTGGGGGTAGGGGGTGCGTGGAGTAGGGGACGGGGTTGGTGGTGGTGGGAGGTTTGGGGGGGGGGGGGGGGGGGGAGAGGCGGTATTAATAATAAGATGCGTTGGCAAGGGAGATGACAAGAGACTTCAGTATACTACATCTACTTCGGCGGGGGCAGCTGTGTATACACTTCTGAAGTTTGTGTGTGGTGGACTGGTGGTAATGTGTTCGCCTCGGAGGAAGCGAGGAAGGCTGAGCGCATGGGATCGAATCTCACACTTGGCAGTAATTCCTTTCCCCCTCTACTAGACCAGACCTTGTGTTGTGGTCTGGACGCTTGTCATTCGGATGAGAGGATAAACCAAGGTCCCGTGTGTAGCATCACTTTAGCGTTGGTAAAAGAACCCTCGGCAACAAAAGGGTTGTCCCTGGTAAAATTGTGTCGAAAAATTCACTTTGACAGGAACACAGTTACACTTGCAAACAGAAGCAGAAGAAAAAATGGGTGACGCTGTGCTGTGGCAAGGTGCTTTCACCTGGGAGAGCAGTCTGAATTTCACACAGAGAAATCTGTTGTGACAAAAGAGTGGTCCGGTCCAGTACAGTGCAATACAGTACTTTCACCCTTATTGCAGGGCGGAGGGAGACTGAGGCGCACTGTATTTATTGTTCGGGGCAAAAACACAGGATTACTTTTGCTAGATTATGACAAATACAATATAAGACATAAAATAATGGAAGAGGCTGCAGTGACAGGAAGTTTGCAGTTTTGTATTGGAATGTTAGCACTGAATAAACCGTGCATGCACAGAAGACAAGAGACTGGCCTCTCTCTACACCCCCCGCACCCCCCCCCCCCCCCCCCTCTCTCTCTCTGTCTGACTGTCTCTCTCTCTCTCTCTCTCTCTCTCTCTCTCTCTCTCTTCTCTCTCTTGAAATGTATTATGACTAGGTTTCGTTTTGACAGCTCAGAAAAATTTCAGCGTTACTATCGTTACCTGAAACATTTTGATTTTTCAGTTGTGCAAAAGTGCAAATGAAGACGAGCTGCATTTTAACTAGTTTGAGAGTACGGTATATCCCACTTTCATTTTATGTACTGTTTGTCTTGTTAAAGGTTTAAATTCATTTAATGGAAGTAAGTGTGTGTGTGGTGGAGTGGGGGGGGGGGGGGGGGGGTGCGTGCGTGTGTGCGCCTGCGTGTGTGTGTGTTTTTTTTGTTTGTTTTTTCATAGAAAAAAATTCTTTATCGCTGTGAGCAAAATTTAAATCCCAGTACTTCCATCTGGTATCATTATATCAGATATTTTTTATCATGATATCGTTGACTGAATCAATGTAGAGAGTCAAACTCATAGGTAAATGTGTGCAGTTTTGTCAGGTTTTCGAGACGTTCTGCCGCGGACTAACGAGACAGCTGATTCTGCTGTTGAAGTAATAAAATAAAAAATTTTAAAAAAGAAAGAAGAAGACGAAAATAGAAGTTCACATACACCCTGACAAAACACCACCTCTCCCCTCCCCTTTACCCCATCAGCAGTCAGAAAGCCAGACAGATCAGCGAAAGTGGGACGTAACTCACCCAGTGCTAAGCTCTCCCGGGAGACTGACTTCCCCTTGCCAATGGCCAGTCCATTCCAATCATTTTGATCCGCGGTCCTCAATCAGCAAGATAACATAGAAATAATAATAATAATAAAAAGAAGAAGAAGAAGAATTAGTGAAAATAATATTATGATGATGATGAAATAATAATAATATGATAATATTATAATAATGTCAATTTATAAAGCGCCATTCCATGTAAAACATGCTCAGTACAATATCTCTATTGTCTCTATTTGTTTCTTTATTCATTTATTCAATCATTCTTTATCTATCTATTTGTTTGTTTGTTTGTTTGTTTATTCAGTAATAACTACTACTTCTTAGATGACAGATACTCGATCAGGTAAGTTTCAGTCTGACAATCAAGTACTCAGTCTGCTTACCAGAACCATGGAATGTTTTCCAGTCATGTGTCACCAACATTCATTCACACATCTGCGAGCGCATTCGCTTGCACACACACACACACACACACACACACACACACATAACATATACTCAGTCACGCACCATCGCGCTCTCTCCGATCGCATCAGTGTTTACTTTTGTCATCCAAACCTGGCTTGCTCGTGTAGCTTTCCTGACTCTCAGTTGAGTGGAACTGGAGACCTGCACATTAATTAATGAAAGTGTTTTTATAGTCTCGGTTAATTCCAGTGTGAATGAATAAGAGAGAGAGAGAGAGAGAGAGAGAGAGAGAGAGCATGTGTGTTCTACATTTTATGAAAAATTTGAGCAAGGAAAATTCTAAAAAAAAATTTAAGAAATTGCCTGTTTTAACCAGTGCACGTGAAATTCTGGTTATTGTACCGCAGTGTGAGGCACGTTTCCTCTACCACCTCCTCGTTCCCCGGAGAAACAGATGGCCACTTAATTAAGCTCCGTCCACATCGTACGATTCTTCTCCCTTGTTTCCAGCTGTGATGCCGTTTCATCCTCACGGCAGCGCGCGCAGCGAACTGGACACTGGAATGGTATCATAAAAAGGTTACGCTAGGTAGTAAAAGACGCGCAGGTAACTGGACACTGGAATGGTATCATAAAAAGGTTACGCTGGGTAGTAAAAGACGCGCAGGTAACTGGACACTGGAATGGTATCATAAAAAGGTTACGCTGGGTAGTAAAAGACGCGCAGGTAATTGGACACTGGAATCGTATCATAAAAAGGTTACACTAGGTAGTAAAAGACGCGCAGGTAATTGGACACTGGAGTCGTATCATCAACAACAAAAAAAAAAAAAGGCACACGTAGAAGGAAAACAAACAAAACATCCCGTGGAAAATAGCGTGTATTTATTTGGTTGGATGTTTGATTTTGATTCAAAGTCTTACTCTGCTATCGTCTTCGATGATCATGCGAGCGCTGATGCACTCACACACACACACACACACACACACACACACACACACACACACACACACACACACACACACACACACACACACACACACACACACACAGATATTCAAAAACTTTATTACTCAAGGATAAAGATTTTAGGCATCGCCCAGTCTTCCAATCTGTCCTTGTGACAACAATAACAATAACGAGAGAGAGAGAGAGAGAGAGAGAGAGAGACATCTACCTTTCAACACACATTCTCTCTCTCCCTCACAAAAAGATACACACACACACGCGACACATGAGTGCATAAGCATACACCCATAGACACTTTATCTCTCAATCACACGCGCGCGAACACACACACACACACACACACACACACTCTCTCTCTCTCTCTCTCACTCTCTCTCTCATCTCCCCACCACACCCTCCAAACACACACATACCTCCACAACCCACCATACATACACCCAACCGCCCACTGACACAGCCACCTTGCCAACGACGAGGGAGCAAATAGCGGATCATGGGATAAATGATGGACCTAGCTTGGAGCAACTGGCCCTGGCAGTCTGCAGCAAAGGAGCCTTCCTTGTCTTCAAGCCCTCGCCACACTAACGTGATTAGCGGTAAAAGTCAGCTGTCTGCTTTTCCTCACTTTCTCACGCTGTGGGATGTCGTGAGTGCAGTTTTCCCTTGTTAGTTTCGTAGTTCTTGTTAGAGGTTCTCGCCCGGAGATTTTGAGGGCTGTGTGGAAAAAATACGCGAAGGTTTCCAATTGATTCGAGCAGTGTCGTGGGTGCGCGCATGTCTTGGTATCAATGTGTGTGTGTGTGTGTGTGTGTGTGTGTGTGTGTGTGTGTGTGTGTGTGTGTGTGTGTGTGTGTGTGTGTGTGTGTGTTGTATTTGTATTTTGTATTTGTTTTTCTTTTTATCACAACAGATTTTTCTGTGTGAAATTCGGGCTGCTCTCCCCAGGGAGAGCACGTCGCTACACTACAGCGCCACCCATTTTTTTGGTGTTTTTTTTTTTTCCTGCGTGCGGTTTTATTTGCTTTTCCTATCGTGTGTGTGTGTGTGTGTGTGTGTGTGTGTGTGTGTGTGTGTAGCATCGTTACCTGTAAATGGTCATTGTCATTGTCTTCATGATCACCATCGTCGTCGTCGTAGTTGATGTGATAATCATCATCACTGTCACTGCTGTCGTCGAAACAGTGTGGTATGTGACAGTCACGTACTTGTTTACAAAGTGCAGTGTCTTTCTTTGCAACGTAAACACACACACGCCCACCCCCTCCTCTCACCATCCCCGCCACGTTCTCTGAACACACACACACACACACACACACACACACACACCTATACACACACATACACGCACACACACACACACACACACACGCGCGCGCGCGCGCGCACGCACGCACAAACACACACACACACACACACACACACACACACACACACACACACACACACACACACACACACACACACACACATCCCCTTTGTCCCCCAAACTCCTTTTTTTCCCCCTTCTTTTCACCTCGTCTCATTTTTTTTCTTTTGAGCACTCGTGCTCCGCATCAGGTGAACAAAAAACGGGTGGCGTTCATTCAGATACCCCGGCGGGATGCCGACCCGACATAATTGAGGGAATTAATTCCACCCAGGTTGGACACGAAAATCGCCTTATCGCGTAATGGTTCACAATCCTTTTGTGTTTCTCGCCCATAACACAAATGGAGGCTGCATGTTGTTTGCGGAAGGCTTTCGACGTGAAGAAAAAAACACAACGGAAATTCTGTTAGCACTGTGACGCCAACGAGGTTAGCGCTGACAGGAAGAGGGATTGTGTGTCTATGTGCCTGGACTGACAAACAATAGCGCACTGTCGGGAGTTGTTCAGTCAACATATCGTTAACGTGTTGAGGCAGGTTCTCCGTCCACCCTATAGTCCTGCTCTGGCTGCACGTGCCCGTTCAGTTACTGGAACTGGGGGGAAAAGTCGTGTTTGCTTTTCTGCTGTGGGAATTAATCAATGCAATTTCGGCGATACCAATAAACAGTCTTTGTTACATTCAGTTATTATCATCATCATCATCGTCGTTGTTGTCGTCATCATCACTATCATTACGGTAATCGAAACAGTATTGTTACAGACTGACAGACATTCTCCACGAAGCGCAGTGTCTTTTTGTCACGCTAGCTTTTGCACATGCCACAAAGCACACTTCTCCGCCCACCCATCCCCGCGCGTGCGCGCAGAGAGAGATATATATATATGGGGGGTTGGTGGGGTGGGGGGTGGGGTCGGTCGGGAGGGTTAACTGTGAAAACCATCAAGCGAAAAAGTCAGTGTTTGTTGCAGGCAACACGGCTGTCGTTCATTGATATTCCCTGCGGAGTTGGTGTGCAATGTTGGGAACCATTCGCACGGGTCTTTGGCATCCCTCTTTTCACGGGCACGTGCTGAGTCACAGCGCTCCATATACACATGCGTGCAGTACTGTTTAGTTTGACAGGTGAGTGCATGTTTTCAACCTGTGTGAATGTCGGAAGGAAGAGACTGCTCATTCACTCATTACCGCGAAACCACCGTCTGTCACCAGCACTGCATCCCAGAGAACAGAAAAGCAAGCGGCATTGAATTTCAAAGGCTTTTTTTTTCATTTTCTCTGTGTGATGTTTTGTGAGTGTTCAGGGATGAAGTATAATCCTTAACCTGGAAAATGATTAAAACAAGTTAATCAATGACCATGTAGTAAACCGATTCCTTCTGACTGACTTAAGGCTGTCAGGATTATCAGTTCTGTTCTGATGTTCGCTGTCTTTTCCAAACATGATAAGTGTATGATGACTGGCTCCAGAGATAAAATGCAGTTTAAGTGTTTGGGTCAAGATAAAAATATCCAAAAAGAAAGAAAAAATAGAACAAACAGGGACTGGGGTGTGGGCACTAGACAGTCAGAAACTTATTCATGTTTCCTGGTCAACTGCTGTGTGTGTCAAGCTCAAGTAACAAGCCCTCCAGTCCTCTTTTCTTTGGTTCAGATATATATATATATATATATATATATGTATGTATGTATATATATATATATAGCACCAACCACTTAAAAGTCCTTTCAGGGCCATACTTCAAAAACATCAGTTGTAACAATACGGGGCAAAACAGGCGAACACCGAATGCACAATAGCCACAGACACTACATGCACACCGCTGCAGTAACTGCGCTTCACTGCGGCGCTCATACCTGTCATTGGTAACACTTCGACACACGGGTGTGCCACTCGAACGTGCTTTGTGTGTGTGTGTGTGTGTGTGTGTCTGTGTGTGTGTTTGCGCACGCATGACTGAAGTTTGTCTGAATGACACGGGAAACTAATGATGAGCGCTGGAATGTCGCCTGTTGTCAAAATGGTTCCGTGTTTGTAATGCGCTCTGACCGAAGAGAGGCGCTATATTAGTATAAATAATAATGGTAATAATAATGATGATAATGATAAGAAAAAGAATCACCAATAACAGTGATTGTAATAACACATCGTTGTTTCAGTAACTGCACCCCACTGTGGCACTTGGAATCATTCAGTGGCAGCAGCTCTTCAACCCGCATCTTGCGCAATCCGCGTTGATTCAGTTCATCTCTCTTCAGTGCACTGCCACTGTTTAGTTTCAGGCGTGAACGCCTTTCCCTCCCTCACGCCCACGCCCTGTATAAAGGACTACACGGGGTGTTTGCTTCGTCTGTTGATCTCTTTCTCTGCCCGTGTGATCTGTCTGTTAATCTGTTGTCAGCCAGAGTTGTTGTTTTGTTTTTTTTAACTCGTCCAGTTCACAACACAATACAATACACAAACTTTATTGTCTGTACTTCGGTACAGATTTTCATTTTGGCAACAGCACATGTTCAACATAAAAAGAAAACAACAAACACATAAAATGAATGAAAAACACAAAAAGATAAATTAGATAGCACCAAATGGAAATAGCTATATACAAATATACAGATTACTGAAAATCACGTGCCTCTCCATTTCAGTCAGCCAAGCCGCGTTGCACATCTTCCCACACCACTCACGCACGCACACACACACACACACACACACACACACACACACACACACACACACACACACACACCACCCGCGCACACACGCACGCATACACACACACACACTCTCTCTCTCTCTCTCTCTCTCTCTCTCTCAGAGTATGCAACTACAAAAGATCATAGTTCATTTAAAAATCAAATATCACCAGACTAAGACTAAGAATTAAACCAAAAAGCAGCACTTCCGTAGTTCACAAAAAGTAAGAGGCATTACAGTAGAACAACTTTCATTCATTCATTCTAGTCCAAAGCCTTAACACTTCACCGCACCCCCATATCCTACACTCCCCCTCCTCTGGAAAAATACCTACAGGCCGAAGCATAATCTCCCCCACCCCCTACACACACATGCGCGCGCGCGCGCATTTCATCCTTCCATAAAAAAAAACCCAATTTACAAAGCACCACCTGTGTTCACTCATAAATATATCATCCTGTCATAATTGCACCATAATTCAAATTTGGCACAGTTCCCGTTTTTCGCTCCGTCTCTGTCTGTCTGTCTATCTGTCTGCATGTGTACTTACTCTCTCTCTCTCTCTCTCTCACGCGCGCACGCGCGCTCGCTCGCTCTTAAAAAAAAAAAAAAAAAGATTCAAGAAATTGCAACTAATTGTCGAGACTGTCATCTCGTCACTCTCAGAAAAACAACAACAGCCATTGATGTCCACATGTGTGCAAAAACAGGACGGTTCAGTTTAAACTAGTCAAGGAAGCTCACGCGCGCACACACGCACGCACGCACACACACACACACACACACACACACACACACACACACACACACACACACACACACAACTCCATTCCGTCTCCAAAAACACGTGTGTGTCTCTATAAGCTGACACAAAACGAACATTCAAGAAAACAACGATGCCCTCGATATAAACGGCACTGAAAGTTAGCTCAAGCTGAACTGAACACGATGACCGTGATGCCTTATGACAGATGAGGATGGTCCACAGGTGAATGATCGGATTAAGCTCCCTTGGGCGTGACTGCTGCGCAAAGTGGAAGCTGCATGTTGTTTGCAGAAAACACGTAGGGTGTGAGAGAGAGAAGAAAAACACACTGTAATCCTGTTAGCTACCGCTGACAGTGCCCGTGGGGGGGTGGGGGGGGTGGCGGTGGTGACAGGTATGGGGATTGTGTGTCTGTGTGCCATGACAGCTGAACAATACCTAAATGGCAGTATTCAGTCAGGTATACCGCGTTCATGTAAAAACTCCTTCTTCTCGTTCTCCCGGCCCCCGGCGTTCCGACTCGATCTGCACGTGCATTGTTGTGTTTGTCAGTGGTGAACTGTGAAGTGATGTTCGCTGCTCTGTGGGAAATGCCGCTGCTGCACTGACCGTGCTTGTGAATCAGCACCGTCACTGTGTGATATCAGATTGCGTATCGTCCTCCAGCAGGTGAATCAGCACCGTCACTGTGTGATATCAGATTGCGTATCGTCCTCCAGCAGGTGAATCAGCACCGTCACTGTGTGATATCAGATTGCGTATCGTCCTCCAGCAGGTGAATCAGCACCGTCACTGTGTGATATCAGATTGCGTATCGTCCTCCAGCAGGTGAATCAGCACCGTCACTGTGTGATATCAGATTGCGTATCGTCCTCCAGCAGGTGAATCAGCACCGTCACTGTGTGATATCAGATTGCGTATCGTCCTCCAGCAGGTGAATCAGCACCGTCACTGTGTGATATCAGATTCCGTATCGTCCTCCAGCAGGTGAATCAGCACCGTCACTGTGTGATATCACATTGCGTATCGTCCTCCAGCAGGTGAATCAGCACCGTCACTGTGTGATATCAGATTCCGTATCGTCCTCCAGCAGGTGAATCAGCACCGTCACTGTGTGAGATCAGATTGCGTATCGTCCTCCAACAGGTGAATCAGCACCGTCACTGTGTGATATCAGATTCCGTATCGTCCTCCAGCAGGTGAATCAGCACCGTCACTGTGTGATATCAGATTCCGTATCGTCCTCCAGCAGGACAATGGTCATTGTTTGTGGAACACTGAGCTCAACATCTTTTTTCCTCTTTTCTCACGCGTATGGAATGCATACAATCACGAGCACGCGTGCTTGATGGACACACACACACACGCACGCACACATACACACACACGCACGCACGCACGCACACACACACACACGCTCACGCACGCACACACACACACGCACGCACACACACACATACGCACACACGCACGCACACACACACACACACACACACACACGGAGTAAGGGGTGGAAAGACAGAAAGAGGGTGACGGAGAGAGCCAAACAGAAGGAGACACAAGTACACAGATCCCTGTACACAGTCTCCTTTCTTTATCCATCCCATCCCTTTTGACATTCGTGTGTGCGCGCGAGCTCTCACACACTGCAGGGGACATGCAAGCAAATAGGAAATCCGTGTGTGTTTCATGTTGGGAGTTCGCTGATGTTCCTTGCAGTGCTTGCGTGCGTCATTAGTAGCCATTCACGCGATTCTTTACCTCTCCTAATGTTGAGTCATAGCATCTCAGGTATGTATGCACTCACACAGCCCGAGTGGTTCAGGTGCGTGCACCTTTAAGACATGTGTCGGAATGTCTGAAGGGAGGAAAATACACCACGAAAAAACCCTCAACCACCATCTCTCGTCAGCATTGGAGACGAAAGCCAGAGACACGAAACAGCATTGAAAGGCTCTTCTTTTCACCGTGTGATGAGTTGAGGAGGGGTTGTAAAGGTGAAGAAGGAGACGCGCGTCAGGTCTTGTACTGAGGAGACAAGAAAGTGAAATACATTAGTGTTTTGCTCAACGCAATATTTCTTGCTGATGGAATTCAATGCGGCGTTTGTGAATCCAACACTTTCTGCTGATGTTCCTATTTCATGCGACTTTACTGGTAGCCGTTCAGTCATATTTATGGTATCCCAGGCAATATGTGTTATTGTATTGTATTGTATTGCATTTCTCTTTTTGTCACAACAGATTTCTCTGTGTGAAATTCGGACTGCTGTCCCCAGGGAGAGCGCGTCGATACACTACAGCGCCACCACACACACACACCCTCCCCCCCCGCCCCCCCCCACCCAGCCCCTTTTTTTTCCTGCGTGCAGTTTTATTTGTTTTTCTTATCGAAGTGGATATTTCTACATAATTTTGCCAGGAACAACCCTTTTGTTGCCGTGAGTTCTTTTACGTGCGCTAAGGGCATGCTGCACACAGGACCTCCGTTTATCATCTCATCCGAATGACTAGCGTCCAGACCACCACACAAGGTCAAGTGGAGGGGGAGAAAATATCGGCGGCTGAGCCGTGATTCGAACCAGCGCGCGCAGATTCTCTCGCTTCCTAGGCGGACGCGTTACCTCTAGGCCATCACTCCACTATGGACGCGTTACCTCTAGGCCATCACTCCACTATGGACGCGTTACCTCTAGGCCACCACTGCACTATGGACGTGTTACCTCCAGGCCACCACTCCACTGTGGACGTGTTACCTCCAGGCCATCACTCCACTATGGACGTGTTACCTCCAGGCCATCACTCCACTATGCACGTGTTACCTCCAGGCCATCACTCCACTGTGGACGTGTTACCTCCAGGCCATCACTCCACTATGGACGTGTTACCTCCAGGCCATCACTCCACTATGGACACGTTACCTCCAGGCCATCACTCCACTATAGACGTGTTACCTCCAGGCCATCACTCCACCGTGGACGTGTTACCTCCAGGCCATCACTCCACCGTGGACGTGTTACCTCCAGGCCATCACTCCACCGTGGACGTGTTACCTCCAGGCCATCACTCCACCGTGGACGTGTTACCTCCAGGCCATCACTCCACCGTGGACGTGTTACCTCCAGGCCATCACTCCACTGTGGACCGTTTACCTCCAAGCCATCACTCCACTATGGACACGTTACCTCTAGGCCATCACTCCACTATGGACACGTTACCTCCAGGCCATCACTCCACTATGGACACGTTACCTCCAGGCCATCACTCCACTATGGACGTGTTACCTCCAGGCCATCACTCCACTGTGGACGTGTTACCTCCAGGCCATCACTCCACTATGGACGTGTTACCTCCAGGCCATCACTCCACTATGGACACGTTACCTCCAGGCCATCACTCCACTATGGACGCGTTACCTCCAGGCCATCACTCCACTATGTACGCGTTATCTCCAGGCCATCACTCCACTATGGACGCGTTACCTCCAGGCTATCACTCCACTATGTACGCGTTACCTCCAGGCCATCACTCCACTATGGACACGTTACCTCCAGGCCATCACTCCACTATGGACGCGTTACCTCCAGGCCATCACTCCACTATGGACGCGTTACCTCCAGGCCATCACTCCACTATGGACGCGTTACCTCTAGGCCATCACTCCACTATGGACGCGTTACCTCCAGGCCATCACTCCACTATGGACGCGTTACCTCCAGGCCATCACTCCACTGTGGACGCGTTACCTCCAGGCCATCACTCCACTGTGGACGTGTTACCTCCAGGCCATCACTCCACTATGGATGTGTTACCTCCAGGCCATCACTCCACTATGCACGTGTTACCTCCAGGCCATCACTCCACTATGGACGTGTTACCTCCAGGCCATCACTCCACTATGGACACGTTACCTCCAGGCCATCACTCCACTATGGACACGTTACCTCCAGGCCATCACTCCACTATGGACGCGTTACCTCCAGGCCATCACTCCACTATGGACACGTTACCTCCAGGCCATCACTCCACTGTGGACACGTTACCTCTTGGCCATCACTCCACTATGGACACGTTACCTCCAGGCCATCACTCCACTGTGGACACGTTACCTCTTGGCCATCACTCCACTATGGACACGTTACCTCCAGGCCATCACTCCACTATGGACACGTTACCTCTAGGCCATCACTCCACTATGGACACGTTACCTCCAGGCCATCACTCCACTATGGACGCGTTACCTCCAGGCCATCACTCCACTATGGACGCGTTACCTCCAGGCCATCACTCCACTGTGGACACGTTACCTCCAGGCCATCACTCCACTATGGACACGTTACCTCCAGGCCATCACTCCACTGTGTCACTGAATTCAGCTGTTAATGCTCCTCTCTTCTGTATTTTTTTTTTTTTTTTTGATAGGTAATTGTAGTTAATATTTCAAATTCCACCCTCACTCCCCGGTTTACCACATCTCACCATTCACACCCCCCACCCCCCAACCTGCCCCCCCACCCCCTCCTCTCCAAAGCGATAACAATCAAATGTAAAAATCAATACTCTAACAAAATGTCTACAATCACCAGTATGTGTCGAGGGGCATAAAACAAAATTCATCATCATCATCATCATCATCATCCTTTCTTCTGGTTTACACAGTTTTAAGGTATATCATAATGTCTTAAGGAAGGACTGTTTGTGAAAAGACTGGAATAACTTCATCGTCTCATAAAGAGAAATTGCACCAAGTGCGCCAAAGCAAACGTGGACAGCTACTCAGCACACAAAAAACTCCATTGAACATGACTTTAAAAAGCAATATTTAACAAATGAGATACGCCAATACATAACAGCATCAAGCATATTAACTTTACAACGTAATTAATATAATGTAAAAAGTCTGCTTGAAAGACAGGAGCGTAAACAGTGCACGTGTATTGCACATCTATCATCCATGAACCCAACACTGTATTTTGAGTAAATAAGAGATTCAACAGGTCACCGAGCTCATACAAAAACTGTAGCTTTAAGAGAAGAGTACAACGACAGTGAGATTCTAAACCAATCTCAAACAGACCATCAGACTCCTGTAAATATGCTAAAAAAAATTGGTAGACATACAAATCCCGAATTCACACACACACACACACACACACACACACACACACACACACACATATATATATATATACATATATATATATATATATATATATAAACACACACACGCATATGTATATGTGTGTGTGTGGAGAGAGAGAGACAGAGAGAGAGAGAGATTCACTGCCCTGCACACAGTCACATAAGCAAAATAATGTCAAGCCTTTCAAATGTATGAAAATTGTATTGTATTGCATTATAGTATCGTATTGTGTTATCCTTCACCACAACAGATTTCGTCTCTGTACGAAATTGGGGTTGCTCTTCTCCAGAGAGGCGGGCGTCACCTTACAGAGCAGTGCCACCCCTTTTTTCCTGCCCGTGCACATGTATTTCTTTTCCTATCAAAGTGATTTTTTTTCTGCAGAAGTTTGGCAGGGACAATCCTTTGGTTGCCTTGGGTTCTTTTACCTACGCTAATTGCATGGTATGGTGGTGCGGTATGGATGCTTACACAGCGCCGATCCTCGGTCGGTGACCAAGCTCTCAGCGCTTTACAAATACGGGGTCATTTGCACAACAGGCTGCCTACCTGGGTAGAGCCGACTGATGGCTGCCATTCGGCGCTCATCATTCGTTTCCTGTGTCATTCAATCAGATTGCAGACAAGCGCACATACACACTCAAGACAAACGTGTAACATTTTACGTATATGACCGTTTTCTTTTACGTGCGCTAGTTGCATACCATCCATGTCACCTCGGCTTATCGTCTTATCGAGTGACTAGCTTCCAGACTACAGTTCAAGGTCTAGTGGAGGGGGAGAACGAAATACTGACGTGAGGGGGGGGGGAGGAGGGGGGGGGGGGGGGTCCCTCCTGTGCACTCAGATTCTCTCGCTTCCCTGGCGGACGCGCTGCCACAAGACAACCCGTGGGAACGATACGGAAATGAAAATAACTAATCAGAACTTGCATGGCTTTATTTGTATCTGTAAAGCACCGTCTGTTGTTTTGTGCTCAGATTGTTTCTGCTGAATTTGCGGAGTTTTCCACAATTATAAATCTGTTTTCGTCAAACGCAGAGAGGTATACTCTGCACACCCTCCCCCCCCCCCTCACCCACACCCACACCCACCCACCCACACAGACACACACACACACACACACACACACACACACACACACACACACGGGGTTTCCCTAAATATACACGGCTTGTCATGCTGAAAACACGCTCAATTCTTTTTCTTCTTGTTCTTCTCTTTCTGTGTCTTTTTCCTTTTACCTCCTCCCCCTCCCCCTCCTCCCTCCTCCTCCTCCTCCTCCTCCCCCTCCTCCTCCTCCTCCTCGCCTTCGTCTTCGTCTTCTTTCCGCACTGCTGTGAAAGATGTCGGGAATAGAATTCAAAGAATGTGATATCCAACAATGTTTCTTTTTTTCTTTTTTTTTTAATCCAGACATTGAAAGGGCATCTGTGTAAGACACACTGCTCCTGTTTCCTTCCTGACCCACACCTCATGTGTCTGGCAGTGAACTGGGCAGCACTCGATGTGTGTGTGTAAGGTGGTGAGAGCAGTGTGTGTGTGTGTGTGTGTGTGTGTGTGTGTGTGTGTGTGTGTGTGTGTGTGTGTGTGTGTGTGTGTGTGTGTTTTATGTGCGCGCGTGTATATTCGTGTGTATCAGTGTGTGCATGGGTGTGCATGCATGTGAACATGCTTACGGGCGACTTGTTTTGCATTTAGCTTTGACGGTGTGTGTGTGTGTGTGTGTGTGTGTGTGTTTGACTCGACTCGACTCGACTTCATTCATTAACATAAAATCCCGAAGAGTAATGTGGGTGTGGGTGTGTGACTGACTGACTGACTGACTGATTGTACAGCAGAAAACATGGGGCAATGAAAGTCATTGTTTTCCTACGAAGACAGGCCATGAAAAACGGATAAAAGGCAAGCCAAAGTGTGAGCCTTGCCACTCAGTGTTCATGTATTGTCTGGTGCTAAGAGTTACAGACATAAACATTTTACTGCTGATTATTTCGAGAGTCTTCCCAGCAGTAGTCAATCTGAGGCAGATTTTTATGTCCTTCAAGGTGAACATTTTAGGAAGAAGAATTGATTATAACGTTGATTTTTTTTGATTTTTTTTTTTTTTAATAAAATCTGTTTTGATCGGTCTTCTTAGTTCGAGGGGCCACTACCGTTAGTTGTGTTATTTATTTAACAGACTTTGATTTTTGGTCTGTCAGCTTGGATATGAACATAAAAATGATTAATGTGCAGTTAGCTTGGATAATGTATATTGAAATGGTTTATGGCAGTCAGCTTGGATATGAACATATGTCCCTTTGGACCACTTAGTTGAGTGGTGCCTTGTCTGAAAATCGACGCACGTGCTCAGATTCCTATCTGGGGAATGCTAATTTTAACAAAATGATCTCATTTCTCGGGGAATTGATAATGGAGTTATCTTATAATGGAACACAGAATATTATTTCTTTACTTTTTTTCCTTCCTTTTTGTTGTCAGCTATTGCGGAAAAGGCATGACTGAAATATGTAATCTGAAGCCTGATATTGGCTAGCTGCGAAAAGCATGTTTATATCATAAACAAAACAACGTAATCGTGTTAAGCGCTCATATTGCCATTGCGGATGGAGCAGGCACGAAAAGGATATACATGTATGTGCTGTGATTGCTAGCAGATCAATAGCAACGTGCATTACACCGTCAACACACTGCCTTCAGCTTTGAACACAAACACATTCGGATGACACGACAAACCTGTATGTGGCGTGCGTTTTGCGCACGTAAAATAACCCATGGAAACAAAAGGGATATCACTGGCCAAATTGTGTAGCAAACAAATCCACGTTAAAAGCAACCAAATACAGCTGCAGGCAGAATGTGGGTGGCGCTGTACTGTGGGGACACGCTCTCCTTTGGGAGAGCAGCTAGAATTTCACATACAGAATATCTGTTGTGACAAAGGATAATATGATAGGGTATAATACAATCAATACAATGGAATTCGTTCTTGTCACATTTACAACACTGCCCGCCGCATTTAATATGTTGGCAACTTGTAATTCAAATTGGTTTCGTTTCTCTCTGTGATATGATGCAGTTTTGATCATCATCATCACCATCATCACTGACACAGCTATCAGCGAAAAGTTGTCATTGCCATTGTTGCCATCATAATTATATTCGTCCTGATGACAGTGGTGTATGCACAGAGTTCAAGCTTCATTACTTCCCATTTATAATCATGGTCACACATGGAGGCATCAGTTGTTCCCCACTCAGTTTCGAATGTGAGTGCAGATGAGTATATTTGGGCGTAATCTCATTGCTGTACTAATGGAGACAGATTCATATGTTGAGAGACAGACAGACAGACGGACGGACGGACAGACAAAAGGTTCTCAGAGAGAGAGAGATGGGGGGGTAGGGGGGTGGGGGGGGGCAGACAGACGGACAGATAGACAGACAGATGGTTCTCACAAGGAGACAGACAGACAGACAGACAGACGAAGGGTTCTCACTGGCTGGTGTTTATTGCACGCAAACGATGTTGCACTGCAGACAGTGAGTGCCCTGATAATACTGGCCCCTGTAGCGCTCACTACATCAGTGCACGTCATCACGCTCGTCATTCACGCGATCCTCAGGGCAGAAACCTGTTGGCACGTGCTGGAATCACATGGGTCACGTCTGCCTTGCCGACGTGTCAGTTTCTGCAGGTGTGCGGACACTTCCTCCACGTGACTGACGACGATAGGAACTGTCAGCACTCACCGTGATTTGCATGTCTCGTTGACAGGTTGGAGCCACCAATTCCTCAGGGGGAAACGCACACACACACACACACACACGCACGCGCACACACACACACACGCACGACGACGCACGCACGCACACACACGCACACACACACACACGACGACCACCACACACACACACACACACACACACAGAAAATGGAGTGAGAGAAAGAGGGCGAAGGCAGACTGAGCATGGGAGAAAAAGAGAGAGGGGGTCGGGAAGGGGGGTGGGATGGTGGATGAGGGTTTAGGAGAGGGGTGGGGGCAGTTGGGCAAGGGTCAGACAAAGAGTTGCAGGCGGACAGAGACGAAGCAGGCAGACAAGACCAGTGGATTATGAAAAGTGGTATATCATTCGCAGGGCAAAGGGAAGATGATACCTTGATTCAGACAGTCTAGACACACATCGGTCGATCCATAAGTATTGAACAGGGATCACTCCCTAGCCATATAGATACATAAAAAGTAGACTGATCGAGAAAAAATGAGAAGAAAAAAATGTAGGGAGCTAATGCCATTAAAAAAAGCACTGTCGCTGGCTGACGTAGCTGTTGGATAAATCATTCAGTTTATCAGTTCTTTTTGTATTTTTTTTATTATGTTTGTATCACGAAAAAAACAACAAGAAAAACAACAGCAACCACACACACACACACACACACACACACACACACACACACACACACACAATCTAGTCGCCAGAAAGTTGATCGCTTCCTAAACCCCCTACCAGACGGATTTGCACCCGAGTGCAGCCTGGATCAGTACTACCTGAATGATCAGCACTGGTTCCAGACTTCCTCACATCGATCATGGCACAGACGTTGTGTTGCGATGGTTGCGCTCATTATTCATTCATTAATTCACTTATTGATTCATTCATCCATTCATTCGGAAGAAGTAAATATACTACAACAACAACTACTACTACTACTACTAATAGTAGTAGTTGTAGCAGCAGCAACAGCAGTACTTTCGTTTTATATTTCCATTGGTCACGTAAAAGAACTTCGCTGTGTTGTTCAGAGAAACAGAAGAAATACACAAACAAACGAAATACATTTATTGGGCATAATTAATACGGAAACAAATAAACTAGTGCCTGCAAATAACTAGAAAAAATGTGCTTAAATAATTGACGAAAGAAATAAGTATTTACTCTGAATAGATGAAAGAATTTGTAGATAAACTTTCCACACACAACACACACACACACACACACACACACACACACACACACACACACACACACACACACACACACGCATATTTTTTTTCTTACTAATCTAGTACATTAATCAAAATCAATTTATTGACTTAACAAGAGAGGCAAGGCCTTCAAGACTCACTTGTGATATGCACTTTATCAAACAGGAATTATGGAGAGAGAGAAAAAAAAACATGCAGAAGGGATACTCTGGCAAAAAGACTCATTGATGTGACCTTGACCTTAGACATCTAAATTTGCATTGCATTGATGTTCTGGCCAAAACATACAACGACGTGGTATACCAATGAAAACTGGATGGAAGAAACAAAGTTCTGTTATCCCTTTTCCCAACAGGCTATGTTGTGACCTTGATCTTTGACTTTGCTTCTTTTCATAGGTGTCACCATGACCAATCATTGTACCAAGTTTGCTGAAGAATATCTATAAAAGACTTTCTCTCTCTTGCATGCAGAAATGTTTCGTATCAATATCGTATGCTAGGTATACCTTGACCCTTAACCTCTTGCTGATTTTGAATTTCTTTAGGGATTATGCTGCACCCATAGCCAGTCACAAGACCAAGGTTGATTAAAATTGAATTCATATCACGCTCTCTATCTTACATTTTTCTATTTTGCCAAGTAGTGAACTTGACCATTTCATCCTACACATTTAAACAAGATGACTGGAAAAAACTGAATTTATCCTATTTTTATGCCAAATTTGGTGTCAACTGACAAAGTATTTGCAGAGAAAATGACAATGTTAAAGTTTACCACGGATACACACACACACACACACACACACACACACACACACACACACACACACACACACACACACACACACTGACAGACAGACAGAAACACACACACACAGACAACCGAACACCAGGTTAGAATATAGGCTCACTTTGTTTACACAAGTGAGTCAAAAAGAACTTTACAGAACAGTAAACTACAGAACATAATTATTAATGAAAAGTGTGTCATGAATCCGTTGTTCATTCGATGGAAGAATCAATAGTTTTCCTTGTGTTTTGATCATTTGTTTGATGCCATGCCAAATTCAAATTTGCGCATGGACTTAATCGGAAGAACCACTTGATAACTTGGCTAGATACTTTCTTTTTGGCTGTTTCTCTGCATATCTGTCCATGTGCCGCTGTCTGTCAGTCTGTCTGCCTGCCTGCCCTCCTCTCTCTCCCTCTGTCTGTCTGTCTGTCTGTTTCTGTCTCTCTCTGTCTCTGTCTGTCTCTCTCTGTCTCTGTCTGTCTCTCTGTTTCTGTCTTTCTCTGTCTCTCTCTCCCTCTGTCTGTCTGTTTCTGTCTCTCTCTCTCTGTCTCTGTCTCTCTCTCCCTCTCTCTCTGTCTGTCTGTCTCTGTCTTTGTCTCTGTCTTTGTCTCTCTCTCTCTCTCTCTCTGTTTCTCTCTCTCTCTCTCTCCTCTCCATTATTACCCATTTTCCCTGATGAGAAGATGAAATGCGGTGATGTTGATGATGATGAAGAAGAAGAATATCTCAGTGACATTTAAGTACGTCGTGATGATTCGGTGATGTATGATGATAGCTGTCAGCTGGTAGCCTAACTTCACTCAAGGGATTCCACATCCTGTTCTTATTTTTGTTTGGGGGGAGGGAGAGAGTGCTGGGGGGGTGGGGGAGGTATGAGGAGAAGGGGGTACGTATTAGGATTTACGTAGCATTTTCTTGACTGTTCACATGTGGGGGCTTTCTCGTGCAGGTAGACCGACCCTTCAAGACCAAGCGAACTGATTATTCCTTCCTTTAGTGATAGATGAGGGCATAAGAAGAGAGAGAAAAAGAAGAAGAAGAAAGAGTAAATAGCATCTGTCTGCACCACTAATGAAAGCGTTTTGGCGTTTCTGTCACGAGTTTTCCTCAGTCCCGTAGCGCAGTTTGCTGGAAGATAAACATTCGTTGTTTCACTGGAAAGCGAAACAGACCAGCGTTTTTTTTGGGGGGGTGGTGGTGTTTGGATCCTAATTTCCATGTCCAGAGAAGTTACTTTTTGTGTGTTGGCTTTCATTGACTCCATTCCACAGGTCAATCTGCTGTACGCAGGATCTGAGCGATATAGTTTGGGACTTTTATGGTAAGTGTCGTTTGGTAATTCTCTCAGTTTTTTTTCTTTTCTTCTTCTTTCTTTTTCTTCTTTTCATTTTAAAGAAACCATCCGAGTCAGGGACATTTTTCAACATGAACGCTAAGAACAAAGCCACATCGATTTTGTGATTTAAAGCCCCATTTAGTTTTTCATGGAGGTGCTGGATTTTTTAATATAACACTTTCATGTATTTTTTCCCGTTTGCACCCTACAGTTCAATGTTCATGGTAATAGTCTGAACATGATTTTTAACGGGACCACATGCGTTTTGGATCCAGTGGTACGTGATAATTAAATTTATGTTAATTTCCACTAAAATCATTTTTACGAAGATCTCCGATTCGTAATGATTCCATTCTGGGCTTCCTTCTTTTGTTTAGTTGTTTTTTTATGTTTTTTTTAATCATTTGACCACCCCTTTGATGCCGATGGAATGGTTCTGTCATACCTTGTTACTGAAGAAAAACTTGAGTGATTTTTTTCCTATGCAATTCAGAGACATTTTGAATATTCCTATCGTTTAAAAAAAAGAATTCAACTATAAATCCAAAGTGTGATTTCTGCATTCATTGAAAAAAAAGAGACTAATTCGTTCATACGAAAATATGCATTCATTGGAAAGTCTGTAATTCGTTCGTACAAAAATATCATATTATGAAAAACACTGTCGTAAAGGCATTTCTGACGTATGCCAGTTGGGGCCATTGTATGAAACCATTTGGAGATGAATTACACCATTAAACCAAAACAGTTTTGACAGCCATCTAAAGCAGGTTGCATTTTTTCAAGACAGAAATATTCTGTGACAGGTCTGTCTGTCATTTGAACCAGGCACTTTCAGTTTGATTCGCTGTGTGTGTGTGTGTGTGTGTGTGTGTGTGTGTGTGTGTGTGTGTGTGTGTCGTTGCTGCAGGAGAAAAAGGGGGACGTAATGTTTTGAATCACTGTTTTCCAACACTGTTTTATTTTGGCTGCTGAGGGCTTTAACAGTTGAAGATAAAGGTGTGCGACTGTGTTAATGGGGAATTCGCGCGTGTGTGTGCGTGCGTGCGTACGTGCGTGCGTGCGTGTGTGTGTCTGTGTGTGTAGTGGGGGTTGTGGTTTTGTGTCGCTCGTTTAAAATATACTGACCTGATGATATCAATTATCATATTATAATAATTTTTATCATGATAACTATCACCATCATTATCATTATCATATTCTTACTGTGTTTGGTACTATCGGTATCAGATTTTTACAATGAAACAAAATGCTCCATACGGTGGAATTTCTCGCTTTAGCTGAGAGAAGATTCCTAGTGAAAGTAGGAAACAAAAACCACTTTTCAGGACAACCTCCAAACAAAACAAACCTTTGATGGAAAAGCAAAAAAACAACAACAAAAAACAAACAAACAAACAAACAAAAAACATCTGACGAAAACCAAACCCTCGCCAGCGTTCTTTAATTAAAACGAGAACTCTCGTTCAATAATTATTTAATTCCAATGCACCCATTACCGCTCCAGAAGAAAAAAAAAAAAAGAACAGTTCGCTGAAGCAAATTGGCGGTAGTGGAAATTCGATTGGATTCTGAACGCGGTGATCTGAATGATCGCGTTTCCTGCGGAAGAGTTTGTAAATGAAAACTACTGCCGGTTGCAAACATATGTTGTTGTTGTTGTGTTGTGTTGATGTTGTTTGTTTGTGTGTTTTTTGTTTTGTTTCTTCTTTACTCAGTGCATGGGTTTATTTCAGGACAGTTCACTGTGCAAAACAGGCATGGAAATGCTTTTGTTTTTTCAAGGAAGAGAATGTTGGATTATTGATATTTTTTTTTATGATTATTGATTTTTTTTTTTTTTTTTTTGGGGGGGGGGATCCTAACCCCGCTTCCCCCGTCCCGCCTCTCACACACACCCTTCCAATATTATGTTTTTTCTTTCTCCAATCACTGACACTCACCCTCTCCATTTTAGATTTTGTACTCTGTCTTTTCCACATTCTGTTCTCTCTCTCTCTGTCTGTCTGTCTGTCTGTCTCTTCCTTTCTTAGTCCCCTGCCCCTTGCCCCCACCACACCCCCTCCCCTCCACCTCAGCCGCCCCCCTTTTCATTCGAATATACAGAAATGTCGACTTCTAATTAATAATAACAATCATTATTATGATAGAAATGATAATAATCCAAATGATAATAATATCATTTATTTTCAGTCTAATATCATCATCTTAGATGAACAGACTATAAATAAATAAGCGAAGCAAGAATGTTGGATGAGTGCTGAATTTGTGTGCCTATCAAGAGTGGATTTCTTCTACAGGATTTGACAGAGGACAACTCTGTTCTTGCCGTGTTTTTTTTGTGTGTGTTTTTTTTTTCAGTGCGCCAAGTGCACATTGATCCACAGGGGATCTCCGTTAACCGTCTCATTCGAATGACGTGGCGCTCAGATTGATTTTCCAGCCAAACTTTGGATAAATGGCGAAGACTGGTATCGAACCCAGACCTACACGGGCACTGTATTGGCAGATAATCATCCTAACCATTCAGCCACCTTCCACCGACCTCCTGGTGCCACTGACAGTTCAGTTCGGCCTTCAAACCCCATGGCTGCCGGGGATAAAATAGCAGAAAGAGGTGTTTCAAGTCACAAACCAATATCCAGAACAACGGTCTGGAGATACACTACTCCAGATCCAGTCTGTGAATGTTTTCGGCCTTCCAGAAATGTTTCCTTTCTTTTGATGACGTCATCGGTGACGTCACTATGGAAGTGCTACGTCCTCTCGCAGTCAGTGGGTTTTAATGTCGACACCCCTCCTCAGATAAAGTGACCGACACGGGTGACCATCTCAGAAAAGTTAGCGTGAAGAGAGGGAATGTACCTGACGCTGAACTGACATCACCACAACGACAGCGCCTTGACACGGGCAGCGAAAATGACACGTTGTGGTGTCTGTGATTCAAACACGTCATAGTTTGACTGCGAGTTCGGCGCTTAATTAACCAACATGGCCACAGCCAATAACCTCTTGTGCCACGTTTTCTGGGTGACGAATATATCGATTCTAAGTGCGCGAAATTTCACGTGCCCTAAGTTTTCAACAACAACAACAACAACAAATGTTTATTTTAGATGCTGCTTACCTGTGACTACGCGTTAATAGAATTTTAAACATTTTTTTAAGTTGCAACCTCCCCGATGTGAAGTGTATGAAAATTTTACGTTATTCTCATATTATTTTTTTCTGTCACTTCCATGTATTACATAATTCATTTACCAATTAAACTATTTCATTCGCTTTTGCTGTGAAACATGCCTGTTTATCATTTTCAATACATGATTTAGCGACTTACATCTGAAGCATTGTAGCAAACAGTACATGAAGATCAGTAAAATCACCTCACAAAGTTTGATGTTTTCACCCAGTTTGTCACCATCATTTTGTCAGGTTCCCTGAATGCTAACATAGTGCTTGTAAATTGTGAGTGGCACATCTGGTGATGACTTTTGTTAAATCGTATCCTTTGTTTTACCCTAATTGGAATTTGAAGCATTGTGTGTGTGCTATTTCGCGGAAGATGAGAGTGATAATCTGTGTCTTTTTTCCAGGCCAGTCTCTCGGGTCTAATAATGAATCACCATCTTCTTGCAGGTGGTGACTGATATACAACAAACTGCACTGGCCAGACATCAGTTTTTCCGCCTCTGGACTTTGTAGTGGACACTCCCGCCCGCGTTTCCCGCCACTTGTTGTGAAGAAATGACCCAATGAGAGGCACTGCTCTACACAGTAAGTGAACGTCCGTCTAGTTGTCATGACAGAAAGAATGATGCATACTACATTTAGTTCAATATTCATAATAAAATTCGAACACACGTGACGGCGATTGACAATAAAAGTGATGGAAAGATGTCTTGCCATCTGACGCCACGAAGACAGAGCCACTCTCAGTGTAGTCGGGACCCACCAAGATCTGAATTATCCACTGACTGTGTTTGATATGTAGGTTTCTTTCTTTCTTTCTTTCTTGAACGAATGACTAAATGATATAGATACTTTTTTGCGCCTATCCTCGGTCGGAGACCAAGCTCTATGCGCTTTACGAATAAGGAGTCATTTTGCACGACAGGCTGCCTACCTGGGTAGAGCCGACTGACGACTGCTCATCATTCGTTTCCTGTGCCATTCAGTCAGATTTCAGTCACGCACACACACACACGCTCAGCCAGACATGTAACATTCTTCTCCCGTTGCCTAGTGGAGGAAAAGTGATTTACTATTCTTTTGAGTCTGTGAGCCCAAAACGTCGCGGATGGAGGTACAGTAGGCGTGACGGGCAGTGCGGTGAGAGGGAAGCGGTGACTGTAAGGTGATATGGAAATCTGTTCCGTATCCAGGTAAACGGGAAGAACGTTGTTACTCCTGTCCTCCTTACAAGTAGCCGTGCGGCGATTAAAACGACCAAATCCGAAAAAAAAAAACCAACAACAGTATTTCCTTAGGAACTTGCCACAACACAAACACAGTTATGGATGAACAGGACAAGAAGAAAATCTCATGCAAAGTCCTGTCCTGATGCATGTACATTGAAATTATGTGATGGATGTCATCATAGCTAGAAGTCTGAAACTGACCAAACATGGATTTCATGACTATTCGACAGTTCCCTTCCACTGAAGCAACAACAAGAACATTGGTCTGTTCATTGGTTTTGTCAAAGCTGGACTGTTATAACCTTCTTCTGGCTGGTTCACCTAAGAACCTTCTTTGAGGAGGTCCAGAACAGTGCCGCTATGCTTGTCCCTGGACCAGACGGGAACATCATTATCACGTCTCTCTTAAAATACCTTCACTGGTTACCTGCTCAGTTCAGAATCAGCTACAAACTCGCACTTGTTTCTGGTCTATTTTTGGCACTCCCCCGAGATATCTTTCAGATGTTATCCATGCATGTATCCCATCCCGTCAGCTCCGTTCTACTGCCGATACTCGTCCTTTTCGCATCTCTTGTGTCAGAGCAAAGTCCTTGCGTTAGTGTTCTTTATCTGTTCATGGCTCAGCTCTTTGGAGGCAAGTCCTGCTACAGATCAACAACTCTTGTTCTACCACTTCATTCCAGTTTTCCATAACACACACTTCTTCACACGACTGTAGAACACCAACGCAACACTACATTTTTCTGATTGTGTACTTCTCGTGTGTGTGTGTGTGCGTGCGTGCGTGCGTTCGTGCTTATGTGTGTGTGTTTGTGTGTGTATTTTGTGCGCGTGTGCCTGTGTTTGTGTGTGTGTGAACTCAGAACTCATTTAATTGTCCTGTGTGTGTCTGTGTGTCTATATATATATATATACTCTGTGTGTGTGTGTGTGTGTGTGTGTGTGTGTGTGTGTGTGTGTGTGTTTATACCCGTCACGTTTTTGTAAAGCGCCTGGAGCCCTATTTCAGAGAATAGGCACGATATAACTTCACGCTGTTATTACTGTTGATGTTAAACGGGGGCCCCCAGTCTGCCATTACATTCATCTTTTCCCTCCCTTGTGTCAGTGCAGAGTAGGGGAGTGTGGTGGGGGAAGGGAGGGGTGGGGGGGGCAGGCAAGTGAGGAGTGAGGGCGAGTGGTTTTGGAGTGGAGGAATGGGACAATACACACGCGCGCGCACGTGCGCACACACACGTTCTCACTTTTCCTCCCACCCCCATCCCCCACTCTCACGCTTTTTTTTCCCTTGCGAGCCAACACACGCACACACGCGGGCATACACTTCTGGAGTAAGTGCAAAAGTAGTGGTTTTAGATTGGATCCTTTTTTGATTGGATGAATGGGATAACACACACATACACATATATGCGCGAGCGCACACGCACACACACATTCACACACACACACACACACACACACACACACACACACACTTATTGGTATGCCATTGACTGATGTCAATCATTTTTACCCACTTCCATTCCCGACGTTTTAGGCGGAGATAATTGTTTTTATTTAATTATGGCTTTTTGGTTAATTGCCGTTCTCCGCTTGAAGTCTCACTGTGATAAATGTGTTTTCCGCTTAGCCCATAACAACCCTCTCCCCGCACACACACACACACACACACACACACACACATTACACATTCTCTCTCTCTCACACACACACACACACACACACACAATTACACACACACACGCACACACACACAACACAACACCACACACAATCACATACACACACACAACACAACACCACACACAATCACACACACACGCACGCAATTTCAGAAGGTGTGTCCGTGGTTAACATTAAAACAAGCAGAAAAGGGAAAACAGTTGTGATGAAACTTCTTTGAGCAGGCAACATTTTGTTGACTGCACCGATTGACCCGACTTGGACATATCCAGCTAGCAACGCAATGGACCTAGTTGCATTGCTTGGTTTTAACTTTTTGACAGTAACACGTGACTAAATGCCTACGTTGACCGAACTACGCCATTGGTCAGTTCCATTACTACACACAGTTAGTAGCGGGTTACGACCATACTAGGCTCTTCCGTCCGAGCAATGCAACTGGCTCCTGGCTGCCTGATAACGCTGACGCGCTTGTCTGAAAGAGCAAGTTGTAAAACTTAACACAGACAAGCATTTTTGACTCACTTGTGTAAACAAAGTGAGTCTTTGTTTTAACCCGGTGTTCGGTTGTCTGTGTGTGTGTGTCTGTGGTAAACTTTAACATTGCCATTTTCTCTGCAAATACTTTGTCAGTTGACACCAAATTTGGCACAAAAATAGGAAAGATTCAATTCTTTCCAGTCATCTTGTTTAAAACAATATTGCACCTCCTGGATGGGCACAAAAAAAAAAAAAAAAAAGAAGCCAAATTATATGCAAACTGGATTTACTGTTATATTTATATTTTTTTATTCTCTAAAATTGGCACTTTGATATGATATTCTGACCCAACAACAAGAGCAGTCATTTTTATCATTTTTTGTTCAAACAGGAACTTCTTTTGCTCAGCATGGAAGTTATATTTATTTTGCAAAGGTTTTGGTGCAGATAGTAAAAAAGGGAAATTAATCTGTAATTAATGCTAGGGGACTTAATTTGCTTTAAACTGATCTTTCTCATCTTAACCATTACATTTGAAATTATACTTAATACATAAAAAGCTTGTGAATTGTGTGTTTTACTCTCAGTGTACAGGGCTTTCACTATGTTCATTCGCCCAAGTGGTCTTTTTCGGAAAATACTAAAATCAATACGAGTGGACTTTATAGATCTATTGGTTGAGCCCTGAAGGTCATGGGCAAAATCAATTTTGTACACATATTTATACATATTCAAAGCGCGTGCTCATATTCTTCGCGAACGCGAACGACGCCATTTTGTTTCAAGTTGTTGACCTGCCCGTTCAATCCTATATTCAATCGACAATACACGATAACATGTGATGGAAAGTTGGAGAAGGAGACCGTTAAATATTTATTCAGAGAAAGATTTGTGAACGCCTCATCACTTACTGGATTATGCCCCAAACTGCCATAAACGATATCCATAGAATCAGTCGGAATTCACAGTTAAAAATAATAAACCATGAGAGTTAATACCCTTGAATTGATGAAACGCAAAAATTTCCAGTCTTGACTTTTCTCAAAATGAAGTCCTTTACACTTCATACAACGTTTAGAAGTACTTGTACTTGGCTCTACATGTTATTAGTTTATCAAAATACTCAATTTTCATATCAACTTTAAAACTATAAAACTAGAATGAACATAAAACAGAAATTGAATCGACCCTGTCAACCGGGTGTAACTAAACTTGTACATCTATCTAGATCCAGAGAAAACGGCTAAATGTTGCAGTGTGATTGCGGCGATAGCCACGTCTCCTTTACCATGGACTTAAAAAGAATTTTTAATTGTCCTTGATTTTTTGAATGCCCAAGATACACCAGAATAATATGATTTGAACAGCGTTCTCACTGCGAATACCGCAATCGATTTATCGCCCTTTAAAAAAGCAAGTTTAAATAGGATATTTTTGAACGTCAGTTAAGAAGCCACGATAGTGTAATGGATAAGACACTTTCTTCTCATCCGAACACGCGGGGTTCGAAACTGCCGTTAGGACTTTTTTTTTTTTTTTTTTAACCCGAAGCTTTATAATAACAAACACAGAACACATTTTAACGATTAGATTTTTTTAAGTGTATCACAAGTGAGTCTTGAAGGCCTTGCTTCTCTTGTTGTTGTTGTTGTTGTTCAAGTGGAATTTCGTTTCTGCGCAGTCTTTGCATGTGTCGCTTCGGAAAAGGCAATTTCTGTTAGATTAAAAGAACGAGCACACTCAATAGCCTCTCTCTTTCTCACGTACACGCATAAACACACACAGACACACAGACACAGACACACACACACACACACACACACACACACACACACACACACACACACACATGCACACACACGCGCGCGCGCATATATATATATATCTATATATATACACAGAGAGAGTCAACCCTCACACCCCTCTCTCTCCATTGACCACCGCCCACAAAACGCCAAGCCTCCATTAAGTTGTTTGTTTCCCTATAACGGGGCTGCTCACCACACAGCCTGCACCCTTTATTATCACGGCTAAAGCGTCCATCCCGCTGTGCTAATCGTTCCCCCGTTACAAGTGATAGCAGCCCAGGGTGGGTACTTTTTTTTTCTTGTCCCGTGCCGTTACTAACTCCAGCACACCATGACTCCTCGTCAAGCTGACCTAACCCCTTTCCCACTCCTCCCTCCCCCTCCCTCTAGACATGTCTCTGAATGATAGACAAAGTGTCCTTGACGGTACGTACGTCCTATGAACTCCATCCCCCTCCCGCCTCCCGCACCTCCACACCCCTCCCACCCCACCCCCCGGCCCCCCACTCCCAGTCCCCTGCCTCTGTCCCCATCGCTCGGTCCCGTTAGCCAGGAGATTCGATAGACTCATGAGCCTTCCTCTGAGTGCAAACCCATCCATCTATCTGCTGCGTTGACTGACAGGAATCAGTCTTGGTTGGGTGGTGTTTGAAGACTTGGGACGATGGTTCGTGACTGTGTGTGAAGATTGGAGAAAGAGTTGTTCTCTTCAGTCCATTGAACGTGCTGGGGGCAAATGATTCACGTCAACATCTAATCTGCTGCTCTCTGCATCCGCCCTTCTACTTTCTTTTTCTTCTTCTTATTTTTTTCTCCGTCTCTGCCTCTTCCTCTTTCTTCTTCTCCCCCTCCTTCTCCTCCTCCTCCTCCTCCTCCTTCTTCTTCTTCTTCTTCTTCTTCTTCTTCTCTTCCTCCTCCTACTCCTCCTTCTTTTGTCTTCTTCTCTTCCTCCTCCTTCTTCTTCTGTCTTCTTCTTCTCTTCCTCCTCCTCCTCCTTCTTCTTCTTCTTCGTCTTCGTCTTCAATATTTAAAATCATTATTTTGTTTCCAGTCCCAACGAACATCAGACAGAGCTATTGTCCCAAAGCACAGAATGGGACATGCTTCCAGAAACATGTCGTCAAATCCCAGCCATATCCTTCTTTAAGTCAAACATAAAAATATTTCTATTCGATACTTTTGATTAACCTACTCGCGGTCTTTTGCAAATACAAGCTGGTACTCTGTCCACTGGATGCCATGCTATGATTAATGAAAAGTGATCGTGCTAGTAACTGAACAGTAAGTGCGCGCGCGCGTGTGTGTGTGTGTGTGTTTGAGTGTGTGGGCGTGAATGTGTACGTATATCTTTGTGTGCTTGTTTTATTATGTGTGTGTGTGTGTGCGCGCGCGCGCAAGAGCACGACCGCGCGCACATACACCTATGTAGGTGATAATGTAACAATTGTTCTTTTCATTGCTTTCCTATTTTTAATGGACTATTCCAGTTACTATTCTTATTCGACGTTCTTATTATCTTATCTTATTTCATTTTATTTCTATATTTTTTATGTTTTGTGTCGTTAAATGGACAGAATTCTAAAAAGGCCTTTACTGCGCCTAATTCTTTACCCATTAAAGATTCAATCAATCAATCCGTCAATCAGTCTTCTTCTCCTCCTCCTCCTCCTTTTTCTCCTCCTCCTTCTCCTCCTATTCCTCCTCCTCCTTCTTCTCCTCCTCCTCCTCCTTCTTCTCTTTTCCTCCTCTCCTCCTCCTTCTTCGTCTTCTTCTTCTCCTTCTCCTCCCTTCCGTCTTCACACAGTGCTGGTTTCGGTCACTGTGTCAACACCAGTTAAAATTTTTTGAATGTTCACTGTCGTTTCTAGACTTCGGTCTATGGACCGCAACAATGTTCATCTGATGCAGTGAAAGGCTCTCCCTATGTTCATTATATTGCAGTGGTGTTAGTACTGATTGTTTCAATTCCTGTAATACATTGTGCACACGTGAATTCCCCTTCTGTAAGTGTCTTTGGCCTTTACTTTAAAAAAAAAAGAAAGAAAAAAGAATCGTTCAGTTTCGTTTCTTTCTCTCTGTATCTATATAAAGTGTGTCTAAACGTAGGTCTCTATCTCTCTCTCTCTCTCAACACACACACACACACACACACACACACACACACACACCTGTATGTATAGTGTGTGTTCGCGCGCGCGCGCGCCTGTGTAACAGAGAAACAGACAGACAGACAGACTGTGATATTGTAGGTGTGAGCAATATCATTGTTACGGGTGTAAGAAATACATTCCATGGCTGGGTCCCACTCCAACCAATCTATAAAGCATTTTAACAAAGGCTTCATTGTACCCTGATGTTCTGATTGAGTTCTGTTTGCGAAGTGCTGCAAGGATGGAAGATATGATTTGATTAATCGATTACTAATAACTCCGTTCACAATAGCAAATGCTCTTCTGCTGCAGTATATTCACGTTAGATACGAGAAAACAATAATGATAATGATTATAAATCATTTAAAACACGTTTACATAAGAACCAGAATAAAAAGTGGTGCAGACAATTATTACAACCACAGCTCTGTTGCTTGCCAAACTTTTGCGCATAAATATTGAGTATTCACGCACTTACATACTTCCATCGAGGTTGGAGATATGCAAAGCACACCAGACACCACACAAACAGCTGACAAAACCAAACCACCTGAAGATAACGCATGTTGTTGAATGGGACGGGCGAAAATACATTGTTAATTTATTGCTTATAGAATGAAAGAATGTTAAGTTTGCATTGCTGTTTGTGCGCCTGTATATATTTCAAAATTTCACCTTTGATTCCAAAGTACATCTACTCTGTTTGCCCCCATCTCACCACTCATTCCCCCCATCCTGTCCTACAAAGTAAACGATAACATCCTATTGTGAACAAGAGAGGCAAGGCCTTCAAGACTCACTTATGATACACTTTAAAAAAAAAACAAGCTTTTTATGTGTTGAGTATAATTTCAAAATGTAATGTTTAAGATGAGAAAGATCAGTTTAAAGCAAATTAAGTCCCCCTAGCATTAATTACAGAGTAATTTCCCTTTTTTACTATCTGCACCAAAACGTTTGCAAAATAAATATAACTTCCATGTTTAGCAAAAGAAGTTCCTGTTTGAACAAAAAATGATAATAATGACTGCTCTTGTTGTTGGGTCAGAATATCAGATCAAAGTGCCAAGTTTAGAGAATACAAAAAATATAAATATAACAGTAAATGCAGTTTGCATATAATTAGGCTTCATTTATTATTTTTTTGTGCCCATCCCATAGGTGCAATATTGTTTTAAACAAGATGACTGGAAAGAACTGAATTTTTCCTATTTTTATGCCTAATTTGGTGTCAACTGACAAAGTATTTGCAGAGAAAATGTCAATGTTAAAGTTTACCACGGACACACACACACACACACACAGACAACCGAACACCGGGTTAAAACATAGACTCACTTTGTTTACACAAGTGAGTCAAAAATCAATACTTCAACAGAATGCTTGCAATCACCAGTATGTGCCACGGGACAGTAAACAAGAGTCCTCCCGTCCATGAAAGAATGTTTGTATGGAAGTTTAACAGGAAAGGTAAAACCAGCATAAAACGAGGAATGGAGTGAACATTCTTCTGGTGTACATTCAAGAAAACAGAGACGTAAAACCAGCATGGAATGGAGTAAAACGTCTGCTGCATTATTCAGCGTGGTATCGTCCACAGCCACGCCCAGACACTCCCCCATCCCGTTACATTAATTCTGTCAGGCAGATCGTTTCCACAGTGTCTGCTGAAAAGAGGAGATAATTTGCAGGTGTTTGCTCTGCTCTGAACGCTGGCCTTCCGGGCTGCTGAGAGGTACGTTACTTCCGGCCTGGTCCTAGGCCTGACATTGTGAAGGTGGAGTTCCACTGGTTAAAACAGTGGGGGAATGCAGGGGTGTGGCATGGATACCTTCCGCGGCTGTGCTGCGTTCAGTTCATATATATATATATATAGCGCGTAAAGATTTACACGTGGTACTCACACACACACACACACACACACACACACAAACAAACACACGCACTTACACACAACCTCTGCACCACCTCCCTTCACTGACTGTACCAAAACGTTAAATTAATGGCCTAGGTTGCTTCCATTCCCTTTTTTTTCTTTATCTCGGCAAAGCTTCCTCCCATCTCACACCCTCCTCCCTCCCTGCTGAGATAATCGTTCCCCCTAGAACTGATAGCAGGCCAGTTTTCCCTGCCGTTACAGCAGCACACCACGGCTACCCCACTTCATGTCGCTCTGACACCCAACCCCCATCAGTCGCCCCACCCCCTGTCACACACACACACACACGTGTTAGTGATAGTCACGGTGTCGCCCAGGGTACGTACGTCCTGTGACCCCAAGCACTCCCGACCCCTGCCTGACCCCTTCCCTCCGTTCCTTTACTCCATCCTGTTAATCTCTCAGCTGGGTTAGGTGTGGCTTAATCTCTCAGCTGGATTAGATAAGGTTTAATCTCTCAGCTGGATTAGATAAGGTTTAATCTCTCAGCTGGGTTAGATAAGGTTTAATCTCTCAGCTGGATTAGATAAGGTTTAATCTCTCAGCTGGATTAGATAAGGTTTAATCTCTCAGCTGGGTTAGATAAGGTTTAATCTCTCAGCTGGATTAGATAAGGTTTAATCTCTCAGCTGGGTTAGGTGTGGCTTAATCTCTCGGCTGGATTAGGCACACGCAATCTGTTGGGAGTTCCGGAGTGCAAAGCCATCTGCAATGTGACTGACAGGCTTCAGCATCGCTCGGGTGAGGAGACTGGACGATTAGCGATGGGATTTTAATCAATATGGCTTCTTCTTTTTTTTCCCTTGGTGTCTTTCACATGATGGGATTTTAATCAATATGGCTTCTTCTTTTTTTTCCCTTGGTGTCTTTCACATGATGGGATTTTAATCAATATGGCTTCTTCTTTTTTTTCCTTGGTGTCTTTCACATGATGGGATTTTAATCAATATGGCTTCTTTTTTTTCCTTGGTGTCTTTCACATGATGGGGTTTTAATCAATATGGCTTCTTCTTTTTTTTTCCTTGGTGTCTTTCACATGATGGGATTTTAATCAGTATGGCTTCTTCTTTTTTTCCTTGGTGTCTTTCACATGATGGGATTTTAATCAATATGGCTTCTTCTTTTTTTTCCTTGGTGTCTTTCACATGATGGGATTTTAATCAATATGGCTCTTCTTTTTTTTCCTTCGTGTCTTTCACATGATGGGATTTTAATCAATATGGCTTCTTCTTTTTTTCCTTGGTGTCTTTCACATGATGGGATTTTAATCAATATGGCTTCTTTTTTTTTCCTTGGTGTCTTTCACATGATGGGATTTTAATCAATATGGCTTCTTCTTTTTTTCCTTCGTGTCTTTCACATGATGGGATTTTAATCAGTATGGCTTCTTTTTTTTTCCTTGGTGTCTTTCACATGATGGGATTTTAATCAGTATGGCTTCTTCTTTTTTTTCCTTGGTGTCTTTCACATGATGGGGTTTTAATCAGTATGGCTTCTTTTTTTTCCCTTGGTGTCTTTCACATGATGGGATTTTAATCAATATGGCTTCTTCTTTTTTTTTCCTTGGTGTCTTTCACATGATGGGATCTTAATCAATATGGCTTCTTCTTTTTTTCCTTGGTGTCTTTCACATGATGGGATTTTAATCAATATGGCTTCTTTTTTTTCCTTCGTGTCTTTCACATGATGGGATTTTAATCAATATGGCTTCTTTTTTTTTCCTTCGTGTCTTTCATATGATGGAATACGAGTTCCTGGTCTTAGTGTCTTTTTCCGTCGCTCGCTTCAAATCCATATACGCTACACCACATACGCTTTGCAGATGCCTCCCTGTCTCACACAGAATAAAGTACAAGATCAACACTATGTTATAAATGTATTCACAAATCTGCCCCTTCATATCTCTATGGCTGCCTTCACCTCTACACTCCATCTCGCTCTCTCTGATCAGCTTCGGATCCACTGTGTTTACGCGTACCCAGATTCAAACGCTTCACTGTCGGCCCCAGTTCTAGAGTTATGCCTGCGTTTGAATGACTGGTGCGAAAGCGCTTTGATTTGTCTGTGCACAAGTTTCAGCGCTATATAAATATAATAATAATAATATTATTATTATTATGTCCGACCAGCAGCGTAACCCAACACGCTTAGTCAAGCCAAGTAAAGAGAGGGTGAGTGAGAGAGAGAGAGAGAGATCAGAGCAGCCTGCTGTCTGTAGTGGCAAGCTTATCGTATCAGCTCTTTTCTCCACCTCATGTCCAAGTGATCGTCACCTCCCCCCCCCCCTTCCCCAACCCCATATCTCCCAACCCGACCCCCAACCCCACCCACAAGACCACAAATGGTGTCAATTATTACTAACACCCCTGCTGCCGTGCAGTGAGTTTTTACATTATTGCTGACACCCCTTTTGCCGTGCAGTGAGTTTTTACATTATTACTGACACCCCTGTTGCCGTGCAGTGAGTTTTTACATTATTACTGACAACCCTGTTGCCGTGCAGTGAGTTTTTACATTATTACTGACAACCCTATTGCCGTGCAGTGAGTTTTTACATTATTGCTGACACCCCTTTTGCCGTGCAGTGAGTTTTTACATTATTGCTGACACCCCTGTTGCCGTGCAGTGAGTTTTTACATTATTACTGACGCCCCTGTTGCCGTGCAGTGAGTGTTTACATTATTACTGACACCCCTATTGCCGTGCAGTGAGTTTTTACATTATTGCTGACACCCCTTTTGCCGTGCAGTTAGTTTTTACATTATTGCTGACACCCTGCTGCCGTGCAGTTAGTTTTTACATTATTACTGACGCCCCTGTTGCCGTGCAGTGAGTTTTTACATTATTGCTGACACCCCTTTTGCCGTGCAGTTAGTTTTTACATTATTGCTGACACCCCTATTGCCGTGCAGTGAGTTTTTACATTATTACTGACGCCCCTGTTGCCGTGCAGTGAGTTTTTACATTATTACTGACACCCCTGTTGCCGTGCAGTGAGTGTTTACATTATTACTGACACCCCTGTTGCCGTGCAGTGAGTGTTTACATTATTACTGACGCCCTGCTGCCGTGCAGTTAGTTTTTACGGAAGCGCCGAAAGCTGGTGAAGCATGACTCTCCATGACTCCAGTCTCCCCCGATAAGAAAGCTGGCAGCAGGCGGGGCCCCGAGCTCCCCAAATGTCAGCTTTCCGGAGTGATAGATGAAAGTCAACCCTATCTGCAGAGTTTAACCTTTAAGGTCTGTCTCTCCCCTTCCAAGGCTGTATACTTACAAATGTAGCACGTGTTTGTTTGTTTGTCATTTACGCACGCGCGCGCGTGCGACCACACACCCACACATCCAAAACTGGGCACGCGCGCGCCACACACACTCACATGTAGAAAATGCATGTACATGCGTACAGTACAAACACACGCGCGCGTGCACACACACACACACACACACACACACACACATGCACACCGACTGCTGTACAACTGGAAAAAAGCGTTAATAACAATACATAAATAAAATCGACAAATCAATCCAAGACAAAAAGCACCCTACTCTGAAAGCAAAAACTTAATGCGTGCATGTGTGCAGCTGATATCACACAGATCACACGAATAGCTGCTTATCATTTAAATTTTGATGAATTATTTTTCCCCACTGTTCCTTTCGACAGAACAATTATCAAATCATAATAATAATGACAATAACAACTGCTGTTGTATTTTTAATCTAAGTAAAAACATGACGATATTGACAGGAAGGCAGTGTAAGGTACGAAGTAACAGAAACAACAGAATTTGCAAGGAATGTAATAGGCTTTCAGGAACTGCTAGGAATGAATTCCATTTTGTTTGTTTGAGAATATCCAAATAAGATGTAAGATTCCAAACAGACTGATACCACGTAAACGTCGATCAAATTCGTCAAAATTCGATTTATGCAATCTTTTTTGTCTGTTGTGGGGATGAAAACGCGTCATAATTAAAGCAAATTCTTAACAAATCGAGAAGGGTGTGTCGCATGTCCATACATCCGAAACATACATGCCAGTTTTCTTAAATTTGACTGTTTGTAAAGGAATGGTTATGTTTTTGTGCTTGTTTTGCTTGACATTGTTGAACTGAATCTAAGATTCAGTGTATAAGTTCTTGTATTCTCCACATCCCAAGCGAGGACTGAAGGTCGTCGAATCTTTGAATCAAAGATAAGGGTATGACAAGGAATTATACCTCCATGCTGCCTGGCTAAACTGTGTGTTAGTGAGTGTGTGCGCGCGCGCCGGCGCACCGGAAGTACATCATCTTTTAGTGATCGTCACCTTCATTTCTTTGTGTTCGCAGTTGGTTTGATGACGTCATCGTAGCTGTTGTCAAATGTATGCCATCCAGTACCTCACACACACACACACACACACACACACACACACACACACACACACCTGATGCGCACTCTCTCCTTTTCACACACATTCGCGCGCACGCGCAAACACACACACACACACACACACACACACTCTTGATGCGCACTCTCTCTCTCTCTTTCACACACATTCGCACGCGCGCGCGCGCGAACCACCGCCACCCACGCAATTTTTTCATACACGCTCCCACCAACCCACGCACCCCTCACCCATTGACACACGCACATACTGATATGTACCACACACACACACACACACACACACACACACACACTTGATTATTTCCGTGTGTTATGTTGGATGGGAAAATAAGTCCATTTGCCATCTCTTATTTTCTTCATAATTTTTTTTATCTTCCATCGTCCACACCCATTTTACCTGGAGCGGTAGTTGTTTCAGAACTCCAGGTTGTTTTGGATTTTCTTCAGATTTGAGACAGGATCGTAGTAGCCCGCCGTGTCGGACAAAGAGGAGCGTGTCTGTCAGTCTTGTTTGGTGTGGATCCGCATAGACATGGCCATGGAATCGCAGCTTGGATCTGCACGGGCGTCCACAGTGAGGGCAGAAAAACTGTCCGTGCTTTCTGAGTACTGCAACTGCTGCTTCCGCATACACCATACCATGCACAAAAAGTTCAGGGCCGCCATGTTATGAGGGGCGTGTTCTATAAAAGAAAAAAATAAGAAAAAGAAATCGCCAATTCATCCTTTAATGCCTGTAAGTGTGGTTCGGTTCGGTTACGGAAGGAGGCGTCACAGAGTTGGGACAAATCCATATACGCTACACCACATCTGCTAGGCAGATGCCTGACCAGCAGCGTGACCCAACGCGCTTAGTCAGCCTATATGTGTGGGTATTGCAGTTAATGGGCTTTTTTTTAAATATTTGTTTTAATTTGTATGGGGCATAGGTTTAATAACAGTGGAGCAAGAACGCTTATATTGGCATGTAGAAGAAATGTAAATTTCACGAAAAAATTAGTTGAATTTCACTGATCCTAGAGGGGATTAGGGTTGAGTTTTTTTGGGTTTTTTTTATTGTTCACGTACAATGCGAAACATTCCTAACAACAAATCAGCTGAATAATTTTGTTTGAGTAATTAAGTGGTTGTCGGTATGAGTGCCTTCCAGGTACCACGACCAATATGTGTGCGTCTCGATTCATAAACGTTTTAGTTCAACCGTTAACAATTCTGCGCCCTAAAAAAAAACATTGTGCATTCATTGCAATAGCCACACATGCTGAAAATCTACTATTTACTCAATTCGTTGTTCATATGATATTTCATTTTATTTTACTTTGTTTATAAACATACCCCTGACATCATCAATGGCCCTTAACTATTTGTGCCCAGTATATTTCAAAAAAAAAAAAAGCTGACAGCGTGGCATCCGTTTTATTTGTGCTCATGAATGTCACGGAACATAATAACAGACACTGCTCTCTTTCCCTCGCCGTGTGAAAAGCGGACTGTGAGTGTTTGCTGATTTCAGCCACCGACTGCTGGCGTGTGGCATCTGTGAACGATTGACGATCAAGCTTATTGTTTCCCCAGCACTCCTTCCTCTTTGTGTGTGTGTGTGTGTGTGTGCACATGTGTACGTGCGTTGCGTGTCAGCGTGTGCTCGTCTGTGTGTGTGTGTGTGTGTGTGTGTGTGTGTGTGTGAAGCTGCAATCTAACAGAACAGATGAGAAGGCGTAAGCAAGTACTCCCTTTTCTTCTTTCATTCGCAGACAGACAGACAGACTATGAGAGACAGAGTCAGAGACAAAAAGTTAGTGACGATAATGATATCAACAGAGCTATGAAAGAAAGAGCTGGGACACCCTGCCCGCTAAGCACTGCCAGAAAACCAAAAAATCAAACTACCCACAAAGAACACGTACTCCTACAGTAAGTGGCATGAGGCTGATAAGTGGACTGCAGTCTGGCACTGCGGCAGCCGGCATCAAATTTAACTTCTTGGCCATATGATTATTATGTTGTGGCTGATTTCAAGTCGCTGGGTCAGAGCGAACAATCTTCACACACACACACGCGCGCGCGCGCGCGCACGCACACACAGAAGGAAAAGAGCAGCAGCATCAGGAAAAATTCAGAACATGTCAGGCGTTATAACAGATGGCGAACCCTTAACTGGATGATTCAAGGAATCTCCAGTTGCTGTGTTTGAAGGGTTTACTTCTATAACCCCCATCCGTATCCCCCAACTCTACTTCCACCCTTACTTCCAGAATCCATGATCCATATTTATCTTCTTATGCTTTTTTCATTTCTTTTGTCAATCTTATTTTTTTAATTTATTCATTCATGTATTATTTATCTATTCATTCATTTATCACACATTTCTTTTTCAACTGTGGGAAAAGCTTAAGCGGTCTGCTGTAATGCTGCTGTGCCTCTAAATAATACAGAAAAGGGAGATGATAATGGCGGCCAGAGTTAATTTCCGGCTTTCCTTGCCCATCTCCAATTTTGCTTACACAGAATCTGAGTAGAAAATTAGAATACTTGTTGGACAATTTGCATTAGCGATCTTCAGTAGCAGCTCGATAGCTCAAAGTCACTTCTGGCATGGTGACTGTCGATCAGACAATGGCTCAGGTGCAAAGAGTTGTAAAACGTTGGACCTTCTGTCAGCGACTGTTTACACTGTGATGGCCATTAGTGTATGTCGGTGGGCTGCGGTGTTTGTTGGATACATTCATAGACAGGCCAGACTTGCTGTGCTGTTAAGACAAACTTTATTCTATGTCTGCATTCATCAACCTACAAACATCAACTGTGTGGTCACAGGTAAAAAGGCAAGACATCTGTTTACAGAGTGAGTGATCTCTAATCATGAATACAGTCACTGTCCAGCATAGTTCACGAGGAACTGGTGATCAGATCACAACTCATTACAGTGTGCAGAGAGACAGAGAGAGAGAGAGCAAAATAACATGGAAAATGTGGTGGTGACCTTTTACACGTCTAGCACGTTAGGGTGTGGATATCAACACGTCTGTAAAACAAGTTACACTGCCGCTCATGTCACTTGCGAGACTGCCGAAAAATGAAAGTGGAGTGTGTGTGTGTGATGGTGGTGGTGGTGGTGGGGGGTGTGATAATGACGTCATCATTCCATTATTCTCAGCCCTCTTTTTCTCTCCCGCTCCCCTCACCCCCATCACTCCCACTGACACCCACTTACCGTCCTTGTGAACCCCAACCAAGACGCATAAACTGTGTAATGGGTATATTCATCCCTTTTTTTTCCGTCTTCACAGGCTCACGCGATCGCGTGCGTTTGTACACTGGTACGTGCACTCGCTTGTGCGTCTGTCTCACTATGCGCCTGCGCGCAAGGTATACAGGAAAATATACACGTGGCCTGGCTTTCATTTCAGTTTATAACATTTATTATCTTTTAACTGTTACACGCCGCGCCGCAGCCACAGCCTGCGAAGGGAGCGAACTCTACCCGTCCCTGACGCCAGTCGCAGAGAAACCGTGTGTCCTTTACATCTGATTTCTTTTCATTTCTTTCCTCTCAACGTCTGTCGTGCTTTCTATAACCCGGCACCATCAGGACAGACTTTACGACCAATATTCACTGGAATTTGCTCTTAGTGTCTGTTGTGTGGTTTTCTACAGTCTGGCACCTTCAGGACAGATTTTACGACCAGTTCATGTTCACCGGGCATTTCTGCTGACAGCAACAAAACTAAATTTCTTCTTTTATGCTAGCGAGCGTGCGCTTTGAAGTGTCAGTCTCTCTTTTATTCCTTCTCCATTTCTCAGTTTCTGTCTCTGTCTGTCTGTCTGTCTGTCTGTCTGTCTCTCTCTCCCTTGAGGGCTGGATGTAAAAAAAAAAAAGGAAAAAAAAGGGAAAAAAAAAGAGCAATTGCTTCGTGAAATAAAATTCCGTTTCGTTTCTCTGTGTGTGTGTGTCTCAGTCACGCCCATGCACCGGAGATAGAGTATAGGCAGAAACAGATACGGAATGGGTCATTAGCGGCAGATAAAACAAGGCTGATAATTCTTAACGACTGACTGCTACCTTGGCAGCCACTACATCAGTCTTTTTGCTAATGATGTTTGACGCCGTGTGGACGCTGTGACCGGAGATAAGGAGCCCCGCAACGTATCATTTAAAGAACCAGCAAGTGCGGGGGTCCCCTGATACTGAGGAATAAAACTGGAACTTCAGTACTCTTCCTTACAGAACTCACAATTTTTTCAAAACATTTTTGACTCACTTGTGTAAACAAAGTGAGTCTATGTTTTAACCCGGTGTTCGGTTGTCTGTGTGTGTGTATGTCTGTGTGTCCGTGGTAAACTTTAACATTGACATTTTCTCTGCAAATACTTTGTCAGTTGACACCAAATTAGGCATAAAAATAGGAAAAATTCAGTTCTTTCCAGTCATCTTGTTTAAAACAATATTTCACCTATGGGATGGGCACAAAATTTTTTTTAAAATGAAGCCTAATTATATGCAAAATGCATTTACTCTTATATTTATATTTTTTGTATTCTCTAAACTTGCCACTTTGATCTGATATTCTGACCCAACAACAAGAGCAGTCATTATTATCATTTTTTGTTCAAACAGGAGCTTCTTTTGCAAAGCATGGAAGTTTTATTTATTTTGCAAACGTTTTGGTGCAGATAGTAAAAAAAGGGAAATTACTCTGTAATTAATGCTAGGGGACTTGATTTGCTTTAAACGACTCTTTCTCATCTTAAACATTACATTTTGAAATTATACTCAATACATAAAAAGCTTGGATATTTTTTTTAAGTGTATCACAAGTGAGTCTTGAAGGCCTTGCCTCTCTTGTTTTCTTTTTCATTTCTGCTGTACTGTATGCTGGGCAGGGTTAAAAAAAGTGATTTAGCATCGCTAAGTTCGACTAGAGTTCTTAAGTCCGACCGTTTACTACTTTGATCGCCTTTGGAAACCAGCCTTTTTCTTTCTTTGATTCATTCAATATTCCTTGTGAACCCGGTACACTTGGTAATAAAGACATATTCTATTCTATTTTATTCATTCATTCTTTCTTTCTTTCTTTTCAATCCTTGATTATCCAAAGATTATCCTATGCTTTGTGAACAAGCAGATGAAACTGGAAAATCATTTCATGTACTCGTAAAATTTGCCCGTATTGGCCTGTTTATGAAGCAAGAAATCAAAACTGGGAATCACTTCCCTTTTTGTGATTTTTAGTGACACTTTGCCAACTCACATTTTCGACAGAAGTTATCAAATCGGGCAATTTATCCGTTCATTAAACTGAGAGGGGAACAGGGAAGGTCTTTTTTTTTTTTTTTTTTTACTGGCGCATACATAGACATACTGCAAAATTATTATTGGTTTTGTATTCTCGACGACCGCCAGTGTTTGGATGTGTAAGGAGGATGAGAATACATACACACACAATGAGAGAGAGGGGGGGAGGAAGGGGAGGGGGGGGGGATGAGAAGGAATAGAAAAAGACCGA
>NC_134893.1:29264600-29267100 GCF_041734735.1 Babylonia areolata | reverse complement strand
TCCTTCCTTTCTTCCTTCATACCATCGTTTCTATCTCCTCCTCCTCCTCCTCCACCTCACTCCCTCCTCCTCTTCCTCCTCGTTCTTTCCTTCTTCTGCTGTGGCGATCGAGTTTTGGATAACGTAAACAAGATGTACTCTTCGCTTCCTTTCACAATATGTCTTAGCGTCAGGATCGAGAGACAGAGACACTTGCAGTGTTGGTCAAGAAATCAGATCAACTTGCTTAGACAGAGTGGGTGATTGTCTTGCCTTGCCTTGCAAGTGGAGCTGGTCAGCGTCGAAAAGTCTTACATAAAAAATATTACTAATGCTTGTGTGGCTTCTAGCTTCTGTCAGCGACCAGAGTCCAAGCGTTGTACAAACAGTCCTTTGCACACCAGGCTGCCATCCTGGGTAAAGCCCACTGACAGCTGCCTTCAGTCGCTCATCATTCATTTTGTTTCTTGTGTCATGCAGTCAGGCTTCAGTGACGCACACACATACACAGGTATATTAGAGTGGATTTTTCTCCGTAAGTTTGCCAGGGGTTATCCTTTTGTCACCTTGGGTTCTTTATCGTGCGCTGAGTGCATGCTGCACACAGGATTTACTGCCTCATCCGAATGACCAGCATCCAGACCACCGCTCAAGGTCTAGAGGAGGGGGAGAAATACTGGCGACTATGAGATTCGATCCTGTGAGGTCAGATTCGCTCGCTTCCTGGGCGATACCTTTCCACTCGGCAAACACTCCACGCTTTCAGTGATATTCACCTCTGACTGGCGAACTCCGCCACTGAAGATTCTGTGAACTAGTTTCACCAGAGCGCTGCACCTGCCGACGTCACAGACTTCAATGTTCACTGTGGAGGGGGAACTGCGGGGGACTGTCCTGCTCAAACTGTCCATTGCCTGAAGGGGACACTGCAGACCTGACCCTACTTCCTGATGTGTATGACCTGCCTCGTCTACAGTGATTGGATGGTTTGTCTGTTCTGGATTTGTGTTGATAACTTTATAATTATGACAGCGGCGCAAGCTTCTTCTACTGCTTCTTCTTGGCGTTATAAGTACACACATTTGTGGCCTATAGCGTGATAAATGCATCATACATTGGTTTGTTTGACAGCGCATGTTGGCCAGGTACCTCTGTCTTCAGCTCTCTCGGTTTTCTGTTGGGGTTACCTCGCCCATAACTCAATGCCTGTGCAGCTGGAGCACGGGGTTTGATTTTGGTAATCGAGGACCCACCTCGGGTTTTCGTTCAGTTCTAATTTTCTTCTCTCGTTCTGTTTGACCAGCAGCTGGGGCATGACGTAGCAAGTGCCAGATCGTGTTCATTGGCCGATGGGCCTGTGTACAATGCCTTCTAGGGGGGGCTTGCTCCTTCCAGATTATATTTCCAAGGTAACTCCTCTGGATCCGCTGAGGGCGCGAGCTGCCCTGTTTATGGTAACCACCTCGTAAAGGATGTGACACTTCGCCACGCACAGACCGTCTTGGGCTGGGAGAGGCTGTTCTGCCATAACCTCCCCTTTCATGTCAGAGTAGGGAATGAGGGGGCCAGCCGCAACCCCACCTACCAAACCCGTGAAGGAGCCAGCACATGGCACGGGTCAGACAGCACACGACCTCTGCCTCACCACCACCAGCACAGACACTCTATTCCAAGACGATGCAAGGGCCAGAGACCTACTGACTCTGCACTGCCCACACCGCCTTCACATCACCATCCTTGAGGACTCCATCCCTGTAGCAGGAACAGAGCCCTTCGTGTCACCGTGAGTCATCCAGGAAGACGGCCCACCCACCGTGTTTCTCTAATCCCCAGATCAGAACCAGCGGGGCAGGGATGCAGATACCCTTTCTGCGGCGTTTCTCTGGCACTTGGCTTCTAATATGATATTCTCTACCATGACTGGACTGAAATGTTTCTAGCGTTCCAGCAAGATGCAATATGACTTTTGTTGGGTTTATTTTTTTTAACAGTATCGAATAAATGAATCTTAAACTATTGATAACTTCATAATCCTTGATGGAGCTACCTCGACCTACATGGATCGATGAACATTTGTTTGATATGTTGAAGTCGACGAATCTTTTCTCTGTATATTCTAATCACCATTTCTTTTGCTTTTCCCTCGTTCTTTATGTATTTATTTAGTTGCTCTCTCACACTACAGTTCGAACCCACACCTTGCAGGTCGTCAGCCCGTGGCGCTAACCACTTGGCCACGGCGGCCGGTGGACCTCTGTTTCAATGGCGGCTTCAGTGTGCAGTGTCTCCTTCATCTTGTGGAGTGTCAGCGGCTCTAAGCCTGCTTCTCCCTGCCACCTGACATTACGAGTTAAACACCAACGAGAATGTGTGTCTTTCCTTCTTTATTTGGATGTCTTAGGAACGAACACACGGGTTCTTAACTCTCTCCATACGAACGGCGAAAGAGACGACGTTAACAGCGTTTCACCCCAATAACCATCATCAAAATATTACCAGCGGAAGGCTCTTACACTGAAGA
>NC_134893.1:29242100-29259600 GCF_041734735.1 Babylonia areolata | reverse complement strand
CGTGTCCACTCTGCCGACAGAAATCACCTGTGCTCTCTGCACTCTCTTGCAAAACTCGTCCTCACTGACAGGCAAACTGGCAGTTCTTTTAGATTGCGATGCCACCCAACTACAATGTAAATGTTTATCATTATGTCAAAGTGTACACACCCCCACTATCAAATTTTATCACGTTTCTTTACTTGATTTCTTTTTATTTCCCGACCTTTACTGGCATCATTTCCAAGCCGACATTGCGCAAATTTCTTCATTGAACGGAACACAGTCTCTCTGGGCTCTTCCAAATACAATAGACTGAGCAACAGAGATCTTTTCCCACCTCTCTTGCGGCCAATCAGTGGCAGCCTCTGTGTGTGTGTGTGTGTGTGTGTGTGTGTGTGTGTGTGTGTGTGTGTGTGTGTGTGCGTGCGAACGCGCGAATGTGTGTCAGTGTGTGTGTGCGCGCGCGAGTTTCCAAGTGTACACGTGTCAGGAGAGCTCTGTGCATGTGCGTGCACGTGTGTGTGTGTGTGTGTGTGTGTGTGTGTGTGTGTGTGTGTGTCTGTATTGTGGGGGCAACGGAATATTTGACCGTGCGAGTGTGCATATGTATATTTGTGTATGGGTGGGGAGGGAGGGGGGGTGTATGGGCGTATGTGTGTATGAAAAAGAGAGAGATAAAAACAGAGAGAAAGAGACAGACAGGGTGAGTGCGCGCATGCGTGCGTGTGTGTGTGTATGTGCGCCGTGGAATTCGTAGCCTAGGAATGAATGTGTGGAGGAGGGGGAGGGAGGTGCAGGGTAATTTGGGAGATGGTGTGTGTGTGGGGGGGAGGGGCGGTGGGGGGGGGCCGGGTTCGTGTACGTTTATGTGTATTTGTTTGTGCTTTCATATCTTTGAAACTGCGTGTTTGTTGCATATCTGTTATGCATGCATGTGTGTGTGTGTGTGTGTGTGTGTGTGTATCTGTATTTCTTTTTATCACAACAGATTTCTGTGTGTGAAATTCCGGCTGCTCTCCCCAGGGAGAGCGCATCGCTACGCAACAGGGCCACCCTTTTTTGTATTTTTTCCTGCGTGCAGTTTTATTTGTTTTTCCTATCGAAATGGATTTTTCTGCAGAATTTTGCCAGGAACAACCCGTTTGTTGCCGTGGGTTCTTTTACAGTTTATCGTCTTTATACGTTTATCGTATTTAAATATTCATTAACTTCTTTTTTTGAGGGGGGGGGGGGTCAATTATTTATTCTTTTTTTTCCATATTTGAATATTCATTTGCTTCTTGATTTTTTTTTTCTCAAAGCCTGATTAAGCGCGTTGGGTTATGTTGCTGGTCAGGCATCTACTTGGCAGATGTGGTGCAACGTATATGGATTTATCCGAACGCACTGACGCTTCCTTGAGATACTGATACTGATTTGTGATCAATACCTAAAATCTATATTCATTTTTGATACAACGTTCTTATATTTTTCACGATGCTATGATTAACAATTTTTGTGCATTTTTCGCCATTATAAAACAAAAAATATTGAGAGAGAGAGAGAGAGAGAGAGAGAGTTCTTAACATAGGAAGCTATGTTGTTTATATCATAAAGATGTTAGTAATACTGTGGAATTGATATTTTTTTCATTTTCAATGAGTTCTTTTATTTTACAACAAAATGCTAATTTTACTAATTAAGGTTTCCATGCCTGCAATTGATGTTTCTGTATCTTATAACCTTAACTTTGCTTGTGTATTTTCCAACATGGTATATGTTTTATGGACTTCACTGCCATGTTTTTGTCATATCAAATCTGCTCACATTGTGCAGGTGTTATGTGCAAAAAAAAAAAGTTTCATTGGTTGGCAGTAGTGCGCGTGCGGTGTGTGTATGTGTGCGTGTGTGTAGTGTGTGTGTGTGTGTAGTGTGTGTGCGTGTGCGTGTGTGTATGTGTGTGTGTGTGTGTGTGTGAAGTGGGACGGCGATCAGATAAGGCAACAAGCGAGAAAACTTCCTAATCACTTGTTATTGGACGACCCACACTCGGTTTCTCTCCCTTTGTCCGAAATTGAGAAGTGGATGAATCGTCCGGAAATTACATTACGTGGCCGTGTGGTTTCCACTCTGCTGCTTCATTCTTCTTCGTCGATTTGGGTTGTCGTCATCCGTCCCCCTCCTCTCTCTCTCTCTCTCTCTCTCTCTCTCTCTCTCTCTCTCCCTGTGCTTCCTTCCTGGCCCTGTTTTTCGGTCTGTCTGTCTCTCTGTCTCTCTCTCACACGCACACATGCGCGCGTGCGTGGCGCGTGAGAGAGAAGCAAGTTGTCTGTCTGTCTGTCTGTATGTCTCCCTCCATCTCTCTCTCTCTCACGCATGTGCGTGAAAGAGAAGTAAGTTAGTTCTCTCTCTCTCTCTCTCTCTCTATATATATATATATATATATCTGTGTGTGTGTGTGTGTGTGTGTGTGTGTGTGTGTCAGTGTGTGTGTGTGTGAAGAGAGACAAGACAATACAAGACAATAGTTTATTTGTTAGGCCTATGATGAATCAAACAGTTTGAACAATATATTAATGCGCATGTGACTCTCACAAACTCTCTCTCTCACCCCCCCCCCCCCCCCCCCCCCCCCCCCCCCCCGCCGCCCCCCCCCCCCCCCCCCCCACACACACACACACAAACAATCATCATCATTATCATCATCATCATCTCTCTCTCTCTCTCTCTCTCTCTCTCTCTCCCTCCCTCCTCTCCCCTCTCTCAAACAGGAGAGAGAAAAAGAGAGAGAGCCTGGATCAGAAACAGAAGAGACACTTAATATTCGACGGCATGAAAGTCTACGACCAAACCTATAATTTTCCGAGTTGTCTAATATTTCTTACTCTAGATTTTTTTAATCTTTTATCGTAAAAAAATGAATATAATACATCATGTCAACCCCTACCCCAAATTGTGAAGATAATGTAGAGAAAAAAAACCCTGACACCTCTTTATGTGATACTATCTGACACGATGATATATCATATTCAACCACTCCAGCCCAATGATCTTTCAAAATAAATGAATAAGTAAATGAGATTCACAACAACAACAACAATAACAACAACAACAACAATAATAATAATAATAATAATAAAGACATTTCATGTAATTGCCACCACTCTTGGAGTCGCAGAATGAGTAAAAACATCACATCCCAGCGTGTTTCCTGAACTAAATGAGTCACATCACCAGTTCACGAGTTCGCTCCCTTGAACCACGACCGAACTGTACTCTTGTAATCTGTCCACACACGATACTGTCGTAAATCTTGATAGCCATCTGCGTTCCCTTTCGATGGCAAAACTTCAGATAACTCCTTTTCTTGAATCATGGATCTTTAATGACTAGACGACACAGGTTAATGAATGGCGTGTGTACCAGTAACCAAAAGTCTTGCCTTGTTTTCTCTGGAGACAAAGTATGACGTCATGAAAGCATGACGGAAATTTTGACGATATGATGCGATGATAATCATGTTTCAGAACTAATTTGTAACTTCTTTGGGGAAAATACAGATTTTCGGGTGGCTGGGTATAATAATGTCTAGCAGAAAGACGATACACACACATACACACGCGCGCGCGCACGCGCGCGCACACACACACACACACACACACACACACACACACACACACACACACACACCTTTTTATAACCTTGCAACTTATATTATACGAAATTCTCGCTTCTTCATGTATGTTTTCTTGTTTGGTCTAAGACCACACTCTGTGAATAGACGTTAATCATAAAAACACACAGTTCACCATTTTTGGTGCTCTTTTTGCAAACAGCTTCATGTCTGCTGAAAATTGCTATCGCTTGATCATAGCTCGTGTGTGTGTGTGTGTGTGTGTGTGTGTGTGTGTGTGTGTGTGTGTGTGATTACCTTCAGATCATGTTTATAACCGAGGAAATCACGGGCTGAGCTTTCAAACAGAGAGCACCTCACACACACACACACACACACACACACACACACACACACACACACACACAGAGCACTTCACACACACACACACACACACACAGCACACACACACACACACACACACACACACACACACACTTTACCCAGTCCACCCCAGACAATATTTATGCCAACTTCCCCTTTCCTGGACATCTTCCCCGTTTGACTTCAGAGTGATCACAGCAGCCTCTCCTTTAACTTGACGTTTATATTGCAACCTCTCGTCTCTGTTTGGGACGCCATGTGCCAAGCAAATGTTTCTGCGCGGGTGTGTGTGTGTGTCTGTGTGTGGGTGTGTGTAAAGCATTGGTGGGAGTGATGTGGGGAGAGGGGGAGGGAAACGGCTGGGAGGTAGGGTGATGAGTGTGTGATTGTGTCTGTTTGTGCGTTCATTCGTGGTGTGTGTGTGTGTGTGTGTGTGTGTGTGTGTGTGTGTGTTCTGAAACCAAAGGGCTGCGACCTCCTTAACTACTGTGAGCGACAGTTTATGAGCTCGGCCCACATGATGATGAAGACATGCCAATTCTTTTGATTAAAAAAAAAAATTAGCTTGCTTGTTGTGGCTTTGGCTCTTTTGATTGCCTTCACGTCCCTGTGGGCTATCTTCACGTCGCTGTGGGCTACGTTCACGTCCCTGTGGGCTATCTCATGCCTCGCACAGCCGTGTTCCAGGAACGATTGAAGCATTAATCACACAACGGAAGCTGATTAAAGACGAGGGGTGAGGGGAGAGAACTATCTGCTTGTCACACTGCCCTTCCCTTTCCGCTTCCGGGCAGTAATTGCAAACAGGGCATTGACTTCTTTCTTCTTCTTTTATATGATGGTCTGTTGATTGCTTTGTTGGGCTATTTATGCGCGGGGGCGGGTGGGAAGGGGGGCTGGGGAGGCGAAAGGGGAGTGGCTGTTTTTTTTGTTTTTGTTGTTTGTTTGTTTGTTTTTTTGTTTTTGTTTGTTTTCATAAGATGTGATTATCGTCTTCGACAGACAGATATGGCGATTTATCTATCACTTTAACCATCGACCAAGTCCGATTCAATTTATATCGTGGACAGTATATCATTTCTCGTGGGGGTCAGCTCGATAGTTTCCCGTGTCGGTATTCCCCTGGCGTGTTAGCTCCTCTCAGAAAGATCCAATAACAGTCAAATACAGCTGTATTGACACTTCTGTTTGGACAAACGAACTTTGTGTTATTACTGACAGATAATGCTTTCTGCTTTTTTGTGTTTAACCTTGATCATAGATGTGTCGCGGACTGATAAATGTGTTCTCTTCCCACCAGCCGTTGGCCGTCAGATTGTAGTGAAAACATGCTGCATGTAAGCAGTGCACGACGTGTGTTGTATGAACCCGCTGTTCACTACCTTTGTTAGGACTTACCTCGCTCTCGGCTCGGCTCGATGTTTCTAAAAGGGAAAGGCTACTTGGAATTATTTTCCTCCGGATATCCTCCGGATGGGCAGAACACTGCTCCGACCTCTGCGCCACAGAAAACATGGTGTCCAACTCAGCCCTCGATGCCATCAAGTGCATGCCGGTCATGGAAGAACTTGACGCAGAGCCAACTGAGGACGAACTCAGCAAGGCCATTAACAGCCTGACATCAGGCAAGGCACCTGGCAGTGACGGAATTCCCCCAGACCTCATTAAACACTGCAAGACTACTCTTCTGCATCCTCTGCACACAGTCCTCTGTCAGTGCTGGAATGAGGGAGCTGTACCGCAGGGCATGAGGGACGCCAAGATTATCACCCTCTACGAAAACAAGGGTGAAAGGAGCGACTGCAACAACTACAGAGGCATCTCACTTCTCAGCATTGTAGGCAAAGTCTACGCTCGGGTCCTCCTAATTCGCCTGCAGAAACTGGCCGAACGCGTTTACCCGGAATCACAGTGCAGTTTCCGAGCAGAGAGATCCACGGTAGACATGATCTTCTCCCTTCGCCAAATTCAGGAGAAGTGCAGAGAGCAGAGGATGCCCCTGTATGTTGCATTCACTGACCTCACCAAGGCCTTTGACCTAGTCAGCAGAGACGGCCTTTTCAGGGCTCTTCGAAAGATCGGCTGCCCCCCCCCCCCCCCCCCCCCAAACTGCACAGCTTGATTGAGTCCTTCCACTCCAGCATGAAAGGGACGGTGCAGTTTAATGGTAACCTCTCCAAGCCCTTCGACGTACGCAGCGGTGTCAAACAAGGCTGTGTCCTCGCCCCCACCCTATTTGGAATCTTCCTTGCTCTTCTCCTGAGACATGCGTTCAGCACAGCGCAAGAAGGGATCTACCTGCGGACCAGATCAGATGGCAAGCTCTTCAATCTCGCCCGCTTCAGAGCAAGGACAGAAGTCCGCGAAGCCCTCATCAGAGACATGCTCTTTGCTGACGACCCACACCCAGCGGGACTTGAAGTCACTAATGGACCGCTTCTCCCAGACCTGCAAAGATTTCGGTCTGACCATCAGTCTCAAGAAAACAAATGTCCTAGGCCAAGACGCGCCATCTCCACCAGTCATCACCATTGATGACTACGAGCTTGAAGCCATCCATCAATTCACTTACCTTGGGTCCACCATCACCGACAACCTCTCCCTTGACACCGAGATCGACAAGAGGATCGGGAAGGCAGCCACAACGCTAGCCCGCCTCACACAAAGAGTGTGGACAAATCCCAAGCTGACCACGAAGACAAAGATGGCTGTATACAACGCTTGCGTCATCAGCACCTTGCTGTATGGCAGTGAGGCGTGGACCACACATGCTCGTAAGGAGAAAAGGCTCAATACCTTCCACCTGAGAAGCCTACGGCGCATACTCGGCATCTCCTGGCAAGACAAGGTGTCAAACACCGAAGTCCTGACTTGCGCTGGCCTCCCGACCATGTATACCATGCTGAGACAGCGTCAGCTGCGCTGGCTGGGCTACGTTCGCCGCATGGAAGATGGTCGCATCCCAAAAGACATCCTTTATGGAGAGCTCGCCACGGGGCAGAGAAGCATCGGCCGCTCACAGCTGAGATACAAAGACGTTTGCAAACGTGACATGAAGGCGCTTGAGATCAACACTGAGTCCTGGGAGGACCTTGCAGATGACCGCAACAGATGGAGAAGCACTCTCAAGAATCAGCTACGGATTGGTGAGGACAAACTGTCAGCTGCTGCAGCAGAAAAGCGAGCTCGCAAAAAAAGGGACGGCAGCTGACAGACCAGCATCAGCTTACACGTGTGATCGCTGCGACAGAGACTGTCTCTCTCGCATCGGTCTCTACAGTCACAGGCGACGCTGCTTGGCCCAAGCAGACAGCCCAGTTAGACATTAGGTCGGATATACTCTATCCATGGTCAGGCCTACTACTACTATACTTGGAATTATTTTCCTCCGGATCTCTCTCTCTCTCTCTCTCTCTCTCTCTCTGTCTATCTGTCTCTGTCTCTCTCTTTCTCTCTCTTTCTCTCTCTGACTCTTGCATTTTTTTTTCTTCTCTCAATTCAATTATTATTCTTGCCCAGAGGGCCGGATGTAAAAACGTACTTTGTGCTAACTCCTATACCTTCGTAAAATAAAATTTCGTTCTCTCTGTCTGTCTGTCTGTCTGTCTCTCTCTCTCTCTCTCTCTCTCTCTCTCTCTCTCTCTCTCTCTCCCTCTCTCTCTGTGTCCGACTCTCTCTCTGATTCTCTCTCTCTCTTTCTCTCTCTCTCTCTCTTTGATTCTCTCTCTCTCTCTTGTTTCCATATGTTTCCCTCCCCTCTCACCCCCCCCCCCCCCTTCACTGCTCTTTCGATGTATGACTGCCTGTCTGTGTGTTGCCGGCGACAATAATTATGAGCACACGCTCACTGCATTGTGTCACCAGTTGTTTGAGTAAAAAAATAAAGTCAATTTAGATATGATAATTTCAATTGTCATCATGATTAAAATCCAGAGAAGCATGTGTGTGTGTGTGTGTGTGTGTGTGTGTGTGTGTGTGTGTGTACCAAAACCAACTGTACATTTTGTCACCAGTTGTAAGAAAATAATCTATATATGATGATTCCAATTTTCATCATGATTAGAATCCAGAGAAGGATGTGTGTGTGCGTGCGTGCGTGCGTGCGTGTATGTGTGTGTGGAGCATGTGTAAAGTAGCGGGAGCGTATCACAGACTCGAAAGAGCATCGGTGCCTGTGAAATACATTAAAATGTATAACATCATAACACACGCTAGCGCGCGCACACACACACTCACGCGCGCGCGCACGCACGAACACACACGCACGCACACACATACACGCACACAAATTTGTGTGTGCGCGCTGAAATGATATGAGTGAACGTGTACGTGTCTGCCGGCATTACTTAGCAGCAAATAGACAGTAAACCAATGATAACAAGAACGCGCGCGCACGCGCTCACACACACACACATCATAACCATCATCATCATCAGACAGACATCCCTGAAGGAAAGTTTCCACATGCCCACAGCGAGCGTGAAAGGATGAGGATACCATGTGCTCTCTTCCTGGTCTTGGACGGACAGACAGTCGGCAGTCAGCAGGAGTACACCCCACACTGCACCCACACTACCTCACACTCACATACATAAACACACGGACGCGCGCGCGCGCGAGCACACACACACTCACACACACACACACACAATCTGGCACAACACGGTGTCTGGCTTATTCCACATGGTCTGTGTTGTGTGGGAGAGATGTTTACCTGTTGTTGGCCCCCCAACAAACAGCCAGTCAGACTGCACGGTGACTGCTTTGCCTTTCACGCATGGCTGCGTCCTTGTGTTTGTAGCTTGTGTTTGTGCGTGTCTGTGTGCGTCGTATGCGAATTTGTGTGTGTGTGTGTGTGTGTGTGTATAGAGTGGGGGTGGGAGGTGAGGTTTGCTTCACTGAGAGCGATGACCGACGATGAACTTCTCGTTGGGGTTTGGGAATTTTTGACTCACTTGTGTAAACAAAGTGAGTCTATGTTTTAACCCGGTGTTCGGTTGTTTGTGTCTGTGTGTCTGTGTGTCTGTGTGTGTGTGTGTGTGTGTCTGTGTGTACATGGTAAACTTTAACATTGACATTTTCTCTGCAAATACTTTGTCAGTTGACACCAAATTAGGCATAAAAATAGGAAAAATTCAGTTCTTTCCAGTCATCTTGTTTAAAACAATATTGCACCTCTGGGATGGGCACAAAAAAATAAATAATGAAGCCTTATTATATGCAAAATGTATTTACTGTTATATTTATATTTTTTGTATTCTCTAAACTTGGCTCTTTGATCTGATATTCTGACCCAACAACAAGAGCAGTCATTATTATCATTTTTTGTTCAAACAGGAACTTCTTTTGCTAAGCATGGAAGTTTTATTTATTTTGCAAACGTTTTGGTGCAGATAGTAAAAAAGGGAAATTACTCTGTAATTAATGCTAGGGGACTTAATTTGCTTTAAACTGATCTTTCTCATCTTAAACATTACATTTTGAAATTATACTCAATACATAAAAGCTTGGATTTTTTTAAGTGTATCACAAGTGAGTCTTGAAGGCCTTGCCTCTTGTTTGTTTTGTATTGTTTTGTTCTTTTCCTGAACGCTACAATGAATCAAATATCATTTTTGTTTCTTCACTGTTTTGAAGCATTTCTGTTGTCTGCATCTTGTCAGTAACAACAACAAAATCTCCTGTAGGATGCCGTGGGTTTCTTACTTTGAAAAGCTGTCTGTCTGCTGGTAAATCTGGGCCGAAATTTTCCTCTTGGCTATAGCTTTCTGTCTGTATTTTTGCCTTTCACTGTCGTCTGCTTTTTCTGCCTTCCCAGTCTATTCCTCTTTTTTTCTTCAGCAAGCTTTGATTCTCTCTCTCTCTCTCTCTCTCTCTCTCTCTCTCTCTCTCTCTCTCTCTCTCTCTCTCTCTCTCTCTCTCTCTCTCTTCCCTATGCATTAAGACTGAGAGAAGAGCACTTTCAGCCCTAAACAGACATATCAGCCTTGTGCTTTTCATTTAGTTTACTTGTTCTCAGTGAGCTCACTGTGTATTATGTGGATTGTTTTCGTTCTTCCTATTTTATTTTAGTTAAGCTGTGTGTGCAACACGTGCACCCAAAATGTATACAGGTCGGTGACCTTACATTAAAATTCTTGCGTTCTCTCTCTCTCTCTTCCCTATTCTGTGATATATTATCTTAGCTGTTTTGCGCTGGTGATAGGTAGTAATGTTGTAAAGATTGATATGTGCACTAGCTGTCATTTGTCAAAATCGCTTTTCATGTATTTTATGGAGCGGCTTTGATTTTTTTTTATTTGATTTTATATAGGAATTTGTGTAATCTGAAGATAATTAATCAAGCGCCCACTATGATTACCACCATTATTGCTGTTGCTGTTGCTACTACAACGACTACAACTATTACTACTGCTACTACTGCTGCTTTTTTTTCTGTATAGTGGTTATTATTATCATTATCATTACCATTGTGAAAGGAGACCCGCGCAAGCAGGAAAGAGGGAGCAGTCCTCATGATCAATGTTAGGAATGGTGACAGGCAGGCATACGGGATAATCCCCGATCAGGAAAGCCAAATCACTTGTTGACTGAATCAGCGGAGGGGGGAATACAACAGCCTTGCCGCTGGCTGACCTTATCTCAGCACTACATCTACGCTGGAGTTAACCAGCTCCGGGCTGTATGTATATTAATACCGCTCCCCTAGCCGCCGATCGCAGAAACTCCAGCCGCCATCGGTATGCATACTCGTGATGATGGCCTGTACGTGATGATGGCCTGTACGTGATGATGGCCTACCTGTACGTGATGATGGCTTGTACGTGATGATGGCCTGTCCGTGATGTTGGCTTGTACGTGATGATGGCCTACCTGTACGTGATGATGGCCTGTACGTGATGATGGCCTGCTGCACGTGATGATGGCCTACCTGCACGTGATGGTGGCTTGTACGTGATGATGGCCTTGCATGATGATGGCCTGTACGTGATGATGGCCTACCTGCACGTGATGATGGCCTTGCATGATGATGGCCTGCACGTGATGATGGCCTACCTGCACGTGATGCTGGCCTTGCATGATGATGGCCTGCACGTGATGCTGGCTTGTAAGTGATGATGGCCTGCACGTGGTGATGGCCTGCACGTGATGATGGCCTGCACGTGATGATGGCCTGCTGCACGTGATGATGGCCTACCTGCACGTGATGGTGGCTTGTACGTGATGATGGCCTTGCATGATGATGGCCTGCACGTGATGATGGCCTACCTGCACGTGATGCTGGCCTTGCATGATGATGGCCTGCACGTGATGCTGGCTTGTAAGTGATGATGGCCTGCACGTGATGCTGGCTTGTAAGTGATGATGGCCTGTACGTGATGATGGCCTACCTGCACGTGATGCTGGCTTGTAAGTGATGATGGCCTGCACGTGGTGATGGCCTGCACGGAGTGAGGGCGGTGCTCCTGACACAGAAGCAGAACTATGGAGTGAACAGAGGTGGCCACGTGGGAACGTCTCCGCCTAGGAAGGGAGATAATCCGAGCGCACGGGTGCGAATCACACACTCGGCACAATGTTCTTGCCCTCGAAAAGACCTTGAATGGTGCTCTGGACGCTAGTTATTCGGATGAAACAATAAACCAAAGTAAAAGAACCCATGGCAACAAAAGGGGTGTCCGTGGCGAAATTCTGTAGAAGAATCCACTTTGATAGGAAAACAGATCCATTTGCAGGCAGAAAAAGGGTGACGCTGCACTGTTGTGAGTCGCTCTCCCTGGGGAGAACAGGCGATATTTCACCCAGAGAAATATGTTGTGACAAAAGAGTAATGCCATTGTGGTAAAAGAGTAATCCGATAGAATATATTACAATTTTTGGATTAAAATGAAACGAGTTCAGCCTATGAAGATAATTACTCGGAAGACCTTTAAACTTCAAACTGACTGACTGGCAAGAAGGCTGGTTGAGTTGTCCTGACTCAGTGAAAACTAGATCACTTACTGAAAGCTCGGCTGACTGATATGCTGATTTTTTTTTTTAACCACCACCAAACAACTACACACAATCAATGGACAACGTAACTGACTATTCTTTCTGACCTAACCCCCCCCACCCCCCCCCCCGTCCGCACCCCTCCCCCAGCACCTCCCTTCCCCCCCCCACGCCCTCCCCCCTTCCGCTCCCCCCCACCCCCCACCCCCCCAAGCCCTCCTAAAATACCACAATCTGTTTTTTGGATCATGGAACTGGTTGATTAGTTACGGGGGAAACTAAACTACAACATAAATAATGGACACAGTATTTTCTGTCTCATCGCCGCTTGGAAAAACACACACCAAAAATACCACAACCTATTCTTTGGATCATGGAACTGGTTGGTTAGTTCAATAACCAAAAACTAAAACACCACATAACTAATGGACACACTAACCGTGTGTTCTTTGTCTCATCACCGCTTAGAAAAACACACACACACACACCAGAAGTACACACAACCTGATCTCTGAATCATGGAGTGTGGAGAGAGGGATAGAACGGTGGGAGAACAAGTCTAGCAAGCTCTGCAGTCAGACCGACAAAGAAAACAATCACAGACCTGTCACCAGCGACAAGAGACTAAAATAACCGTGTTGGTCAGGGTTCATTGATCCACCCACACCTCGGCACACCCCGGGTTCACAAACAGCATAGTGCGGGAGTTCCTTTCAGAAGTGAACGCCGAAAGCCATGGCGGTGATTTGTCACACAGGAACTGCGAGAGTAAGAAGAGGAGGAGGAGGAGGAGGAAAGAGGAATATGTTTGACACACTGCGCGAACAGACACTACCAACATGACAACACCTTCAGCTGAGTCAAAGACACTAACATCGCACAGTGTTTGTGGTTGAGCTGGCGGACATGATACGTATGTAACGATCCCCATTTTGAAGTGTCTGAGATCAACGCATACTGGGAGGGCACACCAGGAATACATAGTAATAATACTCATGAAGTCGCTTCTGCATCGTTGGGACGAGCTTGGTTCGAGGTAGGTTCGGGCAAGGCTGTTGTTGAGGACAACAGTTTGACAACAGGGCCGGGTTACATGGGGCGATCTGTGCAGCGGTAGGTTTGCTTGGAGTCAGAAATGTTCCCAAATAGATATGGGATAGGCTGTGGAGCCGGGAACATTTCCCAAGTAGATATGGGATAGACTGTGGAGCTGGGAACATTCCCCAAGTAGATGGAATTTACTGTGGAGCTGGGAACATTCCCCAAGTAGATATGGAATTGAATGTGGTGCTGGGAACATTTCCCAAGTAGATATGGAATTGACTGTGGAGCTGGGAACATTCCCCAAGTAGATATGGAATTGACTGTGGAGCTGGGAACATTCCCCAAGTAGATATGGAACTGACTGTGGAGCTGGGAACATTCCCCAAGTAGATATGGAATTGACTGTGGAGCTGGGAACATTCCCCAAGTAGATATGGAATTGACTGTGGAGCTGGGAACATTCTTAACGATAAACAAACTCAGCACTGCTCAGTTCACTCATACAACCCCCCACCCTGTCTTTTCGCGGTTCTGCCTGCTGGACCGTTTCCATAGTTACCTGAATTCTTCTGTTCTGAAAGTGGAGTCACAAAGGGATGTGAAGTCCCGTTTTGTTTTTTGTTTTTTTGTTTTGTTTTGTTTTTTGTTTGTGGTTTTTTTTTTGTTTGTTTGTTGTTTTTTTTTGGGGGGGGGGGTTCGTTTGGGGTTTTTTTTGGTATACTTATTCGTTTTATCTCAATCTTTTTGGACTCTTCTATGATTGTAGTTTTAAGTGTATTTATTTGTTTTATTTGTATCACATTTCAACATTTGATTTAATTTAATTTTGTTATCATTTTTAACATCATCTGTAATATATTATTTCTAAATTATTTTGTTTATGTTACTGTTCAATATGTAGCACTGGGGCTGGCGGCACGATTTGGAATTCGTCATGTTTGAAATGTTGTGCACCTAAAAGCAGCTGTCGGTCAGCTGTACCCATACAGGCAGCCTGCTGTGCATACGACACTTGTAAAGCCCCTTCCTATCTCTGTGGCTGCCTTCACCTCTAAACTCCATCTCGCTCACTTCGATCCACTCTGTTTACGCATACCCAGATTCAAGCTCTCGACTGTTGGCAGCCGTTCTTTCTCTGTCTCTGGACCTTGCAACTGGAATGAACTTCCTCTTTCGTTTCGTCAAGTCTCCACACTCAGCTCTTTCAAGTCTGGCCTTAAAACCCACCTCTACCCAAAATAGCCTCCCTTCCCTGCCTCTTTCTTGTCTTCAGTTTCTCCAGTTTTAGAGTTATGCATGCGCGTGAATGACTGGTGCGAAAGCGTTTTGATTTGTCTCTGCGCAAGATTCAGCGCTATATAAATACCATTATTATTATTCTTACCGATGATGTGCGATATCGTTTCTTTTTCTTCCTCTTTTTTGTGCCTTCTTCTCCCTTACTCTGTGAAGAGTCACTGGGGCACCGCACAGAACTTTTCTCCAGACTCTTCCAGGTTCGTCACTTGTTTATCAAAGCCTGGGTCTCTGCAAATGAGTTTCCTGTCCATTCTGCAATGTTATGAGTATGAATAAGGATAATAAGTATGAATAAGGATAATAATTATAATAGTTTCTCAGTGAGCTGCAAGCCTAGCGTTCGACCAAGAGAGCTTCCCAAGTGCCCTCATCGGCTAGAATGCTGAGCCGTGGTCTTTTTGTTTGTTTGTTTCCTTGTGTTTTTTTGCTGTTGTTTTTCGTGGAGGAGGTTGTCTTTGTTTGGTGTGTGTGTGTGTGTGTGTGTGTGTGTGTGTGTGTGTGTGTGTGTGTGTGTGTGTGTGTTGTAGTGGTGTGTTGTTATTGTTGTTGTTGCTGTATTTGGGGCGGGATGGGGTCAGTTCAGCCGACAGCGGCAGTCTCATCACAGACTGAACGAGAGTAAAACATCTGCTGCCGCTATGCAGGGCGTCCTGAGAAAGCTGTGAGCCCAACGAACCCGTGGTTTACGTCTGTCCATTAGTCTGTGGTGTGTGATTCCTACACTCAGTGCACTCAGCCTGATGTGTCTGATTCCTACACTCAGTGCACTCAGCCTGATGTGTCTGATTCCTACACTCACTGCACTCAGCCTGATGTGTGATTCCTACACTCAGTGCACTCAGCCTGATGTGTCTGATTCCTACACTCAGTGCACTCAGCCTGCGGTGTCTGATTCCTACACTCAGTGCACTCAGCCTGATGTATCTGATTCCTACACTCAGTGCACTCAGCCTGATGTATCTGATTCCTACACTCAGTGCACTCAGCCTGCGGTGTCTGATTCCTACACTCAGTGCACTCAGCCTGATGGGTCTGATTCCTACACTCAGTGCACTCAGCCTGCGGTGTCTGATTCCTACACTCAGTGCACTCAGCCTGATGGGTCTGATTCCTACACTCAGTGCACTCAGCCTGCGGTGTCTGATTCCTACACTCAGTGCACTCAGCCTGATGGGTCTGATTCCTACACTCAGTGCACTCAGCCTGATGGGTCTGATTCCTACACTCAGTGCACTCAGCCTGCGGTGTCTGATTCCTACACTCAGTGCACTCAGCCTGATGGGTCTGATTCCTACACTCAGTGCACTCAGCCTGCGGTGTCTGATTCCTACACTCAGTGCACTCAGCCTGATGTGTCTGATTCCTACACTCAGTGCACTCAGCCTGATGTGTGATTCCTACACTCACTGCACTCAGCCTGCGGTGTCTGATTCCTACACTCACTGCACTCAGCCTGCGGTGTCTGATTCCTACACTCAGTGCACTCAGCCTGATGTGTCTGATTCCTACACTCAGTGCACTCAGCCTGATGTGTGATTCCTACACTCAGTGCACTCAGCCTGATGTGTCTGATTCCTACACTCAGTGCACTCAGCCTGATGTGTCTGATTCCTACACTCACTGCACTCAGCCTGATGTGTGATTCCTACACTCACTGCACTCAGCCTGATGTGTCCGAGTCTATCTCATCTCCCCCCCACCACCACCCCCGTCCCCCCCCCCCACCTCCAACCCCTCCCCTCCCTCAGCACTCGCAAGAATAACAGAGCCATAATAATCGTATGACTGGATCTTACGTCGTGCCACGCCATGTGGAAACAGCGAATGCGGAAAGAAACGTTTCCAGAAAAAAAAGAAGAAAAAAACAAAACAAACATGAAGTAGTTTTGGCTGGTTGCTGTTCCGGAGGTTTAGATTTGCTCTCCTTCCTGTCTCTCTGGTATTACAATACAATACAATACAATACAATACAATACATCTTTATTAATCCGATTGGAAATTACATGTGCATTCAGAGGCTCGTCACTCACACCAATCAGTCTCTCAGCCAAAAGTCAAATCTAACATATATATGAACATAGCAAAAATTTTAACTCAAAAGTGAAAAGATTGAATTAAAATATGAAAGTGATAAAAGCTTAACAGTTTGCTTTATTACACAGTACGAAAAAATATAACATGTATCTTAAAGAAAGCTAAGAAGCGCTATTTCCGGTAAAAGAAATTATAACATGTATCTGAAAGAAAAACTAAGAAGCGCTATTTAACCAAGATAAATCAATGCACGCGTAATTGGAAAAAAAACTATTTTAGCAAACGACGGATAGGGAATGAGTTGGGAAAAAAACAACAAAGTCAAAATGTCTTGACAATGGAAAGAAAGTAACAGTGGATGATATATGTCGCCCCCAAAGATCTTCACTCCGCTATTTCACAAAGCAAGGCCAGGAATATTATTCCCTGTATCCCCTGGGGGCATCGGAATGTTACACACAAGCAACCTTCACACACAACATAAACACTTAAAGAGTGATGTCAAAAACTAAAACAAACCGAAGTAAAAATGGAAATGATCGCACATGATCAAACACACACATACACATAAACAAGATAATTTCCCCAGCAATATACATCTCTCTCTCTCTCTCTCTCTCTCTCTCTCTCTCTCTGATGTAGATTAGCAAGGACAGATTGGAAGAATGGGCCATGCATAAAACCTTAATCCTTGAATATAAAAACGTTTTGAGTTCGGAGTTCTCTCTCTCTCTCTCTCTCTCTCTCTGTCTCTCGATGCTTCACCAGAGTCAATCTTTGCTGTGGTCATTCAGCGTACGGTTGTTTGATTTGGTGGAGTTCGGTTGTGGCCTCAGTGACCGCCCGCCAGTGTTATATGTAACATAATGTGAAGAGCTCAACAACAACAACAACAACAACATGAGCAACGACAACAACGTCGTCATTGTTAGCGTCCAGTGTTGACTGACTACTGCGGGCACCTATATGTCAGCTGTATCATATTGACCGCCGATCTATCCTATGCTGGCTGTTTGACGTCAGTGAGAAAGGTTTGTCGACCTTGAACGTTCAGCAGCCCAGCAACACGACGCGGCAGAAAGGCAGAGACCCGCCACTACTAGTAGCCCACTTGGATTGCCAGTCTCGCTGTCGTGCCACGGCACACTGTGTGTATCACGTGACACTCCA
>NC_134893.1:29232100-29237100 GCF_041734735.1 Babylonia areolata | reverse complement strand
CACTGCAGAATGTGGGGGCATCGAAACAGTGTTCAGCATGCGTGTGCCACGTGCGAAACAGGTCCTCGTGAAGATAAGCCTGTTTTAAAGTGTAGATTCACACACCACACCCCCACGCCCCTCCCCTTGGAACGGAGGAACGGAGTCTCTGGTTACGCAGGCTTATCTACCGGTGAAGCGTACAAAAGACTTGTACGTCGGAGAAGGATCAGGAATTTGAATCAGTGATGTACTTGCCAGCCGGCGAACTGAAGTGTTTTTCCGGTCTCTGCTTTGCGCAAGGATTCGTGTTTATCATCTTGGGCTGGAGGCTGCCAACGGTTGACATCTCATGTCACTTTAACTTCTTTTTTTTCTGAAATGCTTAACTGTTTCATTGTTGAGTTTTGATTATTTGGTGATGATCATGATGATGATGATGATGATCATGACGATGATGATGTTTTGTCAGTTTCAATTAACATCTCTGGATTCTGTCGCTCTCATTTATTTTCCATCAATTTGTTATGTTTGTTTGTTTGTTTGTTTCTCTCTCTCTCTCTCTCTCTCTCTCTCTCTCTCTCCCCCTCCCCCCCCCCCCCCCCCCCCCCACTTCAAGGAAAGAGGTGTGTTGGGGGTCTGGCGGAAATGGGTTGCTAGAAACACAGGCATTTGTTTCATGTCTTTAAAAAAAAAAAACGACAATGAAGTTAACGCTGCCGATGTTTCCACTGAACGAAGGAGAAGGGAACAGGCTGATGTGCCAGAGGAAGTTTACAAGCCATTAGTTGGCTTCTGAAGAGTGTTGCCCCTTTGATTCCTCAGGGAGCGGCAACTCTTCCCACCCTTCCTCCATCCAGAGCAGAAAGGGAGGGCACCGTACTTCTGTCTCACCGCATCTGCCCCTTTGACTGATTCTGTTTCTCTGATCTGGTCCTGATGACAAGTTTTATTAATAAGAGGCAAAGCCTTCATGGCTCACGTGTGATCCCTGCTGCAGCACAACACAAAAAAAACCCAAAAAAAAACCCCACAAACTGCTGACAGTGGAAAGGGGCAGGGGAGATGCGGGGTGGGTGATTAACAGTACGTAACGATCCAAATGATATTTTTGCTTTCCATCAGAAACGAATGTTTGTAGCGTAACCAAAAGCTGCGTGCTGGAAAAAGATCGTGGTCTATTAAGAAAAACAAGACAGGCAAGCCCTTCAAGACTAACTTGTGATACACTGAAAAAAAAATCCAAGCTTTTTATGCATTGTGTATAATTTCAAAATGTAATGTTTAAGATAAGAAAGATCAGTTTAAAGCGAATTATGTCCACTAGCATTAATTACAGAGTAATTTCCCTTTTTTACCAACTGCACCAAAACGTTTGCAAAATAAATAAAACTTCCATGCTTAGCAAAAGAAGTTCCTGTTTGAACAAAAAATGATAATAATGACTGCTCTTGTTGTTGGGTCAGAATATCAGATCAAAGTGCCAAGTTTAGAGAATACAAAAAATATAAATATAACAGTAAATGCAGTTTGCATATAATTAGGCTTCATTTTATATTTTTTTGTGCCCATCCCAGAAGCGCAATATTGTTTTATACAAGATGACTGGAAAGAACTGAATTTTTCCTATTTTTATACCTAATTTGATGTCAACTGACAAAGTATTTGCAGAGAAAATGTCAATGTTAAAGTTTACCACGGACACACACACACACACACACACACACACACACACACACACACACACACACACACACACACACACACACACACACACACACAGAGACAACCGAACACCGGGTTAAAACATAGACTCACTTTGTTTACACAAGTGAGTCAAAAAAGGATGGACGAAGAAGACGAGGGAGACAAAGAGGTAAAGGAAGAAGTCTGCGAATTGAAAGACAACATCTGCTTAAGTTGTGGAGTCTCTTTCGCACTTGGTCTCAGTGTTAGTGGAGATGTTCCATGACAGTAAAAGCGAGTAACCAATGGTAGTGTCCGTTTTCGTTTCCTTTTTTCTTTCTCCACATACGCACACACATATCCACAACCCTACAAACGGAGAGAGAGAGAGAGAGAGTGTGTGTGTGTGTGTGTGTGTGTGTGTGGAGAGAGAGGGAGAGAGAATTCGTCTTTCCATTCTTAGGGTCAATGGGGTGAAGCCTGTTCTTGCCTGTACCCAGCCCCACTCAAATACACCCCATAAAGGGTCAACGCACTTTCCCCATACAGGAACGTTTGTTGACGGAATAGACCGTGGATTTCAGGCGGGTACATGACGTGGGTGCAGTATCAATATCAAACAGTCCGTGTATCTCCGGAGACCCATAGCTGATGCCGTGTGTGGTTGGAGTTCTTTGATGGCGCTCTTACTGTGTAGAGTTGGGGGAGAGCTTGGGGGGTGGGGGGCGTGAAATGAATGGATACCTGCAGAGATGGGGATCACACTGTTTGTGTCCGTGTTGGTGCTGCCGGCATGACAATAGTGGAGGCCATTGCTGACGGTGTTCTTAACTGATCCCCCGAACCTAGCGGTCAAAGAGACACAGAGCGCACCAGTCAACCCCAGTCTCTGATCATCTACAAACACACTCCTAGTTAGAGATGCCATCAGAGATCTATAGATATCAATCCAAAAGCGCAAAAGAAAGAGAATGTCATTTCTGTAAAGGGTTGTGTTCAACGTACCCTATCAGCAGTTCGACAATTCTGCTGGCTTGTTTTTCTCTTTCATCGCTGCCGTCATAAAATCATCTACGAATTGTATTTTTATGTTCCTTGTGCTATCTATAACATAAATAGATGGATTTGTGGATGTACTTACGTGACCACACGGCTATCATCTACACCACCACTATCTCCAAACAGCAACAGTCGGAAGAGAAAAACACCAATTAACACGTCCCGTAACCCTCCATGTAACGCGGTGCAATTACTCTGTATAATGAAAAATGAATCACAGATACACACAGTTGACTCACGGGAAAAGGGCATGGTGCTGATGGATAATGCCGCAGCTGGGGTCGAGGACGACCGATTTCTGTCCTGCTCTGGTGTGCAGAGTGCAGTTTTATTTAAAAGCACCATTTTGGTGTGTGTGCATGGTTGTATTCAAGGTTTTGAGTGCATAAACAGAGTGGGGTTTTATTCTATGTATTCTCTTAGGGAATTAGTTATGTTTGAATTAATCAGTACGATATACGTCCTACACATCATAATTCTAACGCAAATACTGTAAGACCAGTTTTCACCTGAATAAATGTTAATGAATTGTTTCTGAGTAACTGAAGATTTAAAATCAAATTTGTGAAGTATATAAAAATTCTTCTAAATAACCTTTTGGCGACATTCAAAACCAGCCTCAAAACTCATCTGTTTAATACTCCCTTTAATTGATCCCCTAATTTCTGTGACAGTGTGGGTGTGTGTTTGTTTCTGTTTTCAGTGTGTTGTTTAGGAGTTGTGTGGAGGGGAGGGTGCAAGAGTGGGACCGATTGTTGTTGTCGGGTTTTTCATTGTTTGGGTGTTGTGATGTGCGCGATTGGTTTTAGATGTTCGGATTGAGGTTATGGACATTGACTTTAGTACGTACATCTGATGCAAAGTCTTGTCATAATTTGTCCTGTTTCCTTCCTTAGTTGGAACAACCTGCATGTTTTGATGGATGACACATATCCTTTATAATTGAAACTATTGTAGTTGCAAGGCACTTGGAGCAAAATAGTCTGATAAGGCGCTATATAAATAAAGTTATTATCATTATTATTATTTACAACGCTTAATCACAAATTACCCAATCAAGAAGATAACCCTTAGATACTGAAGCAAAGGAAAGATTATGTATGAAATGTTACATGAGCAATTTAGGTGATGTATTTATCATTTCGTTTAGAGACAGACAGACAGGAACACACGATGTGATCAAGAGCACCTCACTCTGACACCACATGTCCGTGAAGGTCTGTGGCTGACAACACGTCCATTGTTGGAGATGGTGAGTGAAAGTGCAACCCTGTCACTCCATGACTTAGAGATGGTGAGTGAACGTGCAAACCTGTCACTCCATGACTTGGAGATAGTGAGTGAACGTGCAAACCTGTCACTCCAGGATTTGGAGATGGTGAGTGAACGTGCAAACCTGTCACTCCATGACTTGGAGATAGTGAGTGAACGTGCAAACCTGTCACTCCAGGATTTGGAGATAGTGAGTGAACGTGCAAACCTGTCACTTCAGGACTTGGAGATGGTGAGTGAACGTGCAAACCTGTCACTCCAGGACTTGGAGATAGTGAGTGAACGTGCAAACCTGTCACTCCATGACTTGGAGATAGTGAGTGAACGTGCAAACCTGTCACTCCAGGACTTGGAGATGGTGAGTGAACGTGCAAACCTGCCACTGCAGGACTTGGAGATGGCGAGCCAATGTACCGTGCACTGTTAAGAAACACTTCCTCGTGTTGATAAGCCTGTTACTTAAAATGTACCGTAGGTTTCTCTGCTCGATAGTTCTCCCGTAACACTAATCTCTCCGATAAAGAGAACCGATTTGTACCTTGAAGGATCAGGTAGACGAGTGATGTACTTGCCAGCGAATGAAAGTGCCCATTCTATATCTGATTTGCGCAATGGTTCGTGTTGATCATGACCCAGAGCTGCGTATTTATACTTTATAATGTTTGTGTCTGTTCTTCCTTGATATACCTGCCGATCTATGCTTCTTGCGCTGCGTTTTTCGTTTTTCTTGCTTATGCTCTCATCCATCTTTTTGTGCTGCCAATTCTTTTTTGTCACTTCAGTGGCATGATCCTCACCCCACCCATATTGCCCTGGTCCCAGAAACACTGGGGAACTTTCAGTGTTTGGCTGCCATATGGTCACACATCAGTGGAGACCCTGCACTGTTGCTGAGTTATTTCAAGTGATGTTCAGTAGCCCAACAAACGCAGTGCACAAACGCAAACGCGTACAATGGCTCAGTGGTTAAAACTTCTGCCAGAAAAAGGTAAGTCAGTTCTGAA
>NC_134893.1:29174600-29227100 GCF_041734735.1 Babylonia areolata | reverse complement strand
TATATATATATACATCAGTATATATATATTCTTATATTCTTTTATTCATTTAGTTATATGTGTATTCACACACACACACACACACACACACACACACACACACACACACATGATCACACACACACGCACACACACACACACACACATGCACACACACAATGATCACACACACACACACACACAGACACACACACACACACACATATATATATACACATACACACACACACATACACACACACACACACACACACACACGATGATCACACACACACACACACACACACACACACACACACACACAAAATGATCACACTCTTGGGGTCCTGGGCTCTGCTTCTTGTAGATCCCACTGAAGTTAACAGTGCCTATGGTAAAACATAAAGAAAAAAAAACAAAAAACAACAGCAGTCTTTTCCTGTCTTTAAAACCTGTTTTAATCTGGCCAATTTTTGCTGGAGTTCAGCTTCCTCAGGCTGGGGGTGCAGCTTTCCTGGCCTGAGGGAGATCATATATATATATATATTTATATTCTACCATGTTTATGTTAATTTACCTATTTTGTAAGTGCTTATTCTTAACGGAAGAGATGTTAGTTTCCTTCACTATCATGCACATGCGCGCGCGCGCACACACACACACACACACACACACACACACAGATCACTGGTCTTCTGGAGGGTAGAGGAGTTTATAATGTGAGATGAGATAAAGGCTGAATATAACTGTTTACACATATAAATCAAGGCTGAGATCGCCTGTAACTGCCAGTCATGAGCTGCAGCATCTGATCGTGTAGTCATGAGCCTGCAGCATCTGATCATGCAGTCATGAGCCAGCAGCCAAGCGTCAAGCACCGCACTGTCTGTGGATCCTTGTTGAAGCAAGCAGTCCATTCATTATATCAAAGCGGAATGATCCAGATCAGTCTTAAGATCTCAGATTATCGTTAAAAGAACCATGATGTTTATCGTTGACACACCATCTGAAAGAGATTGATAAAGGAAAGACCATGTGTTAACAGACTATGTATGAACCTGGCACACATACCTGAGCTAAATAATAAATGGGTGTTTGGTTTGCATAATCAAGCCTTTCCCATCACTTACGCAGAAAGAAGAAAAAGGAAGAGAGTGTGGAGGGACGCCAGCTCCCCTTAGCCATGTATACTGGTTACAAAGGACCAGACAAGACCAATGTTTTCTGGACATTCATGCATCGCTGCATATTCGTCAGCAGTTAGTGGCATGAGCGGTTTTCTGGGATCCAATTCTTCAGCTCATTTCAACAACATGACAGTTTGGGGTATCGTCATTTCACATATGCATTTGTTTTGTGTATCTGCAGAAATGAACTTGGCGATGCTATCAGAAGACTGAAGATAATAGTGTCATGAAACAAGGCGTGAGCAGTATTACAAGGGCAGAAGAAGTCCCAGATGTGCATAATACATTCTGAGAAATCGACTGAGTCTGTCGTCTTTTTTCTTATTACAAATGGCCGCAGTTCCAGCTGGAGAAGCTACAAGATAAAGACTGCTGGAACGTCTAGACGTTCCTCTGAGACATCGGAGAAAGCGTTTTTCAAGCCAGACAACAAGGAAGGGAAAAAAAACGATGAAAGAAAAGAGCACTTGGACAACAAAAGGAACCACAGTTTTTGAACAGTTATCAAGGCTGGAAGCTGCTTCAAGCTACAGAACAGAAAAAAGAATGAAACATTATTACGATGCTTTGACATATTTGCTTTGAAAGCAAGATGTAACCACAGCTGCTACAGGCAGTCCCAGGAATCCAGTCTGTTGAAGTGCTGAGGAAATTTAACAAGACCAGGAATTAGGGGAGTCACAAAGGCTTGCTTTCGAAGATGTGTGCAGGGTGACTGATGAAGAAATCAGCAGAGGATCATGAAACTCTGAATTGTGCAAAATATACATGAGTGCTTTTGCAGAGAAAGCATCTAGATGCCAGCTACATGGCACAGACGCTACAAAGAAAATTATAGAAAAGTTCAAGCTATGGGCAAAAAATGTTGTGTTCATCTCTTAACCAGGGAGGAAATTTTAGCTCAGCTGGCAATGTACAAGAAGTTGCATTGTACTTACGAAACATGATCTTGGTGGCTTTTGAAAAATCTTAGAACTTCCCTTGGCCCCTACTGATGGTTTTTGTTTGGCTGTCTGAAGCCCTCTTCAGTCAGATGAAACTCATTTTGAAACAGTTTACTAGGTATGACTTTAACTTTCCTCATTTGGGGACTAGGTGTGTGTGTGTGTGTGTGTGTGTGTGTGTGTGTGTGTGAGCAGTCACTGTAATCCCATTAAGTGAGAAATGCATCAAGCTAAGGCTACACAATTTACTATCGGTTTTACCCGTTGGCTAATCATTTTCTACTGTTTGCAAGCAGCATGTTTTTATTCTACTTTGCTAAAACGATTCACGAAAAAAAAACTTAATGATCATTTACCCATTTACTAGAGAAAGTTGTTTTTTTGTTGTTGTTGTTTTTTTGTGTGCTGTCAGATGTGTTTTTGTTAGAGCAGCATCACAACACCACATCCAAACCAACATTGCACTGTCCAGCTCTGACTGATCAAGCCATCAATAAAGGATGGGATGGGAAAGTTTCAAAAACAAAGCGTTGTCGAGCTCTATTCCTCGGCTGCCCACCCACCCACCTACACACTTGCGACAGTGCCCACGGGTGACGGTGACCGATGTTCGTCCCAGCGATGACATGTTTCGGCTTTCTGGGGAAACTGTACGCTTCCCTCTGGGGGAAAACAGGGTGTGAATGCCTGGTGGTGCATTGCTGTTGTCACTTGCAGGGCTATCGTTATTATCCCAATAGGCAGTGCACCTTGCTGTAGCTGTCCGCCTGGCGTGCGTTAGCAGTCGTGCTGCAGGGGAGTGGACAACGTTTGTATGAGGTGTGCCGATTATTGCTTGTGTTGATATTTACCCGGAGAAATCTCAAGGGAACTGAGAACAGTGAAGAAGGGAAGATGACCGGGGAAGGGGGGGGGGAGATATGCTCTCTCTCTCTCTCTCTCTCTCTCTCTCTCTCTCTCTCTCCCATCCTCTGGGCTGGGTGTAAATTGTTAAATCTTTATTGCTGGTTTTATTGCCTTGTTAAATAACATTCCGTGTGGTCCTCTCTCTCTGTCTTTCTCTCTCTGTCTGTCTCTGTCTCAGGCTCTCTGTCTCTGTCTGTCTGTCTGTCTCTCTCTCTCTCTCTCTCTCTCTCTCTCTCTCTCTCTCTCTCTTTCTCTCTCTCACTCGTGTTTTTTGGAAAGGGCGAGGGATGAGTGCAGAGTGTGAAATGGGAGAAATGAAATTATAAATCATTCAGTCTGTTTTCAATTTTTGCAGATTTCTTTCAAGAAGAAAAAACATTTCATAAAACTTGAGCAAACTTATTAGGGTTTTCGGGTAGGTACTGCAATTCTGGAGAATTATGATATGCATTAATCCTTGGCTTAGCATGTTGCAGTCGAACTAATGCTTCCTTTTTGCATGCAGCATTGTTGTTGGAGTATCATTACATACAAACCTATATCACACTGGCCGGAGTTGTTTAATCACCCCAACAAGATCGATATGACGATGATTTGGATACCTATATAGCGCCTATCCTAGATCAGAGACCAAGCTCTAAGTGCTTTACAAACACGGAGTCATTGCACAGTTCGTTAGAGATTCGTCAAAAACGTTTCATCACGATGTGTCTCCCCACTCCCCTCCCGCTGCCCACACTGAGGCGACGGCGCCCAAAGGTAATGATGACCAACGTTCGTCAGAGCGATGACACGTTTCGTCTTTCTGAGAGGAACTGTAGACTTCCCTCTTGGGGGAAACTTGATCTGAATGGCCGGCACGATGGTTAGCTGGCATGCAGCGTGTTAGCATTCACGCTGCAGTCAGTTGAGCGGCTCGCCGTCTGCAATGTGGCCTAATGCCTGTGTCAATATTTGCATTGGGGGTCGTCTCAAAGGAACTCGGGGAGAGGAGAAGGGACGATGACTGATCTCATTCCAGGGACTTTTTGTTGTGTTGTCTGCTCCGTTGCCTCAGTATACTTATCAGTGGGAAATGAGTATACATGTTCTCTCTCTCTCTCTCTCTCTCTCTCTCTCTCTCTCTGTGTGTGTGTGTGTGTGTGTGTGTGTGTGTGTGTATGTCTCTAAACAGATATATGGCCCCCCCTCTCTCTTGTTCTGTCTGTCTGTCTCCCTAAACAGATGATACCCCACTCTGTCTCCTGAGTGTTGGTGGGAGGTCAGTGGAGTCCAGAGCGTGGAACTGGAGTTATACAAAGTGCCTGTGTGCACACACAGCAAGGCTCGGGTCCCGTCATTGCCAGTCATCAGCTGCAGCGTCTGACCGTGCCGTGAAGGGCCAGCAGCCAAGCGTTGGCCACCAGACCTTATGTGCTGATCCTCGCTGAAGCATGCTGTCAACTGATAATGCCACAGCTGAATGGCTGAGATCACTCTGAATGCATCTGGCCATCGTTAACAGATTCGTGGTGTTTATCATTGACCATCATCTGAAATGCAGAGTGCGGGGAAAAAACGCGAGTAAACAGTTTGTTTATGAAGCAGGCACGCAATACCCCGGTCTGAATAATGAATAGCCACACGTGCACTGAACCAAGGCTTGTCCCGTCACCATCACAAAGAAAAAAAGCGAGTCCTGTTGCCATATATTCATGTCTGCAAAAACCCCAAGGGGAATAACTGGAATACCACATCATCCGGTCGGTCTCGCTTTGTTGGCACGGATATCTATCAAGACTCAGTGGGACACGGGTAACGCTAATATATAGAAACCACCAATTATCAAACAGTGAAGTGCAAACGAGAGAGATATTACATGACACCGTGATTTTGTTTTGTTTTCTTTTCTTTGTTTTAAGAGTGCGGGTCATCAAAAACCGAACACGGAAGCAACAGTGACAAAAACATTGAAAGAGAACGTGTTACATACCCGCATATGGAATGTCTTTTTCGTTTTTCTTTTTTATACAGAAAAGCCAATCTTCCATTCCTCGATTTCGTGTTGAACAGTAAAACATGAGCATGCCTTTTCTTGTCCACAGCTTCATAGCGCTGAAAAAAACATAATCTCCATTGGACAAAAGAAGTTTGTACGTGAACGTGTACATGAAACAGATACCAGTCTACAATAGCATCCCTGCGGCTGAAATCTTGAGTTAAGAAGGGGGGGGGGGGGGGGGCACTGGTGAAAGAAGAAACAGGAAGACCCATTCCACTTCCAACGCTAACGTTAACTGAAGACATGAACCTTCCCATGAGACAATAGAAACTCTGGACTGCGCTCACTGTTGCTTTCCATAGTGCACAGCGATGATGGAAGTTGTTCAAACTGTATCTTTCTTTCCAGTGTCAGCTGTTGTGAGGCAATCCTCCGAGCGTCCCATCAGACCAATACCCACACACACTTGTTGTGCCTGTCTTCCAGACAGCGTGGTGTTAGCCAAGTGGTCACGTGTTCCCTTAGGAAGCGAGAGAATCGGAGCAAACGGGATGGAATCCCGCAGTCGCCAGTACTTTCTACCTCTCCACTAAGACCTTGAGTGGTGGTCTAGACGCTAGTCTTCCGGATGAGGCTATAAACCCAGTTCCGTGTGTAGCATGCACTTGGCGCACGTAAAAGAACCCATGGTAACAAAAGGGCTGTCGCCGGTAAAATTATGTGGAAAAATCTACTTTGGAAAGAAAGATCGCTTGCAGAGAAAAAAAATATTTGAAAATATGGGTGGCCCTGCACTGTAGCGACACGCTGTGCCTGGATTACACACAGCAACCCGAATTTCACACAGAGAAACCTGTTGTGATGAACAGTATTACAATATAATGCAGAGTTTGCCCAGACTTGTCTGTGAGCGGGAAACGGGGGAGTGTTGTAAGTCTTCCTTCTAATTGTAACCACTACCTCCCCCCCCCTCCACCCTCAGGGTAAATCGGCGGTAAATCACCCAGACATCCTCATTCTATTTCACAGTATCACTTTTCTTACATTAGAATTTGTACAGGAATGTCATTACATACATCTCTCTCTCTCTCTCTCTCTCTCTCTCTCTCTCTCCCGATGGTAAGTGATCCAGAGACACCAGTCACAGTTTACTTGTGTTCCCAGTCATAACGGGGAAGTGTCACAATCCAATGACTATTCAAAGCAGTCCAAGAAGGATGAAATATTTTTTTAAATATATATATATATAATCAGGAAGAAAACAAGACACCAAAATACCCTGCGAAAAATGAAATCATGATAGCTAATAGATCACCTCTTAAAATCTTTGCACATTATGCTCGGGGATCCGAAAAGGATACAAACGATGTCACAAACAGGTACTGATCAAAGCTCAACTCAGCTGTTACAGCCCATGCATTGTCAGGCAAACAAGCACTGTCACTGGGAAAGGGATGTTTGTGTGCAGTAGCCTGTAACTGGACCTATGAAGAAATGCTATCCATGTTTGTATGTTCTGACTTCATTTTGTATATATGCTTGTTTGTGTTTTGTTTTGTTTTTTGTTTTCCCCAAGCTGGTTCTGTTTGTCTTATGTCCGTAATTTATTTTTCATGATGCTATGCTTCGTACAACATACAAGTAGAGAAAAACAAGTGCAGGTCACAATAACCCTTCCGTTATATGAAAAGAAAACTTTGAAAAGATTAAAAAGGGGAAAGTAAAATGGACACCCCCCCCCCTTCACCTCGTCCCCCCGGCCCCCCAAAGACTGACACTGGGGGCCATTCAAATTCTGTCAGTTGGAGAGAGCCAAGTATATGTCTGATATGACTGCAGTTTCGTCCTCTACGGACTCCTCACATATATTCCTAATTTCTCGATATCTGTTTATCTACGTCTCTTTTTTCCTGTCTGTCTGCCTGTCTATGTCTCAGTGTGTGTGTCTGTAATGATATATAATTGAACATTCCTGATTTTAGAGGTATGATCTCAAGAAATGAAGTCCTACACACATACACGCAGTCGCACACTCGCGCGCGCACGCATACACACACACGCATGCACGTTCGCATGTATACACGCACAAACACCAACACACACGTACGCGCGCGCGCACACACACACACACACACACACACACACACACACATGCACGAACGCACGCACGCATGCACGCACACACACGTACACATACACACACAAACAATCACGCAAGCACTCACACACACACACACACACACACACACACACACACACACACACACACACACACACACACACACAAAAGAAAAAAGAAAAAAAAAGAGAGAGAGAGAGTACTTTAAAGGGCGTATCGTTTAAGAAACGAATTTGTAAAATCCTCCATTGTCGATCACCAACCCAAAAGACTATTGTTTTCGTCCTCAGCACTTTCATGGAGAAAAAATGAAATTCTCTATGGGACAGAAACGGTCTCACTTTCGAACACAGACACAAGATAATTATTACCAGTCTTTTTGGCTCACCACCAGAATGAAAATACCTTTTTTGTATAAAAAAAGGAAGAAAAAAAAGACACGTAAACACATATGGCTGGGCTTCTTGTCACTTTAGAAAAAGATAGAATAGACACATTAACATATGGTTGGGCTTCTTGTCACTCTCAGCGATTACGTTTGTGAAAACATTCGCCTTCCTTGGGGAAAATACAAACCCCCCTCTGCTAGCACATTGCTTCGTTCACTACAAGCTCTTGCAGACAGCGCGCAGTTCTTCAGAATGCCATCGTTTCCATTTGCTGTAAACAAACGAACGTTCCCTCTGGGCCCCATCACGTGTGTTCAGTTTTGTGTGTGTTTTGAACGTATGTTCTGTTTTGTTCACAAACCAGCATAACAGTGTGAATGTAAAAGTATTCAGAAATATGTAGCATTGTGTTTCTCTTCAGTCTTGATCCTTCGAAGGTGCTTTAGTGACACCATCGCCTTGGCTTTTCTTTCTTCGTTTTCTTTTTGCAAAATATATTTATTCATTCTTTTACAATAAATCCATATCATATCGTGTCCGAAACGTATACCACTCTTTACAGCAAGGACAGGTTCGACTGTACATACAAGCTACGTAAATTTATTCATTTGTATTCTCTCTCTCTCTCTCTCTCTCTCTCTCTCTCTCTCTCTCTCTCTCTCTCTCTCTCTCTCTCTGTCTCTGTCTCTCTCTGTGTCTCTGTCTCTGTCTCTCTCTCTGTGTCTCTGTCTCTCTGTCTGTCTGTCTGTCTCTCTCTCTCTCTCTCTCCCTCTCTCTCTGTGACCCTGTCTCTGTTGTGAGCACAGTTCACACACACACACACACACACACACGCACGCACGCACACACACACACGCGCGCACACGCACGCTCACACACGACCATGCACGTTGCAAAGTGTTAAGGAATCCATTTTCCATTGCCTGCAATGTTATCCAACACTGATATAAGTAACACGATTGAAAAAATAAAAACAAAAAAGGAAACACAAAACCTGATGGTTGGAAACTGATTCAATATCCGGAAACAAAAACGAAGAAATCATCATCGTGTTAAAAAAAAATGCTGATGAACAAACAAAATAAAACAACAAGCCAAAAAAAAGAGTGCAAATAAACTGTTCTTCTTTGAAAGGTGTGAGGGAGAGAAAACGAAAGTTGGGGGAGATCTAGAGGAAAAGGAGGATGGACAGAGAAAACGAAAGTTGGGGGAGATCTAGAGGAAAAGGAAGATGGACAAAGAAAACGAAAGTTGGTGGAGATCTAGAGGAAAAGGAAGAGGGACAGAGAAAACGAAAGTTGGGGGAGATCTAGAGGAAAAGGAAGATGGACAAAGAAAACGAAAGTTGGTGGAGATCTAGAGGAAAAGGAAGAGGGACAGAGAAAACGAAAGTTGGGGGAGATCTAGAGGAAAAGGAGGATGGACAGAGAAAACGAAAGTTGGTGGAGATCTAGAGGAAAAGGAAGAGGGACAGAGAAAACGAAAGTTGGTGGAGATCTAGAGGAAAACGAAGATGGACAGAGAAAACGAAAGTTGGGGGAGATCTTGAGGAAAAGGAAGATGGACAAAGAAAACGAAAGTTGGTGGAGATCTAGAGGAAAAGGATGATGGACAGAGAAAACGAAAGTTGGGGGAGATCTAGAGGAAAACGAAGATGGACAGAGAAAACGAAAGTTGGGGGAGATCTAGAGGAAAAGGAAGATGGACGGAGAAAACGAAAGTTGGGGAAGATCTAGAGGAAAAGGAAGATGGACAGAGAAAACGAAAGTTGGGGGAGATCTAGAGGAAAAGGAGAATGGACAGAGAAAACAACAATAAAGGTTACCGAACATATCACCTCATGTAGGCCCCTTGCCCCCCTCTCCCCCCTCCCTTACCTCCTTCACCACACGCACGCACGCACACACACACGCACACACGGACGCACGCTTAGTTTACCATTACAGTTTTTCGTTACTCATTCGGAAGAGAGTAGAATGTCACTAAATTTTAGCGGATTTTTTTTTTTTAGGGGGGGGGTTCAAACAAACTTCACCCAGTTTGTTTGTTGTGTTGTTGTTTTTGTTGATTTTTTTGATTTTTTTTTTTTTTTTTTACTTTTTTCATCGAATACCAGACTTTAGATATAGTGATTTTCCAAAATTGAAATACACATGCACGCACGCACGCACGCATGCACTCACCCGTACACACACACACACACACACACACACACACACACACACACACCGAATAAGTAGCCCAAGTAGCCCAGACCATTCTGTCATTCCCATGAAAACCACTGGCACATCGTGAAACCGAACTCAACAAATAACCTTTACCGTATTCGGTAAATTCGTTGTTGTTGTTGTTGCTGCTGCTGCTGATGCTGTTGTTGTTGTTGTTTGTTTTATTTCTTTTTTTTTTTTTTTTTTTGTTGTTGTTGTTGTTTTTGTTTTGTTTTTTGTTTGTTTGTTGGTTCTTGGTTTTTTTACTTCTCTATTCCTATTCCTCCCCATGGGAGCAGGAGAGAGGACAGGCAATGTATGTTTTCCTGGTATTACAACATGGACATGGAACATGTTTGTGTGTCCTAACTTCTTTTTGCGTACTTGTTTGTTTGCTTGTTTGTATGTGTGTTTTTCCCAAGCTGGTGCCATTTGTCTGCATGTCCGGAATCTATTTTTCATGATCCTGTGCTGCTGCGTTTTCGACACATCGGTGAATCCCTTGATTCAGGGGGAGATCAACGATTGATAGGTTATGACAACAACGCCTTTCGATGACAACTCCTCCACCAGTCTCCAGCCCCAACCACTAACCCGCCCTCCTGCTTCTTTGTCTCCCACCCGCCCACATCCCCGCTCTTTATAGATATCACACACAATGCAGTTTGACATTCACATCCAAAGTTTAACGTTATTCGCTTTTTGTTTTTATCCCACTCTGTCGGTCTCGGTATTTCCGGCCCTTTTTTTTTTCTCTCTCTCTCTCCCTCTTTTTCTCTCCATCTCTCTCTCTCTCTCTCTCTCTCTCTCTCTCTCTCTCTTTCTCTCTCGCTCTTTCTTTCTAGCTCTCGCTCTCTCAAACACACACACACACACACACATGCACGCGCGCGCGCGCGCACGCACACACACACGTACACAGACAGACAGACAGACAGAGAGGGGAAATGGAAAGGGGGATATAATCAATGTAAAATTCCCCGAATGTTGCTCTTGAGCCAGTTGTTTTAAACAACAGGTCGACATAAGCGGCATCATTCAAGAGACAGCTGTTTCTCCCTGTGAAGGCTCCTCGGGTTACTGCTGCAATTGGAAAGAGAAACAGTTCTGGTGATTACCTTTTATAAGCAACACAGCCACTCCCTTGACGTCAGGAGCAGCAAGGCTCTCCATGACTCCTATTAGCACCCGGGGAAAGGCAAAAGACAGGTTGTTAAATAAAATCATGGACCCAAAATTGTCTGAAAATCGATTCTCGAACACGTTCCCGACACAGTCTTTAGGTGGGCCAGTAACGAAAACTAACAAACCCCGGGGAATGTTAAGAAAGTGCTCTTTAATCCTCAAAATGAAAGAACTGGGTGGCAGAGGAAAGCAGGTGTGGTGTAGGTAAACAGCTCTTGAATCGGTCTGGAAATGGCTTCGCAAAACTGATTTATGGCCATGGACTTGGGAGCGAAAGTTGGGGGAGTGGAGTGGGGGAGGGGGGGGGGGTGTTAAGAGAGCGGGAATTAGCAAACCCTTCAGTCACAGCAACATAAGGGTTCAATGGGAACGATCCCTCCCCCAGCCCCCCCCCACCCCCACCCCACCCGCCCGCCCGCCTCTCCCCTCCTCCCCCACTCCCCTCACCCCAACCCCGTTCATTAGTTTGTCGTGCCTTGCATGATTCAATTGTTGTCGCCTGATTGAGATTCGTCAGATGTTTAGGTCATAGCGGTGACCATCACATGGCACATACCAAATTTGTGTTAGGGATGCACGCTACTCAACTGTAAAAATTCACTGCAGTGATTTTCAGAACTTGTTTGCTATGCGCTGAGACGGAAACACAGAGAATACTTTCACCTTGAGGTTTTTGCTTGTGGTATTAATGGTATCAGTGTCTACGTTAGTGCACGAGTACTTGTCATGGTCGTGTCGAAAATACACACACACACACACACACACACACACACACACACACACACACACACACACACACACACACACACACACACACACACATACAGAGAGAGAGAGAGAGAGCAATTTTGTAACTTGGCACTTTGAAAATGATTATTTCCTGGCGCACCCTCCTTTGAGTGCGTTTCATTTATTAACCATTTCCGACGTACGTGTTTTGTCTCACACAACGTACAGTGGGGTCAACTGCGTGAGAGACGGAGAGAGATCGTGAGAGAGAGAGAGGCAGACAGACACAGAGAGATAGGGAGGTTTTGACGGTTTGACGCTTTGACATTTTAATGTCATTGGCCATGAGGTCCTTGTGACATGGGTGAATGCATCAACATATTTTCATGTTATGACAAACCATTATAATAAAGAAGGAAACCGCACACACAAACACACACACCACCACCACCACCACCACCACCACCCACAAGAAGACAACCTCCATGATGGTGTGGACATGGTGCAGATGAAAAGACAATGCTGAATTTGTGATCAACGTGGCGTGAAGATACAGGACTGTCCCATGGGTGAGCAACATACGTCATGTACACGTGGGTCTGTCGGCCATGTTGAAACACGACCGGTGTGACAGCCATACCACCCCCTTCGCTAAACTTTACCCCGGTGTAACTCTGGATTTGTCTCGAATGGTCCCCGAAGTCATTTTTCCAAGATCAACCCCCCCCCCCCCCCCCCCCCCCCCAAGTTGGAAATTGGAAATGACCTCTCTTCTTCGGGTTTAATCGATCTATTGAAAAAGAAAGGGGGAAGGGTTGTTCTAGGCCAGACTTTTTACTGACACTCCACCCCACACCCTTCTCCTCATAGTAACTTAACGGAAGCACAGATATGGGAGTTCTACTTTGATAGCCTGTACTGACTCTGTGTATGGCAGCCTGCATGGCAGGGTAAAAACGGCCATACACGTAAAATCCCACTCGTGTATATACGAGTGAACGTGGGAATTGCAGCCCACGAACGAAGAATGAGAAAAAGACTGTGCCAGATTTACCCCCCCCCCCCCCCCCCCCCCCCCCCCCACCCCCCGGCGGATCATTTCAAGCTGGCCTAGACTGACCCCTCACATCCATTACAAAAGGAAGGGGAGAGAAAAAGCCAACTGGGGGAGTCAGCTCTGACCAGTTGAAGCTTACCCCTAAGGGCCATTCCTGGCTTGTCGACAGACACCCGGGGTTAATAATCCGGGCTGGCTAGATTTCACCCCGGGGTAAAAAAAAAAAACAACAAAAAACAGCAGGGGGAATAATGTGCTACACCGGTTTTGTCCAGGGGGTCTGTTCTCTTCTTTCGTTGTTTTCATTTTAGAAACAGCTTTGAAAGACTAGGCTCCAGCATTGTCCTTTCTGCTGTTTCTCACTTTGTGTGTCTCTCTCTCTCTCTCTCTCTCTCTCTCTCTCTCTCTCTCTCTCTCTCTCTCTCTCTCTCTCTCTCTCTCAATATATCTCCCTGTCCCTGTTACAATGGAATTTCTAATTTCATATTTCAAAGAGATAATACGCAAACTGTGAATCGATTTTTTTTTTTTGTATCCTGCTCAACTGTTCATACCTTCAGTAAACAGTGCTCGTTCTTTTCACAGGCGTAATGCGGTTTGAAAACTAGTTTGCTTGGTTTACACACATTCAGAAGGGGCAATGGCATATCTGAATAAATCATCCGAAGTCTGTCAGTCTGTTTACCCCACCTCTCTCTCTCTCTCTTTGTTGTCTGAATTTTTTTGTGCGTGTGTGTATGTGTGCACCAACGTGAGTGCATGTATGTGACAAGCGCGTATATATATATATGTGTGTGTGTGTGTGTGTGTGTGTGTGTGTGTGTGTGTGTGTTGGAGCGAACAATCAGACAAAAAGGCTATCTTCACTGTATTTTTTTTTTTTTTTTTTTAAGAAGCGAAGAAAAATTTAACACCCCATTCAATATATCCCCTCTGACACAAAACGCGTGGGAAATGTCTGTGTCTCTTTAGTTCACGTTATGTTTTGTTCTTGCCGGAGCAAGCGCTGTTATTTCCAGTTACTGCCATTTTTGGGGGGGTGAAACGATGCACGCGAAATGAAGATGATGATTAGTGTCCAGTCTGTTTTGTTTCGCTTCCAAAGCTAACGACACTGCGTGGTGGGTCATGGGTTAGTTCTTTCCTTCCTTCCTTCTTCTGTTGGTTTGTTTGGGTGCTGCTGATATTACACATATTGTTGTTATCATTAGACTAATGCTCACACAAAATCACGAAACTGCGCGCTCGCACACACACACACACGCGCGCGCGCGCGCACACACACACACACACACACACGCGCACACTTACTGGCGCGGACGTGTTTGAATGCATTCACAAGGACAATCGCGCGCACACACGCTGAGAGAGACAGACAGACAGAGAGAGAGACAGAGAGAAACAGAAAGACAGACAGACAGAGACAGACAGACAGACAGACAGGCATTGAGAACGTAGATATCTTGTAGATCTTTTTGGAACTCGTGGACATATACTGATAACGTCAAAAGCGCACAAATATACACGTGTGTGTAGGTGCATGCGTGTGTGTGTGTCTGTGTCTGTGTGTCTAAACGTATGTCAGCTGTGTGTGTTTGAACGTATATCAGTGCTATGTGTGTGTCTGAACGTATGTCAGTGCTGAGTGTGTGTCTGAACGTATGTCAGTGCTGTGTGTGTCTGAACGTATGTCAGTGCTGAGTGTGTCTGAACGTATGTCAATGCTGTGTGTGTCTGAACGTATGTCAGTGCTGTGTGTGTCTGAACGTATGTCAGTGCTGAGTATGTCTGAACGTATGTCAGTGCTGTGTGTGTCTGAACGTATGTCAGTGCTGTGTGTGTGTCTGAACGTATGTCAGTGCTGTGTCTGAACGTATGTCAGTGCTGTGTGTTTGTCTGAACATACGTCGGTGCTGTGTGTGTCTGAACGTATGTCAATGCTGTGTGTGTGTCTGAACGTATTACAATGCTGTGTGTGTCTGAACGTATGTCAGTGCTGTGTGTTTGAACGTATGTCAGTGCTGTGTGTATGTCTGAACATATGTCAGTGCTGTGTGTGTGTCTGAACGTATGTCAGTGCTGTGTGTGTCTGAACGTATGTCAGTGCTGTGTGTGTGTCTGAACGTATGTCAGTGCTGAGTATGTCTGAACGTATGTCAATGCTGTGTGTGTCTGAACGTATGTCAGTGCTGTGTGTGTCTGAACGTATGTCAGTGCTGTGTGTGTGTCTAAACGTATGTCAGTGCTGAGTGTGTCTGTACATATGTCAATGCTGTGTGTGTGTCTGTCTGAACGTATGTCAGTGCTGAGTATGTCTGAACATATGTCAGTGCTGTGTGTGTGTGTCTGAACGTATGTCAGTGCTGAGTGTGTCTGAACGTATGTCAATGCTGTGTGTGTCTGAACGTATGTCAGTGCTGTGTGTGTGTCTAAACGTATGTCAGTGCTGTGTTTGTCTGAACGTATGTCAGTGCTGAGTGTGTCTGTACATATGTCAGTGCTGTGTGTGTGTCTGAACGTATGTCAGTGCTGTGTGTGTCTGAACGTATGTCAGTGCTGTGTGTGTGTCTGAACGTATGTCAGTGCTGAGTGTGTCTGAACGTATGTCAGTGCTGAATGTGTCTGTACATATGTCAGTGCTGTGTGTGTGTCTGAGCGTATGTCAGTGCTGTGTGTGTGTCTGAACGTATGTCAGTGCTGTGTGTTTGTCTGAACATATGTCGGTGCTGTGTGTGTGTCTGAACGTATGTCAGTGCTGTGTGTGTGTCTGAACATATGTCAGTGCTGTGTGTTTGTTGAGTGCTGGTGTTTGAACGTATGTCAGTGCTGTGTGTGTGTCTGGTATGTCAGTGCTGATGTTGTCTGTACATATGTCAGTGCTGTGTGTGTGTGTCATGAACTATGTCAGTCTGATGTCTGGTGTTGTGTTGTGTCTGAACTATGCGTGGTGTGTTCACGTTGAATTATTGTTACATGCGTGCTGTGTGTGTGTCTGAACTATGTCGGTGCGTGTGTGTGTCTGAACGTATGTCGTGGTGTGTTATTGTCTGACAATGTCGGCGATGCTAACGATGTCAGTGGTTGTGTGTATCTGAACTATGTCCCGTGCTGTGTGTGTGTCTGACATAATTAGTCAGTGCTGTTGATGTCGTGTAACAAAAAATATGTCAGTGCTGTGTGTGTGTCTGTACATAATTATGTCAGTGCTGTGTGTGTCTGTACATAATTATGTCAGTGCTGTGTGTGTGTTTGTACATAATTATGTCAGTGCTGTGTGTGTGTGTCTGAACATATGTCGGTGAGCGCGGGTGTAGCTGTTGGTGTTCTATTTCTCAATCAGACAGTCTAACGATGGGTTGGAAGTGAAGTGTTCTGACCATTCCATCTGCTTCTTTGTTGAAGATCTCTCCCATCTGTCTGAAAAGCTCAAGTTGAACAAAACGAAATTCTCTGTCTTTGTCTCTCTGCCTCTCTCTCCTCCTTTCCTCCACTTGCCTCCTCTCCCTTCCCCTCCCTTTCACTCTTTTTGTCTCTGCCCCGCTCTCCCTCTCTCTATCCCTATCTCTGTCTCTCTCCCCTCTCTCTTTCTGCCTCTCTCTCTTCCCCTCCTTCTCTCTTCCTCTCCCTCCCTCTCTCCGTTCCTATATCTGTCTCTCGGTCTATCTCCCCTCTCTCTCTCTTTCTGACTCTCTCGCTCTTTCCCTCCTTCTCTATCCCTCTCACTCACTCCCTTTCTCTCTTACTTTGTTCTTACCGCTCCGAACCTCTTAGAACAATGATTCATATCATCTCTCTCTCTCTCTCTCTCTCTCTCTCTCTCTCTCTGTCTGTCTGTCTGTCTCTGTCTCTCTCTCTGTCTGTCTCCTTCAAAGGGAAGGAGGAAGAAGTGTGCTGAAGACAGACTGAACAGGTTTGATTCAGTGTCATGATATTCCTCCAAAACAAAGTGTTTGACTGCAGCAAACAGAATGACAAGCAGAAGAGAAACGAACGAGCTGACGTGACGATGTGAGGGCAAATTTGTCTCTCTTTCAGTCACCAAGTCGGCTAGTTTTCGTTCTGTGCGGTTCGTATTTTGCTGTTTTAAAGATGGCGTGTGTGTGTGTGTGTGTGTGTGTGTGTGTGTGTGTGTCCTCCTGTGTGGGTTTCTATTTCTCTCACGTGTTCAGAATTATTATGACTGATGTGACTTTCGCGGATGAAAGGGGCGGTTTGATATCCGTTGAAAAGGTCTGATCGTTTTAGCATTGGTCTTGATTATAGGCCACAAGTTTGAAGAAACATATTTGCGTTTTGTTCTTTCTGATTGTTCTCTTTTTTTAATTGATGACATTTATGCAGTCCGCCGAGGTATCTAAATCTGAAATCCTCTGTTATGACATGGACGGAAAATCAAGATTAAAGAAGGGATGTACATAGGTGCCCAGCGAAAGAAGTTAATCAGTCGTCCTCAGTGAGTCTCTCTCTCTCTCTCTCTCTCTCTCTCTCTCTCTCTCTCTATGTGTGTGTGTGTTTATGTGTGTTTATATATATATATATATATATATATATGTATGTATGTATGTATATATATATATATCACGATAAAAAAAATAAGGGGAAAGGGAGGGAGGGGAAGAAAAAGTGTAGTTCTTCAGTGAAGGCTCTGCAATTCCTAAAATTGCACTGTGAAATGTAGATCCTAACTGCATGATTAATGAATAAGAATGCAACAACATTATGTGTGTGTATGTGTATGTATGTATACTTTTGCCGTAGGCGCAAAATTCCAACGAGGATTACGAACTTAAGATACGTTGGAAAGAGGTCTTGCGATGTTGACACCGAAATATATGTGTCCCTGTTTCCTTAAATCTGCACACATAAACCCTCCACCCCCCTCCTCAAACTGCTCCCTTGTGAGCAAACCTCACTGGGCCTGCATGGTGAAATGTTTACTGACGCAGTGGTCCTCGATGCAGGTGCATGTGTGTCACTGTCTTCTGCACATGTCCACACAAGGGCTTCCTGTGTTGGACTTCCGTTTCATGGAGAAGTGCATTGTCTCCCCCCCATCCCTGTCCCCCCCCCCCCCCACCCCCACCCCCCTTCTCCGCCAGGGATGTTGGGAGCTGGGGGGGGGGGGGGGGGTTGACGGTTCCTCCGTGTCGTCAGGTCCTTGTTCACTAAACAGTTCTGGAACAGGCCTGTTCGCGACGGGTGATTAATCTGCCTCCTGCTCCGTGTAAATGTTTTCGACGTGTGTCAGTATTCCTGCACCCTGCCCCAACCCCATTCCCCCCGCATCCTGTCCAACCTCAGGTTTTTCTCTCTTTTTTTTCTTTTCTTTTTTCTTATTTCTGGGGCATCCCTCCGATTTTTCAACCAGCGTGTTTGTTTCCTTTTAGGACGAGGCTCATGCAAAAAAACAACAACAACAACAAAAAAAAAACACCACACATCCTAAACAGCATGTTCAAGAGAAAAGAAAAAAAAAAGTAGCATACTTCTCTGCAACCAAATCATCAACAACAAAAACTCTGGGGGAATGGGACTGGACTGGGGTGTAAAAAAGTCAGGGTTGTGCAAAACGGAACTTGAAATGCAGAATATGACGGGAACACTACTTGGTTACTGTTATATACAGCTGAAAACTTTACGACTGTGTTGCGTAAAAAAAAAAAAAAATATATATATATATATGTGTGTGTGTGTGTGTGTGTGTTTACAAAGCCTCAACGCGCAAAGAATAACAGCAAAGTTTCAGATCTGAAGGCCAGGACAAAATGAACTTTTTTCCATCTCTTCACCATACCTACTACATTCTCTCTCTCTCTCTCTCTCTCTCTCTCTCTGGGCATGACCCATTCAATAAAATTCTCTCTCTCTCTCTCTGGGCATGACCCATTCAGTAAAATTCTCTCTCTCTCTCTCTCTCTCTCTCTCTCTCTCTGGGCATGACCCATTCAATAAACTTGTGTTTGTGTCAGTGTCTCCCCCCTCTCCCCCTCTCCCTCTCTCACTAACTCCCTCAACCTCTCTCTTTCCCCTCCCTGTCTCCCAGTCTCCCTCCCTCTCTCCCTCCCTCCGATCTCTCGTTGACGCGTTCCCTATGTATGCATAAAGGTAGTGCCGAAGGGTGGTAAAGTCATGACTGTCAATGACTGTCACTGATCCCATACCTTTCTAAATGCAGATCGACCCCATGACAGCCACTCCTCCCCCCTCCCTCCCTCCACCCTTCCCTTCCCTTCCTTAGTCTTGAGCCTTTGGCGGTCATCACAAACCTGGACATGACATACTTATGTATTTCAGTGGAAAGCCCAGGGCTGGTTTGCATGGGCGATCTTTTAAGTTTGCAGGTGCAGGGTAATGTGTGTGGTGTGTGTGTGTGTGTGTTGGGGCTCATGTACGTTTATTTGTATTTGACTCTGCTTTCATATCTGTGAAACTGCATGTTTGGTGCATATCTGTTATGCATGTGTGGGTGTATGTGTGAATGTGTGTCTTCATGTTTTACATTTATTTGCTTATCATCACTGTTGTCTTATTTATTTATTTATTTATTATTACTACTACTACCTTTTTATATTATAATTATTATTTATTTATTTATGTAAGCTTATCTATTATTTATTCACCTTTTTTTTCCCCTCAAGGCCTGACTAAGCGCGTTGGGTTACGCTGCTGGTCAGGCATCTGCTTGGCAGATGTGGTTTAGCGTATATGGATTTGTCCGAACGCAGTGACGCCTCCTTGAGCTACTGAAACTGAAACTTAAGTTTGCCTTGCGTTTAAAATAAAATTCCTTTATAGTCTCGCTCGTTTGTTACTGAGACATGGAACAATTCATAGCGTTGAGCGAATTTTGTGCCACCAATATCGTACATGCTGCTAGCACAGCCCAAGACCGTATTGCAGTATAGAGGCTCGTTTTCTGGCGTGAAACAACTTCCAGTTTCGCGTGGAGTAATCGTTCGTGGGGAGGGGAAACCCCTTGTGCAGTCCACACATCGAGTGAATGGAATGCAGTGGGACGGACCGCTGTATTCTATGATACGATCTAAAACCCTCAAGATCAGTATCATGTGGCACTGTAATATATTTCAATGCAAAGAAGGCTGTACATATCTGTGAAGTTTGTGATGAACAAAAACAACAAAGTGTAAAACATCTCTCTGTGTGTGTGTGTGTGTGTGTGTGTGTGGTTGTCTCGGGGTCAGGGGCTAGAAACGTACACTTGCTATGTAAAATAACAAAATAATAAAATAATGAAAATAATGATAGTAGATGTTTTTCTTTTCTTTTTATATACAATCAACACACTTCACTATCAGTTTTCGATCGATGTACTTTTTTTTTTTTTTACAATGAACACGAGTCAAAAAAAAAAAGACAACTGTTACAGCGGGAACTCTAATAGCGAGGGTGCTGCATGCAGCAGCAGTGACCCAGTTGACACACTCCGGTGAGCTCTGACTTCCACGTTCCGCGAGCAGCCAGCACAACATGGTTCGGAAATTAAACGCTCCGTTGGCCACAACCATGACTGTAGGGACCCGACTCTCAACCACGCATTTCACTCATTCATTGCATGGCAGTAACGACGTTCTGGTTGCCAGCCGTCACGATGTGTTTCCTTTGGTGCAAATCCATTATTATTCACCCCTACACCCGGCGGCGGAGTTTGTAAGATACAAGATGGTATTTCTAACAGAGAAATTGTTGACGCGTTTGTTAATAATAAAAAAGGAAGAAAAAAAGTGACATATAAAACAGCATAGGCATTGCACTCACAGATGAACACAAAGTCCGAACATGCTCCAACATTTCAAAGTAACGGCTTGTTTCTTTTCCCGTGAGAAAATTTAGCCTTTAGGGACCACCCAGTTACGTTGCAGCCATAGTAGAGGCCATTTAGCCTTTAGGGACCACCCAGTTATGTTGCAGCCATAGTAGAGGCCATTTAGCCTTTAGGGACCACCCAGTTATGTTGCAGCCATAGTAGAGGCCATTTAGCCTTTAGGGACCACCCAGTTCTGTTGCAGCCATGGTAGAGGCCATTTAGCCTTTAGGGACCACCCAGTTATGTTGCAGCCATAGTAGAGGCCATTTAGCCTTTAGGGACCACCCAGTTCTGTTGCAGCCATGGTAGAGGCCATTTAGCCTTTAGGGACCACCCAGTACTGTTGCAGCCATGGTAGAGGCCATTTAGCCTTTAGGGACCACCCAGTACTGTTGCAGCCATGGTAGAAGTCATTTAGCCTTCAGGGACCACCCAGTTATGTTGCAGCCATGGTAGAGGCCAGTTAGCCTTTAGGGACCACCCAGTTCTGTTGCAGCCATGGTAGAGGCCATTTAGCCTTCAGGGACCACCCAGTACTGTTGCAGCCATGGTAGAGGCCATTTAGCCTTTAGGGACCACCCAGTACTGTTCCAGCCATGGTAGAGGCCATTTAGCCTTCAGGGACCACCCAGTTATGTTGCAGCCATAGTAGAGGCCAGTTAGCCTTTAGGGACCACCCAGTTCTGTTGCAGCCATGGTAGAGGCCAGTTAGCCTTCAGGGACCACCCAGTACCGAGTGCCCTAAAGCCTTCTTGGCATATCAATGAACAAAGTTTCACTGAAAGAAACACGTATAGTAGAGACAAATGCTGTAAGTTTTAACTATTTCCTTTAGTTTCTCTCAGAAAAAAAAGTAAGTGGAATTTAATGATGCTTGGCCTGGTTCTATAAATGTAGGTATCTGGTTGGCTGGTTAATAACTTAAGCCCGATGGCAACGAGAAAAAATGTGGATTTCAGTTTCGTTTGAAAGTGCGTGGCAGAGCTGTGACCTAAGTTTTCTTCCAATGATAATCTGTAATCAACCAGGCCCGAGAGATACAGACACTTGAAGTGATGATCACAACACCCGTAGTTCACACACTGACCGTGTGCTCCTGGTCTTCCTGGTGGAATCCATTGCACGTTCACCTGTAGGTAGGTGCCATCCTGACTGTGGGAGACAGAGAGAAGAAAGGTGGTGGGAACATGTTTTTTTTTTCTTTCTAAAGGGATGTTACGGTATCTTTGAATTAGCTTGACGGTTACTTTTCTTCTTTTTTTGTAATTTTTGCATTGTAGTCTTATATATGTATTCGTTTTGAAATATTTGTGGTCAATCCCTTTTTGTTTTAATCCTATTGTTATTTGTTTTTGCATTTGTTTTTTGGTTGTTGGTTTGTTTGTTTTTTCCTTCACTGGAGAGACGGACAGAGAGAGATGCAGTAAGAGATGCTTCGGTGTTTGAGCTGCATTATCAGGTACTAAACCAATCACAAACATTCCAGACATAGTGCTGTTGCAACAGCTGTTCGCTGATAATGAATCGCTTTTATCTGGTGATTTCAGGTGGTGTGTGTGTGTGTGTGTGTGTGGCTGTCCGTCTGTCTGCTTGCCTGTCTATCTGTCCTTCCCCCTCCAATTTCACTGTGAGTGGTGGAAGGCAGAGAGCACAAACACTGTTTGAGGGAGAGAAAATACATTGTGTGTTACTGAAATCAACACAAGAAACGAGATAGTGAGACCCAATTATCAACACGTGCCCTTTCTCCACTTGTTGGAAACGGGAGATATTGTTGTGCTTTCCTTTCCTTTCTTTTCTTTCTTTTTTTAAAGATTCTGTCATCCAGCACCAAAGTCCAATGATTACCACCACCACCACCACCACCACCCCTTGACAGCTTGTGTAAGATCTTAAGAAATGAATGATAATACTCCATGATGATAACCAACCTGTGTATAATCCAGCTGCTTGGATGTTTCTTTCTGTCAGTCTAGCTATGTATGTTGGGGTTTTTTCAGGGTTTTTTTTTCAATTTTTGTTTTGTTTGTTTGTTTTTAAATGTCCATTAAGATAATGTTATTGTAAAATGTCAACCTATCAAAATGGAATTTAAACAATGTTAAAAAAGGGGGGAAAAAGTTACATTTTCTCTGAATTTGAAAGCTTTATATAAGAAATAGAGAAAATTTTCGAACAATTTCAGGAGAGGTTGATGACATTAGTAAGTTCAATTTAAACAATGTAGGCTGCCTATGGTGCTTAGGTGGAATGAATTCTTCTCGAATGTTTTTAAGAGAAGGACCAAAAAGAACAACGTGTATCGGAAAAAAAAATGATTACCCTCCCTTCCCCGGCCCCTTTCCACCCACCCACCTGAAATAACAAGATAAAAGCGTTTCATAAACGTTGGGGGTGGGGGCGTGGCCTAGAGGCAACTCGTCTGCAGAGAAGGCGAAAGAATCTAAACGTGCTGGTTCAAATCCCACAATCAACAGTGTTTTCACCCTCTCCACTCGACCTTGAGTGGTGGTCTAAACGCTAGTCATTCGGATAAGACTATAAACCGAAGTCCCGTGTGTACCGTGCACTTAGCACACGTAAAAGAACCCATCGCAGCAAAAGGTTTGACCCTGGCAAAATTCTCTGGAGAATTCCACTTTGATGGGAAAACAAATAACTTGAAAGCAGAAAATAAAGAGAAAAGTTGGCACTGCACTCTCCGCGAGTGTTAGCCTGTCACACAAAAATCTGTTATTTGTCTCAAACATTTTCATTTCTTAGTTCGCTAGATTTTTTGTAAATATGAGTACGGACGTTGTTCGGTCACAGTGACATAGTAAAAAAAAAATGATAAAGATTAAAAAAAAAGATAATATTGATAAGAGAGAGAGAGATACAGAGAGAGAGAGAGAGAGAGAGAGAGAAACGCACATGACATGTTACAGACAAAAGATATCTGGAACACACAGCCACCAGACCTGAACCCAGTGTATTTGTCTTCCAAGCAGATAGGAGTTGTGCCGTGGGCGTTCACATTCAACTGCAGGGGAAGGGCGGAAAGCTCTCTGTGGAATCAAGTCGAGCAAATGGTGTGTGTGTGTGTGTGTGTGAGTATGTCTGTGTTGTGTGTGTGTGTGTCTGTCTGTCTGTCTGTCTGTCTGTCTGTCTGTCTGTCTGTGTTGTGTGTGTGTCTGTGTTTGTGCGTGCGTGCATGCCTGTGTGAGCACGCGTGTTTGTGTGTGTGCGTGGGTGTATGAGTGTGCGTTTGTGCGAGTGTGATGAACCCACATTCCACAGTGCCCTCATCAGTATCCGGGACGAAGACATTCTGTCTCCAGATTTCAGAGATGCCACTGCTGTCTCCCTGTCCCTGAACAAATGGAAACAAATCAGACTGTGTGGCAAGTTACCGTGGCTACGTTCCAAATATCCCCCCCTCTCCCTCTTCCATTGGTCCCCCGGGGGACGTATCATTGTCCTCGGGCGTCCCCCGGGGAATGTATCGTAAATTGACCCTGGTGGACTATTCATTGTCCTAAACTGTACCCCAGGGGACATCCAGTTACGGTCCCCCACCAACATTACTCGAAAACCTGTCCCAATATCTTAGTTTATATTCTGATACATTCCGTGCATATTTTAACATTTGTGTGCCTCATCATGTCCTTCTGGCAGGTTTTCACTGTCAACCACTACTGTGTGACCATGACCAGTGCTGACCATTACCACAAAGTGTCCTTCTTCTGCGTTCGTGGGCTGCAACTCCCACGTTCACTCGTATATACGCGAATGGGCTTTTACGTGTATGAACGTTTTTAACCCGCCATGTAGGCAGCCATACTTCGCTTTCGGGGGGTGTGCATGCTGGATATGTTCTTGTTTCCATAACCCACCGAACGCTGACATGGATTAAAGGATCTTTAACGTGCGTATTTGATCTTCTGCTTGCGCACACACACGAAGGGGGTTCAGGCACTGGCAGGTCTGCACATATGTTGACCTGGGAGATAGTAAAAATCTCCACCATTTACCCACCAGGCGCCCTCACCGTGATTCAAACCCAGGACCCTCAGATTGAAAGTCCAGCGCTTTAACCATTCGGCTATTGCGCCCGTCCACAAAGTGTCCAGATTCTGTTATTTTGTCATGTGTGTGCATCATGATGATTCTTGGCAGGTTTCTCACCAATACCTGATCATTGCGTATCGCTAACTGACAGTGTTCAAATTGCATTAGTTTGTGATGGTTATTAAAGTATTGGCACTGTTTAACAGGATTTGACCATTAACAGAGCGCTGCTGGCTACAGAGCGCTGCTGACCATTACTATCCACAACTTGCCCATGCTGACGGATTCAGTTTCTCAACGAAGCGCCACTGCGTACGCACAGATCCATATACGGCTATATCTAATATCATCTAAAGTGGAAAGAAGTTATATTGAAGAGACAGAAAGGTTGTATCAAACACTATGCTATCCCTGCAAGACAGCTCTGGAAACCCATGTTGGAAAGAGACAGACAGACAGACAGACTGAATGAACTGGCGTAAAATATGTGTTGGATGTATTTGACTTACCAAATATTCAAAGTTGAATGGATTGGCCAATGATCTGTCAGATTTTTTTTGTTTGTTTTGTTTTTGTTTGTTTGTTTTTTGTTGTTTTTTTGTTTTTGCTTTTGGCTGCCCCATCATCTGCACCATTTCAGTGGCATTACTCCCACGCCGCTCATTTAGATTCCCCCATACACGGCTACACCCTGGTTCGTCCGTCACAGTTCCAGCGTCGGCAGTCCGCAGGGAACCATCGATGTTAGGTCGCCAGGAGGCCACACACCAGAAGAGACCCTGTTATGCTGCTGAGTCACTTCGGTGGTGTTCAGTGGTGCCTGTTCTGATTCAACTTACTTAGGACACCACCTACTAAGCCCCCTACTAACGACTTTAGTTTCTGCAGTTTTAGAGTTATGCATGTGTCTGAACGACTGGTGCGAAAGTGCTTTAATTTGTCTCTGCACAAGATTCAGCGCTATATAAATACCATTATTATTATTATTATTATTAATGGCTTAGTCGCGGAGCCAGACTGAGTGAGCGTCCCTCCCAGAGTGGAGACCGCCACCACGTCCCTCCAACAACAGCCCCCCATGAATCTGCCGACACTGAAGACATTGACAGGACTCACCCCAAGCACAGAAGTGGAGAGGTATCGAAACTGAGGTCACCATGAGAGCAGGGCGTGAAAGGCCACAGACTTTTGAGACTGTTTTGTTTATATTGATGATGATGAAGGAGGAGGAGGATGACGATGACGCTGTTGCTATGGATGTCCATTTTGGTTTGTGACTACGTGACAAGGCTGTACTCTACGTTTCCTGTCATAATGATACCCCGGCGTTAACCAGGCCCGAGAGATACAGACACGTGCAGTGTTGGCCAGGTAATTAGAGCAACACACCCAAAGACGCATCCTTGAAGTAGATGACACTCGACTGTGTGGTCCCAGTCTCCCCATTTAAGCCCACAGCACACTCAACTCTGGCCGAAAAACCCACCTCCGCTGGGATTCGAACCCGCGTCCTCCCAGCCGTCAATCCGCGACGCTGACCACTTCGCCACGGCGGCTGGTATCTGTCAGAATTACTCCTCTCCCCTCTGCTCCCCCTCCCTCACCACCTTACCCACCATTCTTCTAAATTTCTTCCCCCCCCCCCCCCCTCATCCCCCCCCCCTCCGTGTTTCTCTTCTATCAGGCTGATTCTTCTGGTGACTATAAATTTAATCTCATATTAATATTTATATTAGTATTATTTCACTGTATTATGTATTTATTTGTTTATTTGTTCTATTTCATTGTTTCATTACTTACTGTTTATAAATGTTATTTGATACAATTGATAATATAGTTCATCAGCCGTCATGTTAAAATTGAAGTGCAACGTTGTGAGCACAGTATAAGCTTTAAGCTTGTTGATGCACTTTTGTCTTTGTTTGCATTGTAATCATGTGTACTGCTGAACAATTAAAGATTATTTAAACCAACTGGCGGAGCTGTAACACACTTCCTGCAAGAACAGTCGACGGGGAGGATGATCATCACAGCCCCCTCAGGAATGCAGGAAAGGAAGATCTCTGCATGTGCACATCTCCGCCAGTCACTCCCAGTGCCCGCAGTGCCCCCGGACATGTGCCCTCTAAGGACTGGACTTGTCAGCCCACATGCGGGCACATGACCGAAGACAAAACAACCGGGCGACGTCCTCGGATCGATCGTCTGCTGAGCAGATGTGAACAAAACAACAGGACCTGAGGAATCGAATGTTCGGTCTTTTTCAACAGACAGCTGAAAACCAGGTTCACTCGTGCATTATTGAAATGGTTCCTGGTTGAGTGAGTGTGTGTTTGTGTTTGTGTGTTGATGTGTGTGTGTGTGTGTGTGTGTGTGTTTGTGTGTGTGTGTGTGTGTGTGTGTGTGTGTAGAGGAATACGGCCTTTGCCTGAAGAAGCGAAAATTTGCTGCTTTTTAAAATACAAGTTTTAAAGACATTCAGAGCCTCCTGTTATTGATATTATATATATATATATATATATATATATATATATATATATATATATATGTGTGTGTGTGTGTGTGTGTGTGTGTGTGTGTGTGTGTTCGTGCACAGATTCAAGTCTCCATCATAACGACAAAACCAGTTCCACTGAAAACACTGGCGAGCAGCCAGCCAACCAATAAACAGTGGTCTGACGGACAATAGATGGCCAGTGAACTGTGCAGTAGCAAAAAGTTTCACGAACACTTTACTGTCACACAGTCACCTCCGTCATTTTATTGTTTCATCACTTGGGTGAATTTGCGCGTCCATGCCTTCAATGGCAGCGCAACCAGAGGAATCGTATCGTATCGTATCGTATCGAATCGAATTGTACCGTATCGAATCGTAACGTATTATACTGTCTTCGAATGTGTGTGTGTGTTGTTGTTGTTGTTGTTTTTGTGGGTTTTTTTTGGGGGGGATTTGTTGTTGTTGTTGTTTTTTGGGTTGTTTTTTTTTTTTTTTTTGCCTTAATAGCAGCATAGATAAATATTGACATGCACTTACTTAAGAACCCATATGTTCACCTGACTTCTATCTTCTTTCTGTAGTCATGTGACTGTCCCTCATACAAAGACTGAATACTGTATTGTACTGTATTTTACTGTACTGTACTATATTGTACTGTGCTGTGCTGTACCGTATTGTACTGTGCTATACTGTACTGTATTGCACTGTACTGTACTGTACTATATTGTACTGTGCTGTACTGTACCGTATTGCACTGTACTTTTATGTACTGTGCTGTACTGTACTGTATTGCATTGTACAATACTGTACTTTTTTTGTACTGTGCTGTGCTGCACTGTATTGCACTGTACTTTTTTGTACTCTACTGTGTTACATTTTTGTCACAACATATATCTCTGTGTGAATCAGACTCGGGCTGTTTTCTCAGGGGAGAGATCGCGTCGCTACAGTGCAGCCCATACTTTTTTTTTTCCACTTTCCTGTCTGCAAGTGAATATGTTTATCACATTACATTTCTTTTCGCAAAGGGCAACCCTTTTGACAATACTAATACCAGTTAATCATTTTCTGTTGATTCGTTTTCAAGAGCAAAAAAAAAAATCAGTAGTTTGTGTAGTAAATAGGCAATGAATTAATTCAACCTGCCAGCTAACGCTTAACTCTCACCACACGAACGGCGAAAGAAAAGACGTTAACAGCGTTTCACCCCAATTACCACCATCAAAATATTGCAAGTGGAAGGCTCTCATACTGAAGAGGTGAATGTTGACAAAGAATACCACGATTCTGACGACGGAAGCTAAAGGTTGGGTCATTGAGACACCCACTGGACATCCGAGGGGTCTGTGTAGAGGAGAAGAGAGGACTGGCCGTACTGAGTGAGTTAAAATGGTCATTCTGTCTAGAATAGCAACAATAATTTTGTTCACTCACTTGTCGACTGGGGGCAGCGGCAGTGGACCCCGATCTGCTGTGTACAGAACCACAACGGGCAGTGGAGTGGTGGCCCAGTGGTAACGTGTCAGGAAGTGAGAGAATCGGAGGGCAAGGGATCGAATCCCTCAATCGTTCAGAGTTTTTCTTCCTCTATACAGACCTTGAATGGTGGTCTGGACGCAAGTCATTCGGATGAGTCGATAAACCGAGGTCCCGCGTGCAGCTGGAACTTAACTAGCGCGCGTGAAAGAACCCACGACAACAAAGGGGTTGTACTGGTTAATTCTGTTGAGAAATCCACTTTGGTGGTAAAAGAAATAAATTTGCAGACAGAAACAAAAGAGGAAAACTAATATGGTTGGTGCTGTTATTTGGCGACGCGCTCTCCCTGGGGAAAGCAGCCTGATTTTCCCACAGAGAAATCTGTTGTGACAAAAAAAGTAACACAACACAACACAACACAACACAACACAAACACTGCTTTAAGTGACTGTTCAACAGTGCCGGATCATCTCCAGTGGGATGCCTTACACAGTCCGCACAACATGAACACAAGTGTTGACAGACATGCACGGTGCTGGAACAACACCATTATTGATAAGGACACACAGAAAACATAGAGCTGAAAAGATATATATATATATATATATATAAATTTATATATATAACAGGAAAGAAAAATTAAAGAAAGCAAGCTAAATACTGAATGTGTGAATGTGTGTCTTCATGTTTTACATTTATTTGCTTATTTATCATCATTGTTGTCATATTTATTTATTTATTTATTTATTTATTTTTATTTTATTATTATTATTACTACTACCTTTTTTATATTATAATTATTATTATTTATTTATTTATTTATTTATGTAAGCTTATCTATTATTGATTCACTTTTTTTTCTCAAGGCCTGACTAAGCGCGTTCGGTTACGCTGCTGGTCAGGCATCTGCTTGGCAGATGTGGTGTAGCGTATATGGATTTGTCCGAACGCAGTGACGCCTCCTTGAGCTACTGAAACTGAAACTGAATTTAAAAAAAAAAACGAAAAACGTTTTAAAAGAACCACGGACACAAAGAAAAATTATCTGAAACAAAACAGGAGCCATTTCCCCACAGACATTTAGATCAGTCTGAGCTCGTAGGCATCAGAGCTGCAGTCAACAGCCCGGTGAGAGTTGGGCTAAGTTATTGCAGTGTATTAATAATATGACGAGAGAGACCGAAAGTAGGTGAACACTTTTTTCTTCGGTGGAGGGGGAGGGGCGGCCGTGGGGGGATATTATCATGGTGGTTGTCTTTGTTGTTATTTTGTTCTTATCGACATGATGAGGAGACATTTATCTGCTTGTTGTTGTTGATTTAATAGGGTGTAGGGTGCTGTGTTATCCACGTCATCAACATAATAAAACAGGCAAGAAAACAGGAATGCATAATGCGTGCATAACGCGAGGAGAAGAAATGTCAGGATTGTGTCAAAATTAATACATGCACATTGATGTATTCATGGCTATTAGCTCACAAGAGAGTGAGACACATAGAGATATAAGAAAGACACACACAGATACGTGCTTACACACACACACACACACACACACACACACACACACACACATCGGAGACAGACAAACAGAAAGACAGACATAGAAACACAGGGGCCAGCACAGAGAGAGATAATGGACAACCCGCTGTATATACAGAAACCACGATACAGCCCTCATCGACGAAGAGATAACATAAAAGGCAGCACCAGTGCTTGTCATCACCGGACAAAACGATCAGCAAAATGGACAAAGCTAATCTAGTCATGATAAAGTGTGCCCCCTCCACCCGACCCCCTCTCCCCCTCCCCCCTTTCCTCCTCCCTCTCCCCCCCCCCACCCCGCCCCTTCCCCCCCTGCCCCCCACATAAAAAGGCGCATAATGTTTGACTGATGAAGTTGCTGGCAAACAGACGACCGAGATATCGAGTTTAACGAAAACAGTCAGAGGCCAACAAATAATAGATGACGCACGGTAAAATATGTCAAGAGGTGAGAAAACCCCGAAACCTAAACCCTGTAAAAGCAGCATGGGTGTGTGGGGGGTGGGGGGGAGCGAGGGGGTGCGACAATTGTATCTCCGATTTCGTCTGTGTGTGTGTATGTCTGTCTGTCTGTATGTATGTCTGTCTGTGACAGACTCTCTGCGTGTGTGTCTGTGACAGACTCTGTGTGTGTGCGTGTTTTGGGGGTCAGTTGGTTGGTTGTTTAGTCGGTTATGGGTGGGTGTTTCTTGTTTGTTTGTTTTTTGTTTGTTTGTTTGTTTGTTTTGTTGTTGTTTTATTTTGTTGTTGTTGTTTTGGTGATGGTGTGTTTGTTTTGGGGAGGTTTTTCGTTGTTTTTCGTTTGTTTTTTCAATCTGTGGATATAATCTGGGTGTGAAGTTATCGGAGGCTTATCGTTCTATCTGCAATAATTATCCAGAAATGCCAGATGGGAGGCTACATAGTTAACTGTAGCCCAGCATAGCATGCTCAACTACCACCATCACCATCCTTCCTGTCTTCAACCGCTGCCCCCCCCCCCCCCACACACACACACACACACACACTCCCGTCCCCCTCCCTCCCCGTGCCCCCGCTTCCCACAGCTCTCCGCTAACTCCCGGTACACAAATCAATGTCGTCATCAATACTCGAAATAATAACAAATATTAATGGTAATAATTTGATGATGATGGTGATAATGATGGTGATGATTGTTGACGTTATAAATGTTGCTGGTGACTATTGTGGCGATCTTGGCTTCAGGCTTCAGCTCCCACCTTCTGTGCTCTTGTATGTGTACCGCCGTTTTTCAACCAGCTACTGTCAGCCGTTCTTTTGTCGGGGTGTTCATGATGGAGACATTGTGTGGTTCCATATCCCAAAGAACGTTATCATGGGTGATCTTCTTCTTCTCCTCATTCTCTTTCGTCGTCTTCTCCTTCTTCGTCTTCTTCTTCTCCTCCTCCTCCTTCTTCTTCTTCTGCTCCTTCTTCTTCTCCTTCTTCTTGTTTAAACAAAAACTCTCTTCCATCACAACTGACAAAATCAAACTTGGCAGTACATCCATCCCTCTGTCCAGCTCAGTCAAAAACCTCGGCGTTGTCCTTGACAACACACTGTCTACGCAAAAGTGTATCAGTCAGACATGTCAATCATGCTACTGTCAATTGCGACGCATCAGTTCCATTCGGAAATATCTGTCCACCGACGCAACATCTACACTTGTCGTTTCTCTCATTCTCTCTCGCCTTGAATAATGTAACTCTCTATCGTCTGGTTTGCCTGCTTCATCCATTCAGTCCCTTCAGCGCATACAAAACTCTGCTGCCCGACTCGTCCTCGGACAGAAAAGATCTGAGCACATCACTCCTCTTTTGCAACATCTCCATTGGCTCCCTGTCTCACACAGAATAAAGTATAAGATCAGCACTATATGTCATAAATGTATTCCTAAATCTGCCCCTTCCTATATCTGTGGCTGCCTTTACCTTTACACTCCATCTCGCTCTCTGCGATCGGTTTCGGTTCCACTATGTTTACGCATACCCAGATTCAAACACTCCACTGTTGGACGCCGTTCTTTCTCTGTCTCTGGACCTTGCATTTGGAATGAACGTCCTCTTTCGCTTCGTCAGGTCTCCGCACTCAGCTGTTTCAAGGCTGGCTTTAAAACCTACCTCTTCACAAGATAACGGGCTGTAAATATTATCATTATTTCTTCTTCTGCTTCTTCTTCTTCTTCTCCCTTAAGTGTCTGATGTTACTGGGGCGCCGCCCAGAAGAACTGTTCTGCAGAATCGTTCGGGCAGGCCAAATCTGGTGGACCCCATCTCTCTCTCCAGATCGGATTTTCTTTGCGGCAGGTAGTGCTGGGTCACATGGCTACCTGTATCAGAGGGGAGCTCTGACCTAAAACACACCTGAATGAACATGGGTCACGGGATGTAAAATCTTGGACACACTAGTTCCCTCCGTTGGGTTCAGTCATTTAGTCATTAGTTCTATGCATTCTTACCCCATTGTTTGGGCAGCTATGTGCCGTTTTTGGGAAACAATCGTACAGAGTGGTTGGTTTCCAGACGCATAATAACACACACACACACACACACACACACACACACACACACACACACACACACACACACACACACACACACACACACACACATAACAGCGTCGTACCATTAATCTCTATGGTGGTCCACTTGTTCGCAGTATTTCGTTGATCATATCCAAGCTTCTCAAACTTGTGTGCGTGTGGTTGAAGCTTGACTGAGTGGCCACAAAAACGAATGATGAGCGCATAAAAGCGGCTGTCGGTCGGCTCTACCCGGGTAGGTACCCTGTTGTGCGAGTGACTTAAAACAGTGTGTTTTGTTCTCGACCGAAGAAAGGAGCAGTAATACATTGATTTAGCAATTCTTTAAAAAGAGTGTGAAGACATCCGTCACATAATTTATTATGTCCGTATTGTCTCAATAAATGTTTATTTACTTACTTATTTATTTATGTATTTATTAAGATGTTTTACTATAGCGCATATTCTTGAAGCTCTATGCATTTTACAATATCATGTCATTGCCAACATTGTCTGTTGCATGTTTCCATGACTCTTTTCCTGTCCATTTCCAGGTAACCCTGTATAACAACCACAGCAGAAAGATGTTGATGAATGAATGTAAGATTTGTGGAATGAATGGGTAAGAGATGGGGAATTTTTTTTTAAATGTTGAAAAAATAGAAGAAAGGAGCTATGTAAGTATCAATAATTGTTATTTTTATAAATATGATATAAAATATAAAAAAAAAATAAAAACCGTGTTCAGCGTCAATCGCAGGGGTGTGTCTCAAACGTATACACACGTGTGTTCTTCCTTTGGCGTCAGCCAGCCTGTGTTCCGTCGTTACACCCGTTGGAGACTTGTCATAATTATGTGATCATGGTGCCATTGACACGTCTGTGTCTGACACGTATTCGTAGTTTTTGGCTGGCACGTTTATGACGTTATGAGGACAAGTATGTGTGTCTGTGTCCGTCTGTCTCCCTCTGTTCGTCTGCCCATCCGTCAATTCCTCCCCCCCCCCTCTCGCTCTCTCTATCACACACACACACGCGCACACACACACACACACACACACACACACACACACACACACACACACACACACACACACAACCGCGCACGCACGCACGTTTATGTTAATATGTCAATAATTCTTTAAAGTTATTTTACAGTCGGAACATCAACATGAATCCAGCATCTCAGTGACTCACTTAAAGCATATCGTATCGGTATTAGATATGTGTCATGCTCTACACTTCAGAGACTCCCATATTTTTACATGCGTTCATTCATTCGAGAGTATCTGATGCATGACATCAGAATGAAGACTTCCTGTTTGTGATGGAGACGCGAACATGTCGTGCAAAAGACACCAACACGAGTAGTGTGTCTGACTGCTTCATCACGGGGGGTAGGCAGCAAACAACATCCATTCAATTTTTGTATGGACCAGCCGACCACAAAGGCCACCTTGCAGCTGACAGCATCGACAGTGGTGGGTATCATGGACGGAGAGAGAGAGAGAGAGAGAGAGAGAGAGAGAGAGAGAGAGCTCATGTTAACACACAATGAAGTGCATTACTCTATCTCATGCATGAAGTAGGTTATCGTGCCCGGCGTTAATGATGTGTGTCTACGTAATGTCAAAAACAATACCAGAAACAGAGTGTTTTTTTTCCTCAGTGTCAGAGAGGGCTGGCAGCATCAGCAGCAGTTGCAGCAGTCTGTTACCCGCTGAAGCGGCCTGAAGGGGGAGATGGGAGATAGAAACTGTTGGTTGCAGCGGGAATCACACAGCCCCTGCCACACGGGTGCGTAACGCAGGCACCCGCTTCTTAAAAGCCAAAACTCTCAGCTCAGCCAGCAGGTAAGCCAGAACCTGCTGGAATAAACTCTGCGCCTCCTTCTGCTCTGAGCGAGCCCCGAGTTGGTGAGAGGGGAGGGAGACAGAGAGAGGGGTGCAGGAAAGAGGGGGAGGAGGGAACACTGAAAGAGAAAGAGAGAGGCGGAGAAGAGAGGGAGGGAGAGAATAAATGAACAAGTGTTTTATTGAGGGTAAACTGGATAAGCCGAAAGCTTCTTTACACCATGCCCTCATTCACACACACACACACACACACACACACACACACACACACAAAAGAAGAAAAAGAAAAAAAAATCGGTACGGACACAAAGAGATAGGCAAAGAGACAGACAGAGAGAAAGAGAAGGGCTTGAAAAAGATGTGTGATATATATGGAGAGAGAGAGAGAGAGAGAGCGTGAATGGGGTGACGGTGTTTGGCGCGCCTTCCCACCCACCTCCACTCCCCGATACCCCCCACCGCCGCACCCCACTGCCTCCCTCTCTACCCTCCCACAACATACTGCTCCCCCAGGTTCCCAAATCAATACAAAAACAAAAGGTTGGGTTGGCTTGCACACAGCGCGGCGATAGATATGGTAAGTGGGGGACGGGAGATGCGTGGGACAGGGATGGGGGTGGGGGGGGGGACGGGGTAGGAAGGCGGGCGGGGAAAGGGGGAAAGAAGGAAGGAGGGGAGTGGGGTGACGAGGGAAGTGGGGGCGGGACGGGGGTCCGGTGGGGGGGGGGGCGTGTTGGCGGAGCAGGAGCAGTTTTCTGGCACGGTTGAGAGCGGCGGCAGTCAGTGGGTCCTGGGACTTGAGCCGTGCAGGTTGTGGTCCCTTCCTGTTCTCCTTCACTGCACAGGGTCTCGGCTGACTGGTGTCCTTCCGGCACTTCATTCTGTTCCTCTTCCCCTCACTCACTCACTCACTCACTCACCCTGCTCCTCGGGATTTTGTCCCGCCGTGAGTCGCCACGCACGGTTCTAATTCTCCTTGTCTCCAACAGCTTGTGTCACGACGTGTTCCTGGAGTTTGTTTCAGACTTGTTTCATTGGTGGTGGGTTTTTTCTTTTCTTTCCGAAATCAGATGTCTTCCAGAAAACAGTGTGTGGTTCGGGTGTGGCATCAGTTTCATGTTCTGTTCAAACCTTCAGGATACCGCAGCTGTGGACAGTTTTGATTTTTCTTCTTTGGAAATTTTTTTAATCAAGTTGTTTTCGTTTACGTGTTTTAATGAAAATGAGTTGATCATTTACTGGTAGTATCGAAGAGAGAAAACACGTCCGAATTATTTCCTTTGTCGCTGTTCGTTATATTCAATTCAGTTATACACTTTGTTTTATGTAATATTCCCCTGTCAACAACAGAGAAAGAGAAAAAACGAGAGGAAGAGATTTTGAAAGCTCTCTCGGTGTTATATGATACTGAGAAAATAACCTCATTGCAAAAATAGCATCAGTGGTGTAACTCTGTATGTTTCCAATGCACCTCCGATCATTCACATTTCCCCGGAGTGCAGAGCGAAAGTGATCGCCGTTGAGTTAAAAACGATACCGGTATCTGATTGTATTGCTCAGTTTTCATTGGCTGTGGGGCCTATCGATTCCCTGAGCGTCACAGATGCAATGATACGATCCACGTGAAGGGCCTGAGAGGAGAGAGCGGGAGGGGAGGGGAGCAAGGCCGTGGGTTGTTGCCCTTAGTGTCCAGTTTGTGGCCGGGGCGGTTGTGGTCGGTGTGGTAAGGGAGCAAACTGTGTCTGCGTGACCTCCTCCCCTGCTGACAGAGGATGGCTGTGTGGTGGTCCTGTCCCGTGGTCGTCCTGACCTTTGTGTGGACCTGTGTCAACTTCGGTCCTGCCCTGGCCCTCACGAGAGGTAAGATGTCAGTCCTCGCCTTGCTGAGGAGGAGTTTTGGTTAATGTCCAGACACACATACTGGTGATTAGTAGACATTTTGTTAAAGTATTAATCTTCACATTGTAATGTTATCGTTAAAAAGGCAAGAGAAGATGAGGGGTTCGGGGGGTAGGGGTGGGGGGAGATGGAGGTTGGAAGCAAAGGTGAATATCTGAAATGAGCAGACGTACAAATACAGATCTTATTCTCATTTCATCTTACTCGTTTGCCTGCAGTATATCTTTCATTTTATTGTATTTCAAAATATTCACTTGTATGTTTGTATTGTTTAATGTATTTCACAAACCTAGGGTAAGGCTCTCGAGGTCTGATCAGCGTGTTGAGTCTGTGGGAAGGTCGGGCATCTGCTTCTTTCTTTTATTTTTTATTAAAGCAGATGCCCTGTATTCGTATTTCTCTTTTTTATCACAACAGATATCTGTGTGAAATTTGGGCTGCTCTCCCCAGGGAGAGCGCGTCGTTACACTGAGAGCGCCACCCATTTTTTCCTGCGTGCAGTTTTATGGTTTTTTCCTATCGAAGTGGGTTTTTCTACAGAATTTGGCCAGGAACAACCCTTCTGTTGTCGTGAGTTCTTTTATGTGCGCTAAGTGCATGCTGCACACGGGACCTCGGTTTATCATGTCATCCGAATGACTAGCGTCCAGAACACCACTCAAGGTCTAGTGGAGGGGGAGAAAATATCGGCGACGGAGCCGTGATTCGAACCAGCGTGCGCAGATTCTCTTGCTTCCTAGGCGGACGTGTTTCCTCTAGGCCATCACTCCGCTTGCTTTGACATCACCGTGAAAATTTTGTTTTTCGGTTACGTTCAATTGTTTCGAATCGTGTTTACCGGCTGTTTTGTTTGTTGTTTTTTTTCTTCAAATTGTCTTTTAATTTACATAATCTTTTCCCCCCAACATTTTTTTTTTCCTGATTTTACTTGGGCTGACACATTCAAAAGGCAGACGTTTTCTTCAGAAACAGCAAACATGTATGATAATGAATCACTGATATGGATTCACTGTTGAGAAAATGGTGGGTGTCTCTTGATCACGTGCTATGAGGGGACGACAGTTCACTGACAGTGCCGGGATATCCGAGGAGCAGTCCATGGGGGACAAATTGCAGTCATATCAGGCTTACAACTGGCTCTGTGTGTGTGTGTGTGTGTGTGTGTGTGTGTGTGTGTCTGTCTGTCTGTCTGTCTCAGAGAACTCAATCGGTTCCCAAATCATACACAGTATTTAAAGGATTTCTATAATTATTTCTACATTTCCCTTTTTAATCTTTGCACAGTTATTTTGGAATGACGAAAGAGTTGTTTGCATGTTACCCGCGCTTGTTTTCCTCCACTTCTGAGTTGTACATCACACAACACACACACACACACACACACACACACACACACACACACACACACACACACACAGAGAGAGAGAGAGAGAGAGAGAGAGAGTGTGGAGTGATGGCCTAGAGGTAACGCGTCCGCCTAGGAAGCGAGAGAATCTGAGCGCGCTGGTTCGAATCACGGCTGAGCCGCCGATATTTTCTCCCCCTCCACTAGACCTTGAGTGGTGGTCTGGACGCTAGTCATTCGGATGAGACGATAAACCGAGGTCCCGTGAAAAGAACCCACGGCAACAAAAGGGTTGTTCCTGGCAAAATTCTGTAGAAAATCCACTTCGATAGGAAAAACAAATAAAACTGCACGCAGGAAAAAATACCAAAAAAAAAGGGTGGCGCTGTAGTGTAGTGACGCGCTCTCCCTGGGGAAAGCAGCCCGAATTTCACACAGAGAAATCTGTTGTGATAAAAAGAAATACAAATACAGTACATATATATATATATATATATATATATATATATATATATATATATATATATATATATGTGTGTGTGTGTGTGTGTGTGTGTGTGTGTGTGTGTGTGTGTGTGTGTGTGTGTGTGTGTGTGCAAACCAGTGCAAGTTTCCTTACGATTCTTGGGTCCTGAGCACTTATCGTATAAGCATCTCCCTTGCATGCTTTTGATTCCCAAGCTCAAGAGTACAAAGATTGATTTATTAGCCATCATCACATTCCTTCTTCTTTTTTTGCGGTGTGCTTCTCAAATATAATTATTCCTTTTCTAATTTTTTGGATATTATTCCCCCATTGGCAGCATTATTTGGAAGTCATAAGGCTGCGATTTTTCTCCTGCAAATATTGATAACGCCACGAAAGTGGTGTCATTCTGTCCCTTTCCCCGGGGAGGGCTATCTGATGCGGATGAATCTTACGGGGCTTTCCGGTGATGAAATTCCATTCTTGTCAGAGAAAAGAAATGACCACACACACACACACACACACACACACACATATATATATATATATATATATATATATATATATATATATATATATATATAAACTCGTATCGTCGTTCTTCCCTTTTAATCTTCACGCTATGCTTTCGCTTTCTAGTTAGATGTATTCAGCGTGTCTGCCAGCTTTTCCTGCTTTTTATTTTTAGCAAATGTTAAATTTTCATGTGGTGCATTTTATCAATGCACCGCTCGAAACAGTATTCCTGACAAAGTACACGTTGTTATTTTTTTCACTATTATTGGCGGAGCATTTCAACTATGAGATTTTTTTTTCTTTAGAATGTAATTATAGCAGGTAATAAAATCCATCGTTTGATCTGGCTGTAAATGAGTAGAACGTGTTCATTCACTCATTTTTATTTTTTTTGCACCCCACCGACAAGAATTTCTTCCCTTTTCTGCACTCCATTGGCAAACCTTTCTCCCTTTCTTCTACGCTGAACCAGCAAGCCTTTGCACACTTTATGCAGTCAACTAGCAAGCCTTTTCACACTTTCTGCAGTCAACTAGCAAGCCTTTTCACACTTTCTGCAGTCTACTAGCAAGCCTTTTCACACTTTCTGCAGTCAACTAGCAAGCCTCTGCAGACTTTCTGCAGTCAACTAGCAAGCCTTTTCACACTTTCTGCAATCTACTAGCAAGCCTTTTCACACTTTCTGCAGTCTACCGGCAAATCTTTCAACACGTTTCTGCAGTCTACTGGTAAAGCTTTCTACCTTTGGTTTTGCTTCTGGTCTGAATGCTGAACAGTTTGAATGCCTTTGGTTTTCTTCTTGGGCCTGTTCTAATCATGTGGGTTTTTTTTCTATATTGTTTACAAACGGATCTTTGAGAGAGAAAAAAAAACACTTATCACAATGAACACAAATTTTGCGCATGGGAGCTCTCTCTCTCTCTCTCTCTCTCTCTCTCTCACTCTCTTTCTCTCTCTCTCCCTCCCTCTTTCTCTTTCTCTCTCACCCTCTCCCCCCTCTCTCTGTGTCTCTCTCCCCCCCTAGCCCCCCCCCCCTCTCTCTCCTCCCATCACTGTGATCCCATCATCATTCTAAGTGCCATAAATCACTGGCGCTAAAACAGTCTGTGATTCTCTGAGATTTCAGACTCTGAAACTGAATTTCACATGGGCTATTTGTTAATATAAAAAAATCAGACTGTGATTTGACATGAACAGAGTAAAAATGGGTGTATCGAACCGCCAATTTTATCATCGATATTTGATTAACGCAGAAATTCAGTCTGTCGAAATCGTGAGATAAAAACTTCCTTTTTTGTATCTTTGACCATTTCATCATTCACAATTTTTCCTTAGCAATACTTTGCATTTTCAAATATTTAAAATGGGTAAATGTAACGCGTTTTTCACATTGTTTATATAAGCTGGATCACGAATGGATCTTGGATGGAAAAACTGCAGTTCTCTCATTGAATATGAATGTTGATCATGGGTGCTTCTCGTGTCAGTATAGCGCGAAGCGGTGACTTCATAATTTTTATGTGTAGCCGAGCGCTCAACTGACTTCACGGCAAGCTTTCATTTGCTCGCGGCGTTAGTTAAGCTGACATTCCTGTGTGTGTCTCCATTGCAAGTTTGCGCCACGTGTCACTGCACTGTTTCCCTGAAATTACTTTGGTAGATAAACCATTGGCAGATTTCAATCAAGACACATTTGGCATGTCGTGGGGGCAAGCATATCACGATTTCATCGAAGATACACGGTTACATTTCATAAACCACCACCAGTTAGCAGCCAACTTGTCAACGAACTGACGGCCGGATACGAGAAACAATATGGCGTCCAGTTGGCTTCAGCTTTCCTGGCCAATGAGCTCTCCATGTATACCACACACCACTCATTTCTCTCTCTTCGCTCCTCTCTGTCCTATCTCTTTCTCTTTCGAGTGTGTGTTCGTGTGTCTGTGTGTGTATGGCTGTGTCTGTGTATGTATCTTGCTGTCTTAATTGTTCTTTTTCCTCAGTAAGTTTCCCCATACTTATGACTTCAGTGTTGTGTAGTGTAGACCCTGATCAGGGTGGGGATTGGATGTTCAGAAAAAGAAAAGCGCATATCAGTACAGTGCTAAGCTGTTATCCTCGGAAATAAAAACAATTGTCTTATCTTGTCTTGTCTTGTCTCTCACCACTTGCCCCCACCTCACCCTCATTTCCACTTTCCTAACCTCATCCCCCCTACCCCCCTAGCTCTCCTGCCCCCCGCCCCCCCTAACCACCCCCCCCCCCACCCCCCCCCCCCCCACACACACACACACACGCACCCTCCCCACACCCCTCAGCACCAAGGGTCACGTGAGGGACGCGGAGTGTCAAAGGCCAGGAAGTCCTTCATCACCCTGTCCCTGTCACCCCTCTGCAGCAGCAGTTTGCGCGATGAAAACAGACCTCAAACTACTTGTTGATGTTGTTGTTGTTGTTGTCATGTGGTTATTTTTGTTGCTTTTCTGTTTTTAACTTTTCACCCTCTCTTTCTCTGTTCTTGTTCCTTGATTTTGTGCCATCATCATCATCGTCTAGTATCATTGTTGTTGTTGTCTGTATAGTTATTATTATCATCGTCGTCATTATCACAGGTGATGGTGGTGGTGGTGGTGGAAATGGTTGTTCAACAAATCAGAGACAGAGAGGGAGCGCAGGAGGGGAGAGTGTGCGTGCGTGTGTGTATGTGTGTGTGGGGGGGAGGTGTGCCTGCGTGTGTATGTGTGTGGGGTGTTTTTTGTGTGTTTCTCTGAAAGAGAGAGAGAGGGGGGGGAGAGAGAGAGAAGTGGATCGTATCAATAGCGAGCTTGATGATTTGTCAAAAACCCACTGGATTTCGCTTTCCTGTTTATTTCCTGTTTACAATGCTATCAGTGTGTTATCACCATCATTACCTTCACCATCATCGTTCATTGTCTGTCTGTCTGTCTGTCTGTCTGTCACACTTTAATTTACAGAATGGACACACACACACACACACACACACACACACACACACACACACACACACACACACACACACACACACACACACACACACACACACACACACACACACAAACACAGAGGTGAGTGCTAAAAAGCCACCTGTTTACAAATGCATGGGGCTGCCGGTGCTCTGTGGGATAGCTGGGGCGTAGCGGCCCCCCTCCCCACCCCATCCCTGTCGATCAAATCTAATCAAATTATGGTGCTTAGAGCCTCGCCGACAACTAAGGCCATATCAAGGCTATCGCCACGTTAGTAACATAGTGAACAGCGTGAACAGCCCGGGGTGTTTAGACATTTGATGAATGTTCTTCAGTTCCATAACGTCTATCCACATAGCGAGGTTTCAGACGAAAAATATCTTCAACCAAATGTCAAACTGGACTGTGAAGCAAACTTTCAGAAGTTTAAACAAGAAGAAATTATCAACTTCCAACTCTTTTTTTTTCGAAAAGCTAGATATAAAAAAGCTTTAAAAGCTTTAAAGCCTCACATTAAAAAATTATGTGTATTCGAAAGTTGTCCTTCACAGAAGCATGTGATGTGTTTGCTATAATTAGTTTAATATGCATTTGATTTCAATCTGTAAACTAAGATGATAATTTACCTTAATGTCGATACTCAGCAGCGAGGGTAAAACTGGAAGACACCACTCGATATAAAATTCCACACACACGTCATAGACACTTTGGTGTGGGGGTTGTTTTGTCCTTTTGATAACGTCCCCCAGAGCGGGAAGCACAGAAAGCCCAGACGTTTAGACCACTGACAGGGGCACGTCCCTTCCAAACAGATAGCCCGGACAGCCCACAGTGTGGACCATTCACTGTGGCTTTGTCCTTTGATGACGTCCCCCTTAACGGATAGCCCACAGTGTGGACCATTCACTGTGGCTTTGTCCTTTGATGACGTCCCCATTAACGGATAGCTCACAGTGTGGACCATTCACTGTGGCTTTGTCCTTTGATGACGTCCCCCTTAACGGACAGCCCACAGTGTGGACCATTCACTGTGGCTTTGTCCTTTGATGACGTCCCCCTTAACGGACAGCCCACAGTGTGGACCATTCACTGTGGCTTTGTCCTTTGATGACGTCCCCCTTAACGGATAGCCCACAGTGTGGACCATTCACTGTGGCTTTGTCCTTTGATGACGTCCCCCTTAACGGATAGCCCACAGTGTGGACCATTCACTGTGGCTTTGTCCTTTGATGACGTCCCCCTTAACGGACAGCCCACAGTGTGGACCATTCACTGTGGCTTTGTCCTTTGATGACGTCCCCCTTAACGGATAGCCCACAGTGTGGACCATTCACTGTGGCTTTGTCCTTTGATGACGTCCCCCTTAACGGATAGCTCACAGTCCTTTGATGACGTCCCCCTTAACGGATAGCTCACAGTCCTTTGATGACGTCCCCCTTAACGGATAGCCCACAGTGTCGACCATTCACTGTGGCTTTGTCCTTTGATGACGTCCCCCTTAACGGATAGCTCACAGTCCTTTGATGACGTCCCCATTAACGGATAGCCCACAGTGTGGACCATTCACTGTGGCTTTGTCCTTTGATGACGTCCCCCTTAACGGATAGCCCACAGCGTGCAGACCGTATCGGATGACACTGACAGATAACCCACAGTGTGCAGACCGTATCGGATGACACTGACAGATAACCCACAGTGTTAGCCCATTAAATGTTGGTTTTTCCTTTGATGACGTCACTCTCAGTGGATAACACGCATAGTCCATAGCGTTCAGACCGTTGACTGTTGGTATTTCCTCTGATGCCCACAACGGTCAGACCGTTGACTGGTGAACGGCCCACTTATCTGATGATGATGATGGAGTCTCCCGTCGGTCCGACGGATGAGTAGGCAGGCAGGCTTATCTGTCGGTGTGTGTCCTCATATGGGAGAAGAGGCCGATTCTGGATGCACAGCACTTCCCACAGGTGTTGCAAGGGAAAACGTCTCCAGAAGTTGCGCCCTGCTTCCTTCGCTCACACTTCTCCTTAATGGCCAGCGTTCTCTTGTTTTCAAACGTCTTTATGCCACTAGAGCACAGCATCCTCCAGCGAGAGCGGTCAAGGGCATCAGTTTCCCAGGAAGCGATTTCTATGTCACAAGCTTTGAGGTTTGTCTTCAAGGTATCTTTAAAGCGCTTGCAGGGTCTTCCAAGTTCACGGTGGCCTTCCTTCAACTGGCCATACAATAGCATCTTCGGGGTCCTGCTGTCTGTCATGCGGACAACGTGTCCTGTCAAGCGTAGCTGGCACTGGATCAGCAGGCTTTCGATGCTGGGCAGGCCGCTCCTCTCTAGGACCTGGAGGTTGGAGACCCTGTCTTGCCACTTTATGCCAAGGATCTTTCGTAGGCATCTCTGGTGAAACTGCTCAAGTTGTTGAATGTGACGGCGATACGTCGTCCATATTTCACAGCAGTACAAGATGGTGGTCAGCACAACAGCTCTGTATGTTTTGATTTTGGTGCTGAGCCTGATGCCTTTGTTGTTCCACAGCCTGTTGTTGAGTCTGTATCAAGGGCTCCGTTGCTGCATAGGGTGCTGCCCAGGTAGCAAAACTTGTCGACTGACTTGATCTCTGTGTCATCGATCTTGATTGCAAGTGGGGGGGGAGGCACTGGCGTTCTGTGAGCTAGCTGGTTGGTACATGGACTCGGTCTTGCTTAGTGTGATGGTGAGTCCAAAGCGCCTGCAGGAGGTTGAGAACCTGTCCATAATGAGCTGCATGTCCTCATGGGTGTGTGCAGCAAGCGCGCAGTCATCAGCGAAGAGGAACTCTCTCAAAAGTGCCTCAAACACCCTGGACCTGGCATGGAGTCGCCGCAAGTTGAAAAGTTTGCCATCTGTGCGAAACTGAATGTAGATGCCCGGTCACAGTCTTGGAAGGCGTCAATCAGCATGGCAAAGAAGAGAATGGAGAACAGTGTGGGTGCCAGGACGAAGCCCTGCTTCACTCCATTTACCACAGGGAACGGATCCGACATGTCAGTATTTTCCTGTACTCTCGCTTGCATGCCATCGTGGAATGACGCAATCAGCTGGATTAGGCTGTCTGGGCAGCCAAACTTTAAGAGGATCTTCCACAGACCACGGCGGTTCACCGTGTCGAAGGCCTTAGTCAGGTCTACAAAGACCATGTGGAACTCCTTGTTCTGCTCACGGCACTTCTCTTGCATCTGGCGTACGCCAAACACCATGTCACATGTTCCCCTGCCTGAGCGGAAGCCGCACTGTGCTTCAGGGATGACTGTGTTGGAGACATTGTCAACCAGTCTGTTCAGTATGATGCGGGCGAAGATCTTGCCGGCGATAACACTATCGGAAAGCCCACAGTGCTAGCCGATTAAATGTTGGCTTGTCCTTTGATGACGTCACCATTTGCGGACAGCCCACAGTGTTCAGACAACTGACTGCTTGTTTGTTCGATTCCTCTGATGACAGGGGGCTTGGGTTCTGGGGGAGTGGGTGGTGTTCACTCATTCATTTATTGTCTGTTGACTCTAAGCTGGTGGTGCTTTAGGAATACACACACACACACACACACACACACACACACACACAGAGAGATGTATATATATATATGTGTGTGTGTATATATATATATATATATATATATATATATATTCATGTTATAAAGAGACAGACAGCTAGAGAGACAGAGAGAAATACATTTTTGTTTTGTGAGGAAAGCTTACAGTAAATTGTATACCTGACTTTAATGACAAAAACTGGCCCTTTCTCGAAGTTTGATGAAGTCACAAGTGTGTGCAGTAAAACAGTTGGACCCATTTTGCCTGTCTGTATAAAGAAATTATTCTAATTTAGATTTTCTCCGTTATATTTATTTTTTCTTCGTTGCATTAGTTTTCTGTCATACTCGGTGTATGCTAGCACCAAGTTGAACCCAGATAGAGCTTTGAAATCTTCGGATGATTTCTGCAAAATGAATACGTACGTTTTTGTGACAAATATAAAAAAATCGTCTAAACTCCATCCATTAAAATCAAAAGAACTGCAAACAGTTTGCTTCAAACAGCATACAAATGAAATGGATTGGAACACCAAAATGCTCTTACCGAACTAAAACAATGCACACACGAACACGCGCGCGCGCGCACACACACACACACACACACACACACACACACACACACACCACAACACACATACACAGATTGTGACGGAACCAGTTAGTCAACACACGACAATATACACAGTGCATTCGAGATGGAGCGACACGACCTGAGGGGTGAGGAGAGAATAAAGAAAAAGCCCACAGACAGCTGAGGAATTTCATGTTCTCAGTGCCGTGAAGAGTTGTGTTGTGTGGGTTGTTGTTTTTTGGGGTTTTTTTGTTTGTTTGTTTGTTTTTTGTTGTTTGTTTGTTGTTGGTTTTTTTTGTTGTTGTTGTTGTTGTTTTGGGGTTGTTGTTTTTTTGGGGGGGTGTTGTTGTTTTTTTGTTTGTATGTTTTTTTCAGATTGCATCATCCGCTGATCATAAAAGCCACTTCATCATTTTCTGGTTCTGTGTTTTATATCTTTCATTTTCTGCCGTCTGTTTTTCAACGATATTTACGCACAAAAATGAAAAATGATGCGCAGTTCAGTTCTCATGGGTGCGTTTTTTTACAACTTTTTTAACTTTTGAAGCTGGAAGGAATCTCTCGATGCCATCGACTTTTTGTGATGAATGTCGGAGCAGTTCGGGAGGTAGAGAAGGGTGGAAATGTATGCGCGCGAGAGTGTGTGTGCGCGCGCGCGCACGCGCGCGCGCACGCGCGCGCTTTGAGAGTACATGTCTGTTTGTCTGTTAATTAGAAATCTGTTTTACAAGAGACATGTTATATCTGGGACTGCACCTCAGCAGTGTACATTAACACATTTTCTGACCTTTTGAGCTAAGTGTGTTCTTCCAAATCTCTCTGCTCTTCCGTTGATGAAAAGATATTCTGTGTTCCCAAATTCCTCAAAGAACGTGGTGGGACAACTTTGTATTTCTTCAGCCGTGCCAACCTGAAATTCACTGCCTTTTTCACTCCGTCAAAGGCCCCCACCCCCCACCCCCCCACCCCCACCCCCAGCACCCTCCACTAGATTCCTTTAAAACAATTCTAAAAACATTCCTTTTTCAAACAGTCTCTACTAGTAGCATCAGGCACTCCATTCCATTTCTGTATTCTAAGGATCCAAATTCTTTTGTTTTCCATGTGTGTGTGGTGTGTGTGTGTGTGTGTGTGTGTGTGTGTAAGTGTGTGTGTGTGTTTTTGTGTCAGTGTGTGTGTGTGTGTGTGTGTGTGTGTGTGTGTGTGTGTGTGTGTGTGTGTGTTCTCCCGAGCTTTGTGTTATTTATTTGCTTATTCATACATTTATTCACCTGGTTGATTTTTTATTTTCTTTTTCAAGCGTATTGAAGCGCTGCCTGATTGGCCTACTCGTTTCAATACGCAAATATATATATATATATATATATATATTACACACACACACACACACACACACAGAGAGAGAGAGAGAGAGATATATATATATATATATATAGAGAGAGAGAGAGAGAGATACATATACAGAGAGAGAGATATTAGTGTGTTCATGATTATGTTAAGACATCGTGATTGTGCATGAACTGCATGACTTCCTTTTAATGGATATTATGTCCGAGTCTGAATTTCCTTTAAGCTGTGGTATTGGGAGATGGTCCAGATGGCTTAAATCATAGATGACAAAGCTTTACAGTTGGGCCAATGGCAAAGTGAGAGCTGTATGATCAATGGTTTCTCCCCTGCAATGGGAAGTCATTTACAGTCTTTTGTGAAGGACTATGACTCTGAAATTAGGTGACAAGATTGCACTGGCTCTTAGTGCTGCTGCCTTGAGGGCCAGTTGGGATTTGGGAACCATCCCAACGCCGACTGTCCTAGAACCCTCTTGGCCGATAGAGTGGGGATGTAACTTGGGCAAGATACTCTCCAATATAATCAAATTCTAGTCAGACAGGTGTCTCCTCTGCTATCCTGGTGGTCATGGTCGGACACGGCTGACTGTCATACACCTGTAAGCTGTGGTATTGTGGCATACACAATACAGCGTAGCCCAGCTCAAACGTGGGAGAATAACTCGGTCAGGGTTAATTTATGACAACAGGGTGCTCGTGAACTGCTTGTTAACTCTGACCTCAGAGTTGAGCAAACTGTGCTGCAGTGCACTTGCACTGTAGTGGCCCTGGCCGTTATGATAAAAGGCTTGACAAGAGCTGGAAGGCACACTGGGCTGTGCTGATGCCAACAACTGCACGCAATTGTTTGACCATCGCCAAATGATTAGCCACAATTGTGCACTTTCATACCCAGGAAATCTCTCTCTCTCTCTCTCTCTCTCTCTCTCTCTCTCTCTCCTCTCTCTCTCTCTTTCACCTTTTTTTTCCCCCTCAAGGCCTGACTAAGCGCGTTGGGTTACGCTGCTGGTCAGGCATCTGCTTGGCAGATGTGGTGTAGCGTATATGGATTTGTCCGAACGCAGTGACGCCTCCTTGAGCTACTGAAACTGAAACTGATCTCTTTCCCCTCCCCCTCCTCTCTCTCTTTCCCCTCTCCCTCTCTCCCTCCCTCTCTCTCTCGCACTCTTCTCTTCATACTACCCTCAGATAACGAGACCGCTGTTATCTTGTTTAACAATGATAATGAAAGTAAACAGAACATGTTTGTCTTCGTTTTCTCTGTTCAGCTTGAGAGTTCGCTTTGCTGTGTTTACTCACCTGTTTGCCATAGAGTTTCCCTAAGGAGGGGAGGGGGGGCACCTACTTCTGAAAAGAAACGTGCACCTGTTTTGTGTGTGTGTGTGTGTGTGTGTGTGTGTGTGTGTGTGTGTTTCTTCTTTTTTGTTTTTTCTTCCTTTTTTTCCTTTTTTTTCTCTAGCGACCTAAGTGTTCATGTTTGTCTTCGACTTGCTCTAATATCATCATCTTAGATAACAGACTATAAATGAATAAACGAATAGCTTCGACTTGTTCATACTTAGTGCACATGGTGAGTGCATCAGTAACTTAACGTCTGCACAGTCTCACACCATCATATTTATCAAAGTGACGCATAAAGTGAATCCCCGGCGATGTTTGTCTATTTTGTGACCGTTAATGCGGGGTCACACAGAATTCTTCATGGAATAAAAAATTTTTCTAGCATGATATCTGTCCGCTAGAGTAGAGGATTGGCTCGTGGGTCATCCACCTGAAAGAAGAAGTATGAGGGACGAGGAAGAACGGAGAGTGAGGGGGGGGGGCGTGAGGGAGGGAGGCTTAAACTGTACATCGGCATTTTCTTTTTCACAATCGGATTTTAATTCACTCAGTTATCAGGAGGAGGGAACAGACGGAAATCCGCCATGTCAGATTGGAACCTCTTCATTGTATTGGTCAGTCATTCACTGCCTATGGGGTGTTATCATCGATTATTTATTATTGATATTTGAATAGTCCGTATCTCGGTCAGAGACCAAACTCTTAGAGCTTTACAAACACAGACATCTGCACAATAAGTTCCCAATCTGGGTAACGCCGACCGTCTACCTCTTTTAGGTGCTCGTCATTCTCTTTCTTCGTCATCCAGTCTGGCTTCAATCACGTGCACACATACACATGTACATTAAAAGTGGATTTTTCTTCAGAATGTTGCAAGGGACAAAGCCCTTTTGTTGCCAGTGGGAGGGGTGAGCGTGGTGGGGTTCCATCCCGTGCTCTCAGATTCTGTCGCTACCACGGCGGACGTCACCTCCAGGCTGCCGCTCCACTGTTGTCTACAGTCATCCACTGCCTGTGGGGATCAACAGACCAGATCGTCTCCGTGTACCTCACCCCTGCAGTGAATACCAGGCAAATAAAACCAGCAATGGTCAGCAGACCGATACTGATGTACATCAATGAAGCTCAGTTGCGCTTTTTGCAAACCGGTAGACCGATACTGATTCAGGTGATGGTGTGTTTTTTTTTCTTTTCTTTTTTTATCACGCCGACATGTGCTGTTGCCTGCCCGCCAGTCGGAAAGTCTGGTACCGGTTTGGTGCTGTGTGGTTGGTTGGTGAATTCCCGTTTTGTTGACACTGAGCGTAGTGACATTGTGTCCGGGTTGGTTCACACTTCAGCGAACTGCTGGGCTGCTGCTGCTGCTGATGTTGCCCACATAGTGTTTCGGTTCACTGCCAGGCGTTCACCATATCGGGATCAATAATAACTTATAGATCAATAGCATACCATTAACACCAGGGAACGCTTGACTTGCTTCTGTAGCGGGAGGGGTGGGGGGTGGAGGTGGACTGGGTGGAGGAGGTTTGGGGGTATGGGGGGGAAGGCGTGGGGTAGAGTGGGAGAGCGGTGAAGGGTGAAGTATTAAATAAACATATACACCCCAGTTCACGGTCCTGTTACACGGTGGTACCGCTATGCTCTGCTTCATGAATCCGTTTGACTGCGTTCTCTCTCTCTCTCTCTCTCTCTCTCTCTCTCTCTCTCTCTGGTTTTTGGGCATTATAATCATATCCATATTGCCTTTCTTTAAGAGCTTTGACCGCAAGCCCAGCATGCCGGGTAAGGTGAGTTGCCTCATAATTCAACACCCCTGTACCTCCCCCCCGCTCCTCCCCACACACACACACACACACACTCAGTCACCATCCTCCCTCCTCCCTGACACCCCAAGTTTCCCTCCCTACCCCCCTCCATTTAGTCGTTAAAGTCCAACGCCGGAAGACCGGAAGAAAGCGAACTGAAAGGCCGTGGAGAAGAACGAGAAAGCATTTCGTGGTTGGCCACACTGCCGGTGTTAAGCATTACAATAACCCCACCCAGTCAGTGTTGCCTCCCCGGCCCGTGTCAGTAATCGTCTTCGCATAAATCCGGGATGTGCTGTCATCAGAATGCCTCCAGACCCGCTTCAGAAATTTCCGGACTTTCTCGTTGTCTCACTTTCACTTTCACTCTCTCTGTCTCTCTCTCTCCTTTCTCTCTCTCTGTGTCTATCTGTCTCTCTCTCTCCCCTCTCTCTCGCTCTGTTTCTCTCTCTCCCCTCTCTCTCGCTCTGTTTCTCTCTCTCTCTCTCTCTCTCTCTCTCTCTCTCTCTCTCTCTCTCTCTCTCTCTCTCTCCCCTTCTCCCTCCATCTCCTCCTGTCACTGTCCTTTTTGGTTTGAGGAACATTGCGATACGGTGTGGCACAGTTAGATACTGAGATATCATAAGTATATTCGAAATGTCGTTCTCAAGAGTTTGAGCGCGTGAGCTACACACACACACACACACACACACACACACACACACACACACACACACACACACACACACACACACACAGAGTACTGTCGTTCTTCAGAGCTTGAGCGCGCGAGTCATGCACGACCGCGCGGACACACGCACACACCTATGTTTATTTCTGCTCTCACATTCGCTAGCTCGACTGACTGATAAACAGACAGGCAGATAGACAGACAAAGAGAGAGAGACAGACAGAGACAGATAGAGAAAGAGACAGAGTGCATGTGTGTTTGTGTGTGTGTGTGTGTGTGTGTGTATGTGTGTGTGCGTGCGTGTGTGTGTGTGTGCATGCATGCGTGTGTTGATTTCTTTTTTCGTTTGTGTTTCACTATTGCCAAAATGTTAACACCTCTGCAGACTGCTTCAAAGAGAATCTCCAACCGTCAATATATTGAACACATTGTTTCCCGTAGAAGAAATCCCTTGATTTTTCCACACGGTATTGTATTGCACCGTGTTACACCACATGACATTGTATTTTGTTACACTGTATCACAGAGCAGTGGATTGGACAGAGTTTTATTACACAGATTTCTCTGTGTGCAGTTCGGGCCTGCTTTCCGGATTATTTCCCAAAAGCACACACTGGTTTTAATACATGGTTTTAAAGTGTTATACATCTGGTTTGATATTGTTGCACACATGGTTTTATATTTCTTATACACATAGTTTTATTCTTCCACACAAGGTTTAATGTTATTTTACACGTGGTTTTATATTGCTGTGCACCTGATTTTATACAGCTGTACACAGCAATTTTATAATGTTTGCAACACAAGATTTTTTTTTATACTGTTGTACACGTGATGTTATACTGTTGTCCTTTTTTCCGCTTGAGTTGAAAAGACACTGAGTGTCTGCCGGATCGATGCCAGGAGAAGTACGTTGGCACCGTGCTCGGCAGACCGCCACCCTGACAACCTTTGTCAGACTGCTTCTTCGCTTGCCATGAATTATTTAACATGCTCTTTAGTCAATCTTCAAGCGAATCCGTCGGTAGAGGCAGTGGGGCGGGAGGGTACATTTCTGAGAAAGGGGAACGGAAGGACACATAGAAAAGGAACGCCACTAGACGTAATTCGAAATTTGGCAGGAACAAAAAAAAAAATCATGACATATATACATCATTTGCACCAGAGTTTATAAAAATAAAAAAGAGGGGGGGGGTGATAGAAATGCAGAGCCGGTTACATACAATGGTAGTTTGCATCACTATACTGAAAAAAAAAAGGCAAGAACGGCCGTTCCTGATACATCCATTTTGCTGGCCTTAATTTAACAGATTCTCGCACCGAGAGAGACAACCCCCACCGCCTCCCCCCCCCCTCTCTCTCTCTCTCTCTCTCTCTCTCTCTCTCTCTTGTTAACAGACGTAGTCAGACGTAACTTTGCGAGGTCTCAAGGATTAGTTCACTTCAAAATCACCAAAGGGAAATAATGCCGTTCCTGTTCTTTTCTTTGGATGCTGGCAAACGTCTTCCAGCATGCCGCTTCATGCTTCCTT
>NC_134893.1:29167100-29169600 GCF_041734735.1 Babylonia areolata | reverse complement strand
TTAAGGCAAAACGAGACGTTGTTTCCTTAGAACAGAGTAAAACGAGACGTCGTTTCCTTAGAACAGAGTAAAACGGGACGTTGTTTCCTTAGAAAAGAGTGAGGCAGAACGAGACGTTGCTTCCTTAGAACAGAGTAAAACGGGACGTTGTTTCCTTAGAACAGAGTAATTCTAAATGAGACGCTGTTTCCTTAGAACAGAGTAAGTCTAAACAGGACGTTTTTTCCTTAGAACAGAGTAAGGTTGAACAGAACGTTGTTTCCTTAGAACAGAGTACGTCTAAACAGGACGTTGTTTCCTTGAAACAGAGTAAGTCTAAACAGGACGTTGTTTCCTTAGAACAGAGTAAGTCTAAACGAGACGTTTCCTTAGAACAGAGTAAGTCTAAACGGGACGTTGTTTCCTTAGAACAGAGTAAGTCTAAACAGGACGTTGTTTCCTTAGAACAGAGTAAGTCTAAACAGGACGTTGTTTCCTTAGAACAGAGTAAGTCTAAACAGGACGTTGTTTCCTTAGAACAGAGTAAGGTTGAACAGAACGTTGTTTCCTTAGAACAGAGTACGTCTAAACAGGACGTTGTTTCCTTGAAACAGAGTAAGTCTAAACAGGACGTTGTTTCCTTAGAACAGAGTAAGTCTAAACGAGACGTTTCCTTAGAACAGAGTAAGTCTAAACGGGACGTTGTTTCCTTAGAACAGAGTAAGTCTAAACAGGACGTTGTTTCCTTAGAACAGAGTAAAACGGGACGTTGTTTCCTTAGAACAGAGTAAGTCTAAACGAGACGTTTCCTTAGAACAGAGTAAGTCTAAACGGGACGTTGTTTCCTTAGAACAGAGTAAGTCTAAACAGGACGTTGTTTCCTTAGAACAGAGTAAGTCTAAATGAGACATTGTTTCCTTAGAACAGAGTAAGTCTAAACGAGACGTTGTTTCCTTAGAACAGAGTAAGTCTAAACGAGACGTTGTTTCCTTAGGACAGAGTAAGGCAGAACGAGACGTTGCTTCCTTAGAACAGAGTAAAACGGGACGTTGTTTCCTTAGAACAGAGTAAGTCTAAATGAGACGCTGTTTCCTCAGAACAGAGTAAGTCTAAACAGGACGTTGTTTCCTTAGAACAGAGTAAGGCTGAACAGAACGTTGTTTCCTTAGAACAGAGTAAGTCTAAACAGGACGTTGTTTCCTTAGAACAGAGTAAGTCTAAACGAGACGTTGTTTCCTCAGAACAGAGTAAAACGAGACGTTGTTTCCTTAGTACAGAGTAAGGCTGAACAGGACGTTGTTTCCTTAGAACAGAATAAGTCTAAACAGGACGTTGTTTCCTTAGAACAGAGTAAGTCTAAACGAGACGTTGTTTCCTCAGAACAGAGTAAAACGAGACGTTGTTTCCTTAGAACAGAATAAGTCTAAACAGGACGTTGTTTCCTTAGAACAGAGTAAGTCTAAACGAGACGTTGTTTCCTCAGAACAGAGTAAGTCTAAACGAGACGTTTCCTTAGAACAGACTAAAACAGGATGTTGTTTCCTAAGAACAGAGTAAAACGGGATGTTGTTTCCTCAGAACAGAGTAAACGGAGACGTTGTTTCCTTAGAAGATAGTAAAACGAGACGTTGTTTCCTCAGAACAGAGTAAATCGAGACGTTGTTTCCTTAGAACAGAGTGAAACGAGACGTTTCCTCAGAACAGAGTAAGTCTGGGCGACTAAAGGAAAGACAGGTTTCGCTCTGTATTGGGATGTTGGGTAAAATAGCTTGTATCAGTGAGTATCGTTTTTTTGTGTGTGTGTGTTGTTGTTTTTTCTTCTTCTTCTTCTTTTTTTTTTTTTTCTTCTTTTTTTTTTTTTTTTTTTTTTTTTTTGGTTAAAGATAGATAGATAGATCTAAGAGCACAAGAAGAATGCTTGCAATACTGGCGCACGATGCGAAGACCGGAATTGTCGCCCCGCCCCCTATTATGTTGTTGTTTTTTGTTGTTTTTGCTTTGTTTTCTTCATTCACTGCTAAATTTTTGTATAATTAAAAACTTTTGCTTCAAAAGATAGCAATTTGTATTTGTATTGCTTTTTATCACGACAGATTTCTCTGTGTGAAATTCGAGCTGCTCTCCCCAGGGAGAGCGCGTCGATACACTACAGCGCCACCCATTTTTTTTTTTTTGTATTTTTTCCTGCGTGCAATTTTATTTGTTTTTCCTATCGAAGTGGATTTTCTACAGAATTTTGCCAGGAACAACCCTTTTGTTGCCGTGGGTTCTTTTACGTGCGCTAAGTGCATGCTGCTCACGGGACCTCGGTTTATCGTCTCATCCGAATGACTAGCGTCCAGGCCACCACTCAAGGTCTAGTGGAGGGGGAGAAAGTATCAGTGGCTGAGCCGTGATTCGAACCAGCGCGCTCAGATTCTCTCGCTTCCTACGCGGACGCGTTACCTCTAGGCCATCACTCCACTTAACGTTTTTTCATAACGTTTCATTTCATAACGTTTGAGGAAATATTCAAAGATTT
>NC_134893.1:29039600-29154600 GCF_041734735.1 Babylonia areolata | reverse complement strand
ATGTTATTCTCCTATTCCTCCTCTTCGTTATTCCCCTCCTCCTCCTCTTCGTTATTCTCCTCCTCCTCTTCCTCTTCGTTATTCTCCTCCTCCTCCTCTTCATTATTCTCCTCTTCCTCTTCGTTATTCTCCTCCTCCTCTTCATTATTCTCCTCCTCCTCTTCGTTATTCTCCTCCTCCTCCTCCTCTTCGTTATTCTCCTCCTCCTCTTTGTTATTCTTCTACTTCTTTTTGTTATGTTTTCAATGCTTTGTTTGTTGTTTTGTTTTGTTTTGCGAGAGCATGGTAGAAACAAGCTCCGTAGCTTACCCTCTTTACTTTCAACAGAAATAAAGTCGAACCCGAGCTCTCTCTCGCTCTCAATTTCCACGTTTCATTCTTCAACCATTACGTTCGCGCTCGCGCGCGCGTGTGCATGTTTGTGTGTGTGTGTGCGTGCATGCGTTCGTGAGTGTATACGTATGGGGGTGGGGAGGGGGGCTTTTTACTAAAAGTGGTATTAGACTATTTGTATGCCATAGTGTGTGTGTGGGAGGGGGTCGTGAATGTATCCCTGTGTTGGGGAGCGAGCACGTGCGTCATGCTGACAACTAATCGAAGTTTGTGAACATGGTTTTAATGTGGAGGGTTTTTCCCGATTCTGCTGCCGGCGATCTTCCACTGGTTGAGTTTCCGTCGATGACGGCACAGAGAGCATTAACAACAGACCACTTCACACAGGTACTCAGCTTTCAGCTTTAGTGTCTGCACGTGCGCATACACGCACACACACATACTCACAGACACACACACACATACACACACGCGCGCGCGCACACACACACACACACACACACACACACACACACACACACACACACACACATGCACATGCACACGCACTCACACACACAAGAAAGCGCGCGTGTTTGGATGAGCGCTCTCTACGCACAGCCTCGGGTAACTTATGTTGTGTTTATTATACAGAAATTTGTTATGATATCACCCGCTTCTCAATATGTTCTGTGCAGAAAACAACAGAAAGCCTTTTGTCAAACAGTCAGTCGATAACACCTCGTTAATACCTGAACCCAAGTGTGAACAGATCGAAACGAACGGCGCAAACCCCCTCTATTGGAAGGTAAACACAGAAACGCCCACACAATGCTTTCTTTGGCTGCATAATTACTGGTTCTGGGTCACGATTCCAAAACTAATGGGAGAAAACAAAATATATGGCGGTGAATTATGAAAACAGTAGGATTGTTTATGAAAGCGCTGGATGTTGTCAAGGGTTTGGTGACATACTCAAGCCTCCTTTAGTGTTCCTTGAAAAATCCATTGACATTTAAATTCTGTGTTGTTGACAAGGTACATACAAAGTTTCAAAAACATTGCTTGTCAGGTCAATGCTGGGTGGTAGTTTGCTTAGCGTTAAGAGTTTTTCAAAGTCTGCGCTAATTCCATAGACTTTATGATCAAAGAAAGATGTCTTAACGCTTCGCGTATTTTCGTTCGCACTGTTAAGGACATTAAATAATAGGCAACCCAGGCTAGCTGAACAGCCAAGCAGTCTGGAACAATGTTGTGGATTTCTGCCCACCGTCCAGATTCAGTCGTGCAGTCACGACAACTTGGAGCCGAGACCTGTTTTCATTTTTCTGACCTGAGCTTTAGTCTTTACACATAAAAAATATATATGCTCGCGCGCGCGCATACACACATGCACGCGCGCGCGCACAGAGAACTTCTGTGTGCGATTGTGTATGTGACCGAGAGAGAGAAAGACAGAGGGAGAGATACAGAGAGACAGGGAGAGAGGGGAGAGAGAGAGAGATGGGCTAAAATGCTGAAGTTCAATATACGTCGAAACAGAAGTAAAATTATCAAACGAGCGACATAAAATCCCCTCTGTGATAATCCTGTTGCTCTCACCAAACACGGAACAGAAGTGGAGCTTCAGAAGAAAAACAGAACCACTTGTCTCACTCTGTTTGTCTTCACTGACTGAACTGACTGCGCCCTTTTTACAATCTTATGAAGATTTGAACGTCGTTGGGGGGAGGGGGGGGGATCTCAAAACAATCCAACTCACTCAAACATAATTCGGTTTAACGATAGTCAGCTAATTCAATGTGTCGACAGGCATAGCATGAACAAGACTCCCACACCACCACCACCACACGCACCCCCCTCCCCTCTCCATCCCCCACCCTCCGCCTGTTGGGTTTATCTTACAAAGAAAGAGCATACAGACGAATGTGGAATAAATGCAATTCGAAAGATCAAGGAATGGGATAGTGGTGGGTGTAAATGGCAGTGCCATGGGCGGATGGAGGGAGATAAACACTGCTCGATTTGCTAAACTCGATCTATTATCTGGAATGTGCTGACGATGTGATAGCTGTATTGCGAAGCTACCCCCCCCCCCCCCTGCCCCCCACCCCACCCCCACGCCCCTACCCCTCTCTCTCTCTCTCTCTCTCTTTCTCTCTACTGCTTTGATTTTATTTGGTATTGTGTAGTGTAGACCCTATTCAGGGAGGGGACTAGATGTAAAAAATTACCCCAGTGTTTATCTGTTATCCTCGAAATAAAAAAATTGTCTTGTCTTGTCTTCTCTCTCTCTCGCTGTGGGAGGGACGTACAATTTGAGATTTTTTTTTTAGCCCAACGAAGCATTAATTTGTTTTATCTGATTCCGGGGGTTTTAGTATGACAGAACGGATCTGCCCGTCTTTGACTGGGGACAGACAACATGCACATGCACATGCAGGTGTGTGTGTGTGTGTGTGTGTGTGTGTGTGAGGGAGAGAGAGAGAGATTACGAAGTGAGTTAAACGTGTCATGACGTCTGTTTGAAGTTTGTGTAAATCTGTTTATCTTACTATTTCGTCATTTATAGTCAGTAAGTGTTTGTACATTTAAAAAGAGCTTTCAAAGCTCTGCTTCAGAAAAAGCGTTTTTTTGTTATTATCATCATTATTGTAATTTTATTACTGTTGTTGTTGTTGTTGTTACTGCTGCTGCTACTATTACTACTACCACTGCTGCTACCACTACTACTACGACTAAACCTATCCAAAAAGAAAGCTCTGGTTTATGTACGGCGGTCGATTCCAAATATCTCTGGAGTCCGACCAACACATTGTTTCAGCAAAGTGCTTGGCTGAAGCAAGCCACGGACACAAAACTAAATTGTGCGGCGGTGGTTGTGCTTCCCACGACAAACATGTCTGCTGATGTAAAACAAAAAAAACAAAAAAAATAAAAATATGGCGATTGAACTTCCGGATTCCTCTGCCGCCATGTTGCAGTGAACATCCACCCGCACTCACAACATATGCACATCCCCAAGACCTTAGCCCTCAACAACCGGAGCAAAAGGACGTCCGTCAAAAGGTCGTTGAACTCCACTTTTTGCTGCATCACGGCAGTGCTGTGTGTGTATGTGTGTGTGTGCATCGAGTTTTTTTCCCTCCACGTTCATGCAGAACTGCTCACGTATGAGAATGCAGGGCCGGCCGTCTGCTTTGCACTGTGCAAAACTGGTTACTCACACAGCATAATGAACAGCAGGGGACTGGTTTCACTGTGTAACGGTTCGCTGGCCATAAAGTACATGTGCTTTCCTGGGAGGATGTAGAACATGGGATGAGGACGGAGATATGTTGGTGTTGATGTTTTTTTAACCCCTGTAATAGTTGTGTGAAAAGCGACGGCCGGTCTCGGAGAGGAGAGAGAGAGAACAAACGAACGAACGAACTCTCAAGGCAAAGAGAAATTATATCAAAATATTCACGAAATAACAAAAGGTTGTATGAATATAAACATGGCATTCAAATACACTCAATTACACACTTAACATCTGCAGGTACATAATCATAATACTTGCATTCATGACAAGAATGTACATAAATATGCATGGTTGTAGTGCAGTGAGAGGGAGAGATGGTGATGATGATGGTGATGACGACGATGAAGTGCACTCGGGACATTCAGATACACACAAATACATACGTAAACATTCACACGTAATATAATGATAATGCCTGCAGTTGCAGACAGACTGAAACACAGAGACAAAACAAGAGACACACAGACAGACAGACAGACAGATGCTGAACAGTCCAACATCAGATTGTAAACAGGCAAGTACATAATTTATGTACGGATACTACAACAAAAACATGTGGATGTAGAGATGTCTAGCAAAAACATGTGGATGTAGAGATGTATAGATAGCTACCTAGATAGACAGGTCGATAGAAGGGTGGATATGTATGAACGGATCTATGCATTGATAGGCACACACGAACATACGTATGGATAGAGATTTAATAAAAGTCTTATACACACACACACACACACACACACACACACACACACACACACACACACACACACATACACACACAGAGATATATATATATATATATATATATATATATACATAGAAAGAGAGGTGGAGAGATAGAGAAATAGAAAGAGAGATACATATATAGAGATGGAGAAATAGGTAGAGAGATGGAGAGAGAGAGGGAGACAGACAGACAGACAGATAGACACAGATAGACACAAACAGACAAACAGTTAGATGAACGTGTCTGTGTGTCTCCCCCCACAGCCCCCGTGGAGATGTCCCACGAGAAGAGGCTGATCCAGGACCTGATACGCAACTACAAGGACCTGGGCATCATGGGCCGACCCGTCAGGGACCACAACGACTCGGTCACCATCTACTACGGCATGTCCCTCATCCAGATCCTGGACCTGGATGAACGCAACCAGATCCTCACCACCAACGTGTGGGCCACATATGTGAGTCGGGGTCTGGGCTGGGTTGGGGGGGGGGAGTTGCAGGGGGAGCAGTGTGTGTGTGGGTGTGTGTGACGGGGGGTAGTGTGTGGGGGGGAGGAGGGGGTAGTGGGGGGGGTGTAGTGTGTATGTGTGTGTGTGTGTTGAGAAGGGGGGTAGTGTGTGGGGGGAGGGGTAGTGTGTGTATGTGTGTGTCTGCGCGCTCGCGTAAGTGTGTGTGTGGGGGGGGAGGAGGCGGGGGGGATAGAGTTTGTGTGTGTGTGCGCGCGCGCGTGTGTGTATGTGTATGTGTATATGAGTGTGTGCATGTGTGTGTGTTTTTTTATTGTTTGTTTTGTGTGTGTGTGTGTGTGTGTGTGTGCACCTGAAAACAAAACAAAAGAACACGACCTGCAAGCTGACTGGAATCGCCACGCGGCACAAGCTTAAAAGTGGCGTTCTTTTGCCGTGTTTTGGAGGTGCAAAAAGGTGACGTGCGCAATCCATTGTTTCCTCACAAGTCATGCAAGTCAGCGTCAGGCTTTCATGTTATTGTCTTCGATCGCCAGCCATCCGTGAGTGAGCTGAGACATTTCGGTCTGTCTCTAAAGCCTTTGTCACACTGTTCAAGGGAGTGAGCTTAGACATTTCAATGTATCTCCGAAGCCTTTGTCACACTGTTCAAGTTCAGTGAGGCGACCCCCGCGCTGGAGCTCCGGAAATCGATACGTGTGGCACCCTAAGGTTAAAGGACACCCAAAGGTCAAAGGTCCTACAGCCTTTCACGTACACCGGGACAGTGAATTCATACCCACCGTGTCTCGGCCTCGGCATAGAAAGACGGTGCCCAATCCTCTCCTTCCGCCGTTTTCACTTCCCCAACCGAAGTCTGGTACCCCTTCCTATCTCTGCACTCCACCTCGCTCACTACGATCGGCTTCGGATCCACTCTGTTTACGCATACCCAGATTCAAACACTCGACTGTTGGCCGCCGTTCTTTCTCTGTGTCTGGACCTTGCGATTGGAATGAACTTCCTCTTTCGCTTCGTCAAGTCTCCACTCTCAGCTCTTTCAAGTCTGGCCTTAAAACCCACCTCTTCCCAAAATAGCCTCCCTTGCCTGCCCTTCCTTGTCTTTAGTTTCTACAGTTTTAGAGTTATGCATACGTGTGAATGACTGGTGCGAAAGCGCTTTGATTTGTCTCTGCACAAGATTCAGCGCGAAATAAATACCATTATTATTATTACCCATTCACGCTCATGTGGAGTGACGGAAACCAGAACAAGATGTCTTTCTCGAGGACACAAAACACCAGGCCGAAACAGGACCTCGAACCCTGATCACTGGTGAACACTGGATCAGAAGTCCAGCTCCTAGCCGATTCAGGTCTTGCTTGGTGTGTCTGAAACAGCTGAACTTTCCAGCAGAAATGGCACATAGGGGAACGAACTGGGAACCTTGCTGAAAAGGAAACTTCTGTAAGAAAGAATGAAATGATGCAGCGTTACCATTCATATGGGGCATGTCAACATGGGGGTGTTTACGATTCACATTAACAGATGGAAAACTCCTTGTTGTTGTTTTGTTTGTTTTGTTTTTGTTGTTGTTATTATTGTTTGTTTCTTTTGTTGCTTATTGTTGTTTTATTTATTGTTGTTGTTGTTGATGTTGTTGTTACTGTTGTTTGTTTGTTGCTGTTGTTGTTTTTCTTTGGGGGTATTTTTGTTTTCATTTTGTTTTTCGTTGAGAGAGAGAGAGGTGAGGAGGGGGGTGGCAGACAGACACAGAGAAAAGTCAGCCTAAATACCCTCATAGTATAGAGCTTCTCGCAAGCAGACAGACAGCTGTCCATAACATTCATTGTCAATATTTTCCACAAAGGACCAAAGCTGGGTTGCAAGAAACGAGCTATGTATTGCAGCATCGATAAGCTTGCTTGGCGGTGAGAATGTTCCTAAGTCTGTGGAAATTAGAGCGAGTTAGGAAAATTCTTACGACGCAGCAAACTTAGCTCTGCTACAATTACTGTAGGGGTAATCTTCAGGAATTTTTTTTTTACGTGCGCTTGATCCGATTCCGAGTCCATGCGTCAGGAGTGAACATCCACAGATTAGAGTATAGCTAGGACTGTGTCTTTCATTTCTACAGTGTTGATACTGAAGCAAGGTTTTCTGGTCTCCAGTGAACGATTATGAACCTTTATGCAGGTGTGTCCATGCGCTCATACACATGTGACATGAAGAACGTGTTAGCACGTGTACTGTTCACTGTTTTTCTTTGGCGTGCCGAAATCAAAGTATCTTGCGTTTTAGTTGTCTGACAGACTGGTGTCAATCGTGTAAATTTGTATGTGATGTGGTGAGTATAGTGTGAATATATTATGGTTTGAAAAAGAAACACTTTGATGAATTTTGTGGTTGTTTATTTTGGGTTACAGGATCTTGAAATGCAAAGGCAAGGCAAAAGGTTTATTTCTTGTGCCCCTGGGGGCATTGAAACGTTACATACATGTTTTAGATATACCATTCAAACAATAACAGTGATGTCAAAAGCAAAAAAAGCAAAAGACCAATAGGCACAGACAATATACATTAATAATTAATTCATCCTCATCCATTAATAATATTTTAATAATAATAATAATATTTTATTTTTATATAGCGCTATAATACAAGCATAAGCAAGCTCTAAGCGCTTTACAATCCAGTACCTAAAGTGAAACAAGAAAGCATATAAAAAGTAGTAAAAACATAAAACAAAATCATTAATGTTAAAAAAAAATATAAAAAAAACCACAATGCATAAAACTCACAAAGTAGCATACTATCAATACTACAACTGTTACACTCCAACACTCACACTAACACCCACGCACAGACACACACATGATTAAACGGCTGAGATGACAGCAATTTTCACTTAAAATACATACATGTAAAAAGGAACATAATTGTAATCTGCGTGCCACAGATTTTGTAAAAATTGTAAAATAAAATTTTGGATAGAAAAGGTAAAAAGGGTAAAAATCGGGTCATTCTCCCTTTCGAACCACACTACCACACCATCCATCTACCCACTCCCATTCTCTCTACTCTCCCATCACACACACTCACATTGCCATGGGCCTGGGACAACAGCACTATTAGAGTTATGACAAGTATTTTTTTTTTAAGATAAGTTTTAAGATTCACTTTAAAGGTAGATAGATGAGTTGTTTGTCTGAGAGCAATAGGCAGAGAATTCCAAGTTGTTGGGCCGAAGACGGAAAATGACCTCTTTCCACAGGAGTTAAGGAAGTACCGGGGAACAGTTAGCTGGGAGGAATCAAGAGATCTCAATGTTCTGTTTGGCAAGTACGGTTTAACAAGCTCAGAAAGATAAGAGGGTGTGGTATCACAATTCAGGCACTGAAAGCATAGACAGGCAACTTTATATTCAATTCTGGCTTGAACAGGCAACCAATGAAGTGTCCGCAGGAGAGCAGTAGCACTCTCTCTCCTCGACTTTTTAAGGACGAGTCGAGCTGCACTATTCTGTATTTTCTGGAGCTTGTAGAGTTTATCATTGGGAAAGCCAGCAAAGAGAGAATTACAATAATCTAGGCGGGATAAAATGAAGGCAACAGCAAGTTTGTTGGCGGCATCAACAGACAGGAAGGGGCGGATTTTACTGATCTTACGAAGCTGAAAGTAAAGAACTTTACACAGGTGGTTCACATGAGTTTCCATCGTGAGGGATGAATCGAGGTAAAAACCAAGATTGCGGACAGAACTAGAAAAAGAAATTTCTATGCCAGAACAAATGATAGACGTTGTATTTATCTGCTTGAGCTTATTTTTTTATTACCAGTCAACATGAGTTCTGTTTTGTCATCATTCATTTTTAGTTTGTTTTGTTTCATCCACTTTGCTACATTTTCTATACCAGTTTAAAATTTAGAAGCTAAACATGGAATTTCAGAGGGAATAGTAGAATCATGCAGTTGAGAATCGTCGGCAAACAGATGATAGTCAGGTACTGTTGGATAATCAAACTTAGACGTTGTGTGTACATTGTAAAGAGTACAGGTCCCAGGACGGAACCTTGTGGTACCCCATATCTGAGCACAGACGGAACAGACTGGTTTCCATTTACAAGGACAGAGTGTGTGCGACCTGATAAGTAGGAATGAAACCATTTCAGAACAGTACCATTGAGTCCGAACACAGCACACAACCTTCTGACCATAATGTCATGGTCTATCGTGTCAAATGCTGCAGAAAGGTCCAGCAGTGACAGAATGGATACCTTGCCTGCATCAGATGCTAGCAACAGGTCATTGACCACACGTAATAAGGCCGTTTCCGTGCTGTGTCCCTTTCTGTACGCTGACTGAAATGGCTCCAGGAGACTGTTGATCTCAAGGTGTTTCATAAGCTGGCCAAGCACAATACGTTCTAAAACTTTAGACAGAAATGGGAGGTTTGATACTGGTCTATAGTTTTTCAGGTTTTCGGATCAAGACTAGCTTTCTTCAAAAGGGGACACGCCAAGGCATGCTTAAAGGACTGTGGGACAACACCTGAGGTCAAGGATATATTCATGATACTGGTTATGATAGGTAGTAATTCTTCTAAACATTGGTAAAATATAGAATGTGGGATAGGATCGAGACTGCATGATTTCTTTGGCATCTTGAGGATGACATCTTTGACCTGTTCCATGGTAACTGTCTGGAATGTAGTGAACTGTGTTCCATTAAAAGTATCAGATTCGCCAAAATCAGTAGGAGAATCGAAGCTACTTCTAATCAAAGATCTATTTTAGTAGTGAAATAATCAATAAATTTATCAGCTAGATTTTCAGAAGGTATATTGCTAAGCAGAACAGTTCGGACATCCTTCCCCATCATCTGATTGGCCAAGCGAAACAGAACTCTGGAGGAATCAGCGTCAGTATTTTTCTGTCGCACACGTATTTCTTTTTCGCATCGCGGATCATTTGATTTACAACATTGCGTAAGTGAGCATATATCTGCTTGAAAATTTCCGGACCAGACTTTCGTCATTTTCGCTCAGCGGAGGGACGCTGCTGTTTTGCCATCTTGATTTCGAGAGACATCCAGGGTGCACATAAACGATCAAACACAACACGCATTGTGAGAGGGGCATGCTTATCAAGCATTTCCTGGAGGGAAGTGTTGTAAAATGTGATCTGACGGCATTAACCACAGACGTAGCTTTACAGAAAGGAACTACAAATAGAAGAGACAAATGCTTTTACTTTTAACAATTTTCTTTTGTTTTTCTTGGAAAACAATATGTGGAATTTGGGCGGTTTCTATAATATCTAGGCAGATACCCTTGTCTGTCACTTTCAAAGAAAGGACACACAAACAAATAGTGGAACTCATCAGCAATGTCGGTAGTGGAACATTTATCACATATTCTTTCGTTTCTTGGTAAATTGTTGAAGCGCTGACTATTAACAGGCAAAGCATTATTGGTTGTCCTAAACTTAACTAACTGGATATGCAAATATCTAAATTTACTAAAATGAATGGAACTTTGAAGAACGCATAGCATTTTCCTGTTGATAAATTGGTTGCCTTGCATATACTTTTAATGACAGAAAAATAAGAAAAGAGCTTAAGCAATCCAACCACGCATGTTTCAAAAAAAGAAACATCATCATAAGTATTGTGAATGTTTTAAAACGATATAAACTACAGCTAAATTCGTCATTACTGCACTGAACAGACCACACTGAGCAGCCTGTTCCCCAAGTGACATTCGGGATGGAAAAAAAATGTGAACCACCAACTCACATAGCAATAGTCTTTAAGATGAATAAGTAGATAAATAAATAATATGCAACTATGATATCGTTCGCACGGTTGTTGTTGACCGACACCTACTACATGCAAAACCATCCCGGAGAAGCAGAAAAAGGAACCCGTTCAACACTACAATGACAGCACCACAAATAGAACACGTCAAGATGGAACAGCGAAAATGTCGTGCCAATATTTATGCTGGGTGTCTGCGACTCGAACAACAAAAAGAGTGAGCAGATGCAACAGACATCAGTAACATCATCAGTAAAATCATCAGTAACATCGTGGACGAAGTGAAACAGAGACTCTGGAGGTGGTTAGGCCAGGTCCTCAGGATGAACAAAATCCAGACATCATTACGCTGCCGTCAGATGGGCACCACCAGTGAGAAGAAAGACAGGCAGACAACTGGGTACTTGGAGAAGAATGAGAGGCAAACCACTGGGCACATGGAGAAGAAAGAGAGGCAGACCACTGGGCACATGGAGAAGAAAGAGAGGCAAACCACATGGAGAAGAAAGAGAGACAGACCACATGGAGAAGAAAGAGAGGCAGACCACTGGGCACATGGAGAAGAAAGAGAGGCAGACCAGTGGGGACATGGAGAAGAAAGAGAGGCAAACCACATGGAGAAGAAAGAGAGACAGACCACAATGAGAAGAAAGAGAGGCAGACCACTGGGCACATGGAGAAGAAAGAGAGGCAGACCACTGGGCACTTGGAGAAGAAAGAGAGGCAGACCACTGGGCACATGGAGAAGAAAGAGAGGCAGACCAGTGGGGACATGGAGAAGAAAGAGAGGCAAACCACATGGAGAAGAAAGAGAGACAGACCACAATGAGAAGAAAGAGAGGCAGACCACTGGGCACATGGAGAAGAAAGAGAGGCAGACCACTGGGCACATGGAGAAGAAAGAGAGGCAGACCAGTGGGGACATGGAGAAGAAAGAGAGGCAAACCACATGGAGAAGAAAGAGAGGCAGACCACTGGGCACATGGAGAAGAAAGAGAGGCAAACCACATGGAGAAGAAAGAGAGGCAGACCACTGGGCACATGGAGAAGAAAGAGAGGCAGACCAGTGGGGACATGGAGAAGAAAGAGAGGCAGACCACATGGAGAAGAAAGAGAGACAGACCACTGGGCACATGGAGAAGAAAGAGAGGCAGACCACTGGGCACATGGAGAAGAAAGAGAGGCAGACCACTGGGCACATGGAGAAGAAAGAGAGACAGACCACTGGGCACATGGAGAAGAAAGAGAGGCAGACCACTGGGCACATGGAGAAGAAAGAGAGGCAGACCACTGGGCACATGGAGAAGAAAGAGAGGCTAACCACTGGGCACATGGAGAAGAAAGAGAGGCAGACCACTGGGCACATGGAGAAGAAAGAGAGGCAGACTACATGGAGAAGAAAGAGAGACAGACCACTGGGCACATGGAGAAGAAAGAGAGGCAGACCACTGGGCACATGGAGAAGAAAGAGAGGCAGACCACTGGGCACATGGAGAAGAAAGAGAGGCAGACCACTGGGCACATGGAGAAGAAAGAGAGACAGACCACTGGGCACATGGAGAAGAACTATGGAAGAGGAAATGAAAACAGCAGGCATGACCTGAAACGAAACCATACCGCTTTGGACCGAAATGACTGGAGAAGATTTATTGGCGTCCAGTGCTCCAATCGGAATGGAAGAGGATTTATTTAGAGTTGGTCAGCGATTCGAACACACAGTCTTTTGACAGCGAGCTGGGTTCTCACTCAAGCAGTTGAGCCAACCTGCCACCCGATTTCACGCAGAGGCAGACACGAAAGATAACAATGGATGTTTCACAAGCTGTCCTCTAGGTACTAAACTTTCCACAAAAGCAGACACAGGGTCGCGGATAACTTAACACATGGATGCCCAAATTCAGCCATCAGCCAACTCCTTCCAGGAGGGGAAACTAACAAGAAAACACCGATGCAGTCTTCACTATTTTTCCCCTCAGCCGTCAGTGACTCGTTTTCCCACCGAGTCAGACAAGTCAGTCCTTGAAAACTGAGAGTTAACAAAACAACTGCTGCATTTCTTACCTGTGCGTTTACGCGCACGCGCATGCGAGCGTGCGCGCGTGTTTGTGTGTATGTGTGTGTGCGTGTGTGCGTGTGTGTGTGTGTGTGAATACGCGCGCGCGCGTGCGTTCACGTGCGCGTGTGGGAAATAGATATGTGTGTATGTCAATGAGTGTGTCTTTCTGTGAAGACCATTCAAAAGATAACAGTTTGACATCCTTTCTTGTTGGACACCTGAAGAAATTATATATCATGAGTTCTGTTGAAAGCATTGGTGCTGTCTGTTCGTTCGCTCAGTTCGTCTGACATTACCATTGTGTGAAAAAAGAAGTCAAACAAAAGATGTATTTATTCATCATAAAAGGAAGCACCCTGTCAGCTCTTGTCAACCGACCGCATTCACAGACACGCTTCACATCAGCAGTGTAAATATTGCCGGCCACACACAGCACGGACTGTTTGGCAGACGACGTCAGTGCGCGCATCCGCGCGTGCGCGTGGGCGCGTGCGCTCACATACACACATACATGCATGTACACAGGCATTCACCCACGCCCGCACACACACACACGCGCGCGCGCGCGCGTGCACACACACACACACACACACACACACACACATATATATATATATATATATATATATATATATATATATATATATATATATATATATATATATACATACACTGGCACACATGCATAGTCACACTCACACGTACATACACACGCACATACACACACTTATTCACACACACACACACACGTACACACACACACACACACACACACACACACACACACACACACACACACACACTCACGCACGCACACACACACACACACACACACACACACATACATACATACATACATACATACATATCATATATACAAACACACGCACGCACGCACACGCACGCACACATGGATACATACATACATACTCCCTCTCTGTCCCTCTCTCTCTCTCTCTCTCTCTCCCTCTCTCTCTCTCTCTCCCTCTCTCTCGAGACTCTGAACTTTGTTCACATGGGAGGCAGTAGCACAATTTCAGAGCTCCGACAAAAAAGATTAATTTTTGATAATTAACAGAACTTCTGACACTTGTTGACAATGCCAGTTGGCATTCAAGACCATCGACTGGCCATTGGTACTTTTGTGCCAAGTTTGATCAAACTTTTGAAGAGGAAAGCGGCGATTTTTGCAAAACGCATTCGGGGATTCAAGATCTTCAACTTTGCTGGCCATTTTGCTGTGACCACTCTGTTCGCCTTTCTCGTGATTTCGGGCGTTGAACTCAACCCTGGCCCAGTGAGCGGACAGAGCGCAAGCAACAACACTGCAGAACACAGCCAGTCAACACGGGGAATAGACACGGACACAGAGCAGTCATCTGTACAACAGCTGATCAGGTCAGTGCAGTCTCTCACCGAGTCAGTGAAAAGAATTGAAGACAGACTTGAAACGAACCAGAATGTACTGTCGTCAAAAATAGCTGACGTAGAAACCTATCTTAACCACCGTTTTGATGAATTGTCTGAACAACAGAAAATACTAACAGATGACGTGGATGCTATGTTTGTACACTACGAAAATCTACAGGAAAATCAAGATACGCTCAAAAATCTTGTTGAGAACTTGGAAGAAAAAATCGACAAGTTGGAAAACCATTCCAGACGAAACAATTTAATCTTCGGTGGCCTGTTGAACGGTGGAAAGGAATCGTGGGAACAGTGTGAAGAAAAGGTGCGCTCTGTCATGAGGGACAAAATGAAAATCAACACAGACATCGGGATCGAAAGAGCACACCCCCTTGGAAAATCATCTGTCATCGTCAAGTTCCTATCTTTCAAGGACCGAGAGCTTGTGATGTCCAATGCAGGGTGTTTGAAAGGAAATGATCCTCCACTCTTTGTGAGAGAAGACGTGTCAGAGAAAGTCCGGAACAAACAGAAAGGTCTGCTGTCACTGAGAAAAGAAATGAGAGACAACAACAAGAGGGCAGTAATCAGACACGACAAGCTTCGGACTGATGATGGCGTGTTCACATTTGATCTGAAGAAAAACGAAATCGTGAAACTTGGCAGCGACACGCCTCACTTTCAAGGCGGAAGATTTCCATCCGTTCCCCGGGGAGATAGCAAAGACGTAGCCAAGGCAGCATCGTCAGGGAAGAAAGATGGGTCTTGCATCTCCGACACAAGGTGCGGCCACTCGAGCTCGACAGAGGACAACACAGCAGCAGACCAACTCACGACCCAGGACCAGGCGGACAACAGGCTGTACTCAACCGTGGTGAGGCAGGACAGCCGTAGCGGACAGAGAGGACCGCACCGACAGCCGTCGTCACGACTAGGGATCGACCGCAGTGACGCCCGGGCCCCACGAGGTAGAGGGGGATTCCGAGTCCAGCCTCCCTCACTGCAGCGCAGCAGGCAGAAGTCATCGGTCTCTCACTCCAGGGGGAGTCAGGGCAGTGAGGGTGGTTCCAGTCAGTCAGCATCACAGCAATAGGGAAGTGGCCGGTGCTCACAGACAGACCGTGAAGGCAGGAGGCTAAAGGTGGGAACATGGAACGTGGAGGGGTTGCTTCAGCGTCTTGACTCTTTTGATTTTGTTGACTTCCTTAAAACTTTTGACGTTTTCTGCCTCACTGAAACTTTTGTAGATTTTAATTTTCAATCAGATAAATTTTCTGACTACATTTGTGTGACTTCTTTTGCAAGAAAATTAACTCAAAGGGGGAGAAAATCAGGCGGTGTAGTAGTGGGATATAAAAATGAACTGAGGGAGCAGATCAAAGTAGTGGAATTAGAGTATGATAATCTGATTTGTCTACAGTTAGACAGGACTGTCTTAGGCACACTCAAAGATATATTTTTCATTGGAACCTACGTACCACCTAGTGATTCGAGTGTGTATAATTTGTTACAACATGGCTACGGAATTGAACCTCTGGAACACTGTATCAATACTCTGTATGAAACATTTGAAGATTTCTACGTATTCATTTGTGGTGATCTGAACGCACGAACAGCCAGTCTGAATGGTTTGGCTGAAGTAGGTTTTGACCCACTATATCAAGAAGATGAAGTGTATGTGACACGAAGCTCACAAGACTTAACAGTGAATCTGTTTGGATCACAACTGATTGACTTGTGTAGCATGTTCCATTGCTCTGTTAAAAATGGAATGTGTGATAAAGGTTTTGATGATGGGTGTACATATATCTGCAGTACGGGAAGTAGTGTCATCGACTACTTCGTTACGTCAAATGAGTTGCTTGATTTGGTTCTATCCTTTGAGATAATCGATAGGGTTGATTCTACCCATTTACCAATTTCAGTTATGCTGGGCAGTGATAACACTAACGCAAGTATGGGTAGTAGGGAAGATAGGCAAGGTATCTGGAGAGAAAAGCTTTGCTGGACAAGGGAGAAGGAAGGGGAGTTCTTAGCTAACTTTTCTTCTCCACAGTCAGAAGCGGATCTTTGCCATGCTTTCGAAGAGATTGAGAGCGATACTGAATCAGCTTTGACCAAATTTGTTGACTGCCTTCTTAATGCTGCCAGTTGTATGAAAAAGCAAGTTAGGATTGATTCTGGTCATGTAAAAAAAAGAAGCCCCTTGGTTTGATAAAGAGTGCAAAGAAGCGAAGCAAAAAACACGTAAACTTTTAAGCACATTCAGAAAATCAAAGGAAACATACGGTAGAAAGGTAAGCCAAAGTAATTCACAGAGACAATGGGATATAGCCATATGAAATTCTGATCGATGTGATGAAGACATAACTATAGAAGATAAACGATTGGCCTTTGTAAAGGCAAGAAAGGATTACCGACAACTAATACGGGCAAAGAAAAGTTCGTATAAGAAAGAAAAAGCGCAAAGACTAAACAACTCTATTCATGATGCTAAGTCGTTTTGGTCAGAGGTGAGATCGAATACGTGTAGAGGTAAACAGAAAACAAGTGAAAAGATAACTTTAGATCAGTGGTATGAGCATTTTAAATCTGTGTTCAGGACAGAAGAGGGGGTAAATAATGGAGCAGAGTATGATAGTGTAGTGGATCATGATATAGCTGAAGAATTAAACATTCCAATTTCAGAGGAAGTACATCAGGCCATAGCTGGGCTGAAAAACGGAAAAGCATGTGGTTATGATGGGGTAACTGCCGAAATGCTTAAAACTGTAGCAACAAAATCAGTCCCTTTCTTGTGTCGTCTTTTCAATCAGATTTTCAGCAATGGTGAGTTCCCAGAACAATGGAGTTACTCGATAATCATACCCATTTTTAAGAAAGGCAATCCAGATTTACCTGATAATTACAGAGGAATTTCCTTGTTAAGTGTGGTCAGTAAGATTTATACGAGTATACTTAAAAGAAGACTTACTAAATGGATGGATGACAATGGAAAAGTTGTTGAAGAGCAGGCAGGCTTCAGAAAATCATATTCAACGATTGATCATATCTATACCTTATCATCTATTGTAGAGAAATGTTTTAGTAGAAAAGGCGAAAAATTGTATGTAGCTTTTATAGATCTGAGAAAGGCCTTCGATTCAGTCCATCATGCTTCCTTGTTTGCAACTTTATTGAGAGCAGGATTATCTGGCCCATTTTTTAATGCTTTAAGAGCTATGTATTCTTCAGTTTCATCATGTATTCGTGTGAATGAGGAAATGACTGATCTTTTTGGTTGTCCTTTAGGTGTTAAGCAGGGGTGCATTTTGAGTCCTACACTCTTCTCCTTATTCATAAACGAAATAGCCGTGGCTCTAGAAGAGGTGGGAAAACATGGAATACAACTTCAGCCAGGTCTGATCGAACTGTTCCTTTTATTGTTCGCAGATGATTTAGCTCTTTTATCAAGGACACCCTGGGGTCTGCAGAACCAGTTAAACCATCTTAGTGCATTATGTAAAGAAAGGTTTTTGAAAATAAACGCAGAAAAATCTAAAGTTATGGTATTCAGAAAGGGGGGTTTCCTAGGGAAAAATGAGAAATGGTTCTTGGATGGTGCTGATCTAGAAGTGATTAACAGTTACACTGGAGGAAGGTGGCAGAATGGTTAAGACGCTCAGCTGCCAATACAGAGAGTCCGTGAGGGTGTGGGTTCGAATCCCGCTCTCGCCCTTTCTCCTAAGTTTGACTGGAAAATCAAACTGAGCGTCTAGTCTTTCGGATGAGACGATAAACCGAGGTCCCGTGTGCAGCACGCACTTGGCGCACTGAAAAAGAACCCATGGCAACGAGAGTGTTGTCCTCTGGCGAAAGTACGTAAAATGAAATCCACTTTCATAGGTACACAAATATGTAAGCATGCACTCAAGGCCTGACTAAGCGCGTTGGGTTATGCTGCTGGTCAGGCATCTGCTCAACAGATGTGGTGTAGCGTGTATGGATTTGTCCGAACGCAGTGACGCCTCCTTGAGAAAGTGAAACTGAAACTGATACACTTACCTAGGATACACGTTCACGACAATGTTGAGTAATGTGCAGGGAGTGCGATCCCTCGTAACGAAAGGAAAGAAAGCTGTATATGACTGTACCCGTGTCCTCCGAAATCTCAATGAGATGACGAGGCAGTGCTGCTTCAAAATTTTTGATGCCCAGGTTCAGCCGATTCTATTATATGGGTCAGAAATGTGGGGTCTAGAGGAAATAGACTCAATTGAAAAGGTGCACACCCATGCATGCAAAAGATTCTTAAATGTTTCAGCAAAGACACCAAATAAATGTGTATATGGAGAGCTGGGGAGATATCCGTTACACGTAAATTCATGCATGAGAGCAGTAAAGTACTGGTTAAAATTATTACATATGAATATTAGCAGACTGCCCAAACAAGCTTATCTAATGCAAGTTAATATGGAGGAAAACGGAAAATTGTGTTGGGCATCGAAACTCAGAGACATACTCCAGAAATGTGGTTTTGCTTTTGTTTGGCTGAACAAAGGTGTTGGGAATGAACGATCTTTCCTCTCGCTATTAAGAGATCGACTCGTTGCAAACTTTATTGACGACTGGACAACAGCAATTAACACCAGCGAGAGATTTTCGCTGTATTCAACTTTCAAGTCAAATTTTTCCCCGAACCTTACATAGATAATATTAGAATAAAACGTTTTAGAGATATGATCGCAAAACTCAGAATGGGTGTTCTTCCTCTCAACGCAAACGCTTTTCGATTTGTTCAAGACAATACACAAAGGGTTTTATGTAGTTTTTGCAAAGATCAAATAGAAAATGAAGTACATTTTATTTGTATTTGTCCATGCTACAAAGAATTACGGTATCATTATTTTGGATCAAACACAATTAATGAAGAGCAATTCAGTGATTTAATGCAATGCCCTGATGTAATGTCAATGCATAATCTAGCCCATTTTGTATTTTACGCTGAGAAAAAGCGTGACATATTGATGGAGCTAATCAAATGATTATTTGCTGTCCCTGTTCTAGACGAATATCCATACAATGCAGTGCAGGTGTGAGCCGCAGGCCACAACTCAATTCAAAAGAAGGATGCATCGCACGCGCGTGCGCGGTGTGTGTGTGTGTGTGTGTGTGTGTGTGTGTGTGTGTGTGTGTGTGTGTGTGTGTGTGTGTGTGTGAGTGAGAGAGAGAGAGAGAGTGTGTGTGTGTGTGTGTGTGTGTGTGTGAGAGAGAGAGAGAGAGAGAGAGAGAGAGAGAGAGACTTATCCACTTGTCAGCTAAGTAAATTGTAGGTTTGTGTAATCAGAGTCCAAGCAAAATTGTAATGTACTAGAATACTGTCTGTTATTGTTGACTATGTTAGGATCCTGATGACTTATGAACATTAAACCATCTGGAATCTGGAATCTCTCTCTCTCTCTCTCTCTCTGTCATCTACATATATCTCTCAGGATTACCATTCTCTCTTTCCCTCCCTCTCTCTCTCCCTCTCTCTTTCTCTCTCTCTCTCTCTCTCTCTCTCTCTCTCTCTCTCTCTCTCTCTCTCTCTCTCTCTCTGTCATCTGCATATTTCTCTCAAGATTACCATGACAGAAGTTGACGTGTGTGCCCACGTTTCAGTTGTGGAACGACATGTACCTGAACTGGACCAAGGAGGATTACGGCAACATCACGGAGGTCCGTGTTCGTAACGAGGATATTTGGAAACCAGACATCAAGCTCTACAACTAGTGAGTTGCCGCTACTTCTTCTTCTTCTTCTTCTTCTTCTTCTTCTTCTTCCAGGAACAACTGAAATGACTTCCACACCAGTTACCACAATATGATGCAAAGTGTTCAGTTTCAGTTTATCAAGGGAGGCGTCAAGCCGGTCGGACAAATCCATATACGCTACACCACATGCCAGTGCTGGGCAGATGCTTGACAGCAGCATAACCCAACGCCCCAGGCAGGCCTTGAGTGCATGCATATAGATAGATAGATAGATAAATGTATGTATAGATATAGATATATATGTGTGTTATATATATGAGTCGCCAAGTTGGCAAATTCATTTTCCATGCTGTAAGAAGGAGACAACAAATCAATGCAAGTTAACGGATTTTATCAATACCGCCCCGAGAAATGTGTTTCTCGTATTTTCATTGAACCTTGAATGCCAATGTTATTGGTAGTTTAGAATGTATGCCGTGCAGTGAATTAACTTTATACTCAATCTGGAAAATGACCTCATACTTAATAAGAAAAATTAGTTCGTATATACTGTGTTTAAAATGAAGTCACTTCTTAGTCTGTAAATGAACTGCTGGATTACACATCTCCTCTTCCCCCATCCCTCTTCCCCCATCCCTCTTCCCCCATCCCTCTTCCCCCATCCCTCTTCCCCCTATCCCTCTTCCCCCATCCCTATTCCCCCATCCCTCTTCCCCCATCCCTCTTCCCCCTATCCCTCTTCCCCCATCCCTCTTCCCCCATCCCTATTCCCCCATCCCTCTTCCCCCATCCCTCTTCCCCCATCCCTCTTCCCCCATCCCTCTTCCCCCATCCCTCTTCCCCCATCCCTCTTCCCCCATCCCTCTTCCCCCATCCCTCTTCCCCCTATCCCTCTTCCCCCATCCCTATTCCCCCATCCCTATTCCCCCATCCCTCTTCCCCCATCCCTATTCCCCCATCCCTCTTCCCCCTATCCCGCTTCCCCCATCCCTCTTCCCCCTATCCCTATTCCCCCATCCCTATTCCCCCATCCCGCTTCCCCCATCCCGCTTCCCCCATCCCGCTTCCCCCTATCCCTCTTCCCCCATCCCTCTTCCCCCATCCCTATTCCCCCTATCCCGCTTCCCCCTATCCCTCTTCCCCCTATCCCTCTTCCCCCATCCCTATTCCCCCATCCCTATTCCCCCATCCCGCTTCCCCCATCCCTCTTCCCCCATCCCTCTTCCCCCTATCCCTCTTCCCCCATCCCTATTCCCCCATCCCTATTCCCCCATCCCTCTTCCCCCTATCCCTCTTCCCCCATCCCTATTCCCCCATCCCTATTCCCCCATCCCGCTTCCCCCATCCCGCTTCCCCCCATCCCTATTCCCCCATCCCTCTTCCCCCATCCCTCTTCCCCCTATCCCTCTTCCCCCATCCCTATTCCCCCATCCCTATTCCCCCATCCCGCTTCCCCCATCCCTCTTCCCCTATCCCTCTTCCCCCATCCCTATTCCCCCATCCCGCTTCCCCCATCCCGCTTCCCCCATCCCTCTTCCCCCTATCCCTCTTCCCCCATCCCTATTCCCCCATCCCTATTCCCCCATCCCTATTCCCCCATCCCTCTTCCCCCTATCCCGCATCCCTCTTCCCCCTATCCCGCTTCCCCCTATCCCTCTTCCCCCATCCCTCTTCCCCCATCCCTATTCCCCCATCCCTATTCCCCCATCCCTCTTCCCCCCATCCCGCTTCCCCATCCCTCTTCCCCCATCCCTATTCCCCCATCCATCTTCCCCTTCCCCAATGTGTATGTCAGTCTGTCTGTCTGTCTGTCTGTCTGTCTGTCTGTCTGTCTGTCTGTCTGTCTGTCTCTCTCTCTCTCTCTCTCTCTGCCTCTCTGTCTGTTTCTCTCTCTCTCTCTCTCCCTCTCTCTCTCTCTTTCTCTCGCTGTGTGTGTGTGTGTGTGTGTGTGTGTGTGTGTGTGTGTGTGAATTTTGATTTCATGAAGGCCCTGGAGTTATTCAGGGAACTGACACTTTGTTATAATGTTACGATAATGATGATGATTATTATTATCATCATCATTATTATTATTATTATTATCACCATTCTCATTATTATTAGGTGCATAACAATCCTACCCTTCACCACCACCAGTGACGGTCGGATGGCTGACCCAGTCGATGCACAGTTCCCCTGGGCCAAAGTGCTTTTGCTTTGATCATTTCTAGGAACTCACCGCTACCTTGTGTTGTGAGGCTACATACGTTCAGATTCCGGGGCATAAGAAATACTATAGCCTTGATTGCAGATCATTTGAACCGTAGCGTACCACGTCTTGGTTCAGTCTGCATCCCCCAGGGGTGGTAAAAAGCAAAGCCTGAGCTTCCTGTAAAACAGAGAGAGAGAGGGAGGGGAAGGGATGGAGAGAAAGAATAAGGATATAATACACACATACATACATATATATATATATATATATATATATATATATATATATATATATAGCGAAAGAGAGTGAGAGATCGAGACATATATATATATATAGCGAAAGAGAGTGAGAGATCGAGACATATATATATATATATATATATATATATATATATATATAGCGAGAATGAGAGAGAGAGAGAAACTGAGCGCGTGCGCGCGCATGTGTATATGTGTGTGTGTATATGAGTGTGTGTGTGTGTGTATAAGGAACGAATCAGAAGAAGATAGTAAAAGAGCTAGGTGAAGAATAAAAGACAAACAGATACCTAAAATAAACATTAAAAAAAAAAAAGATATCCCAAATCTTCAGAACAGCTGTTTCTCTTCAGCAAAGCTCTAACAACGACCACAAGCCTTCGTGCTGAAGTCAATGTTGGCAGATACAGGATGAAACCAAACCGGGCTGTTTCAAAAGATGCCTATCGCTCACCGTAAAATTAATGGCGAGGACAGATTACCGTCACACCACGTTCGACATGCTGCATTTCAAGCTGTCGGCATCCCCTCTCACGCCCCCCCCCCCCCCCCTCTCTCTCTCTCTCTCTCTACTATGACTTTAAGTAGCATTGCGTAGTGTGTGCAATGACATATATAATGTAGTATTGTGTAGTGTAGACCCTGTTTCAGGGCGGGGACTGGATGAAAAAAATGCGCGCCATTGCTTATCTATTATCCTCGATAATAAAGAATTTGTCTTGTCTTGTCTTGTCTCTCTCTCTCTCTCTCTCTCTCTCTCTCTCTCTCTCTTCCCCTCTCTTTCTCAAACTGTGCGGTGTCCTATGATTTTTACGCTCAGGCCAGTTTTTTTTCCCCTGGACAATTCTAAATCGTGAGCTTTGCCTTTCTTTTTTCGTTGGGCTTTGTTTCATGACGGTTTTCAGTTCGGTCTCTGCAAATGCAGCGGTGGCCTTGTGGTATTGCTCCCGACTAGGAAGCGAGAGTCCGCGAGTTCGAGTCCCCCCCCACTCTCCCCCTCCACCCACACACACATGTACTGGACCTTTATTGGTGGTCTGGGTGCTAGTCATTCGGATGAGATGTATCATCAACTTTTTTGTTCCTTCGGAACATGTTGAAAGTCTGGGGAAAGCTGCCGACGTGTTGCGGATGATTCCTTTCACTTCGCTTCCAAACTAAATGGGATTGTTGGTAGAATTAGAGTCGGATTTTCGTTTTTTTCTTTAAGTGAGTGACTTTCTGTCTTGTTCGTCTTGATTAGAGTTATCAGAAGGCTGCTGTTCAGTGTTCACTTGTTAGTGTTTGTCAGGATGGTCCCCCATGGCGATCTTTGAGGAGACATAAACATTCTGCAGGCTTTAAGCAAGGCCTGATAACACACACACGCTCGCACGCACGCACGCACGCGCACACACACACACACACACACACACACACACACACACACGCACGCACGCATGCACGCAGGCTCACACCCGTCCCGCCCTTCACCCCCCCCTGCCCCCCCCGCCCCCCCCCCCACACACACACACACATACACACGCATGTGAATACATGCAGTGCGTATGAGTGAGTGAGTGAGTGAGTGTTTGTGTGTGTCTCTCTGTGTGTCTGTGTGTGTCTGTGTGTTTGTGTCTGTCTGTGTCTGTGTTTGTGTGTGTGCGTGACTGATGTTTGTGCGTAAATATGCCAGAGTCGTTTTCACTGCGCCAGATGCACTCTTTTAATTTAAACTGCCTTGTCGCAGTAAATCACATAAATGTCCCCAGGCAAAAAAGAAAAAAGGAAATCCCAGAATTGTGTTCCTCTCCCGTTCTACTCTTAGTGCAGACTTTGGTGTGAAATCTGGGGTCCACGTGGCAGTTTTACACCCTCCTCTCTGGTCTCACAGGCAGTCTTTAGGAAGGTCTTCTTCTGCTTCTTCTTCTTCTTCTTCTCTGTGAAGAGTCATTTGGGCGCCGCTCAAAAGAACTGTCCACAAGATCTCTTCAAGCCTGTCGAAGGTTGTTTTGTCAAAGCCTTGGTCTCTGCAAACGGTTTCTCTGTCCATTTTACGATGTTGTTTGTTCATGTTGTTGGTGGTGGTTGTTGTTGTTTTTGTTTCTGCTTATGTGTATGCGCGTGCGTGTGTGTGTGTGTGTGTGTGTGTGTGTGTGCAAGCGTGCATGCAAGCGTGACTGAACTTTTTATTTACTGCTTTCTCTTCACGCTCTTTCCAAACCCTTTCCTTCCAGCCTTCAGTTAAAAGCCCATAAACTGTTCTTTGCTTCCCTCCCGTTCAGCCCAGCCATTTTCCAAGTGCTGTCAGCTGGAGAGGCACGCAGGGTCTCTGACCCGACCCGTTGACAGACAGACCCAGGCCTCGTCATGAAGAAGGAAAAGGAAGGAGGAAGAACAAAACAAAAACGTTTTCATCCTTCGTTTCCTCCTCTCATCGTTGAACACTCCCTCCTCCTCCTCCTCCTCCTCTTGTGGGCATCCTTTCTATTGATGAAGGCTGGGGACCTCCATCGCACCCCCACCCCCAAAAAAATTAATGTTGCTGCGGTGTAGCAGGGGGAGGGTTAAACTGTCGTCTGTGGATCGCCGACTTCCTGAACGCTTAACCCCCCCCGCCCCACACCCACACCCTACGCACCCTCCACACACAGACACACACAAACTTTTTTTTCTGTTTCCTCTCACGGCCACTGCCTCGTGCTGGTCAGTGTGATGTGGTGCTGTTAATGCAGCGTGGGAATGGAGCGAGTGGAGGAGGTGACGTCTTTGGACGTGCGGCACTGGACACTTCTCTGTCTGTCTGTCTGTCTGTCTCTCTCTCTCTCTCTCTCTGTCTGTCTGTCTCTCTCTGTCTGTCTCTCTGTCTCTGTCTCTCTCTCTCTCTCTCTCTCTCTCCCCCACGATTCAGATTCGGTATATTATAGAAATATACAATAATTATCAATGTCGAACACCAATTCAAAATATTATTTTTTTAAATACAGAGAGAGAGAGAGAGAGAGAGAGAGATCCCTTCATAAAGTCAAAATATAATAACCTGACCTCTGAATATCTGGCAGGCTTCTGCAAACGCTATGCCACATTTGACCTAACTGTTTGTCTGTATTCTATAGCACAAAACAAGTTTAACTGAATGTTGCATTCTTAGATTAAGAAAAAAAAAAGCTTTTGATTCATTTCAGCATTATAGGTATAACGCTGCTTTAGAAACCAGTGTGTCAGAAGGAAAGTTCCTTGTCTCTTTGAAGCGTACAGACTGTTTGATTACCTATTAGGAATGTGCCAAGGGTGCGTTTCGAGAGCAGCTTTGTTTGAAACGTTCACTGCTGTCATTCGAAATGTTTATTTACCAGCTGGTGAATTATATGTCTAAGGAAGGCAGACATGGAATACATCTTATACTTGAAATCGTCGGTTTATTTATCTTGCTCTTTGCAAATGATAGCTTTTTGTTGCAAGCTTCTCCCATAGTTCTTCAAAACCAGCACGTCATACTTGACTTCTTGTAAAGATATGAAACCGAAATTTTGTGACAGTGAAATAGAACTTATAATCTTCAGAAGAATTGGTTAAAAATGAATTGAGGTTCTTTGACAGTTTGAAATTACGCGATGTCAATGTGAACTATCATCTGTTTATTTATTTCCCTGAATTTGCTCGGAATGTTTGGTTGCAGAAGGTGAAAAACTCTAGTTTCAGCCCATTGAAGCGTTCTGGCGAGCTTGTGTGCGTGCATGCATGCATGTATGGCTGTGTGTTTGATCTAGGATCGTGAGAGACAGAGGTGGAGAGAAGAGGGAGGAAAATAAATAAAGGAAAACTTGTGTCTGAGATGAGTTTTCTCATGTGTACGGATGCACGCGCATGGCCAACATCGAGCAGCTCCGCACGCGCACAAACACACAAACACACACGCGCGTGCGCGCTAATTCACACACCATCACGCTCTGATAAACGTTGTTGGCGGTTCCAAGAATTCTGAGTGCATGAATTGCTGCATAATTGATTTAGTAATTCTTGTTCTGTTATCTCTCTCGGTCTCTCCGTTTTCTTTACGTGCGGATGTCGGGATTCTTTCAGTGTAAATAAAATTCCCACCTTGTGGAAACTGTGCCAGAAATGTCCTCTTTTTCGGACTCTTTTTTTTTAGTTTATTTCTTCTGGTTGTTTGTGTTGTTTGGTTTCTGTTATTTTTGTTTGTTTCTTTGTTTTCATTATTTTTCTGCCTTCCCAGCCAGTGCACCTACATTTGTTTTAAGAACCCCTCCATTTATTACTCTTTGCCGAGTTGAGAACTGGACACCTTGTATGATGAATTTCTGGCGCCCAGATTATCGTCATCATCATCACCACCACCATCATTGTCATTAACCAGTGTTGTTGTTGCTATTGCTGCTGCTGCTTTTGCTGTTATCATTATTATCATCAGCCTGAAGATCATCACGATTATTGTTAGTATTTTTTTACATACCTTTATTATCATCATCGTCGTTGTAACCATCATCATCATCATCGTCATTATTATTAATGTCGTCATTTACTTTTTTCTTTACTTATACTATTACTTTTTTCTTATCATCATCATCATCATCATTATCATTATCATCATCATCATCATTATTATTATTATCATTGTCGTCATCATTTTACTTTTTTCTTTACTTATACTATTACTTTTTTCTTATCATCATCATCATTATTATTATTATATCATCATCATCATCGTCACCACCACCATCATCATCGTCGTCACCACCACCATCATCATCACCGTTATGTTCACTGTCATTACCATCATCATGATGATGGTGGTGGTGGTGACGATGATGATGATGGTGGTGGTGACGATGATGATGATGTTGGTGGTGACGATGTCCGTGTGCCCCGTGCAGTGCCGACACCCGCCTGGAGGAGCTGCGGGAGGCGCTGTGCGTGCTGTCCCACACGGGGGAGGTGGTGTGGATCCCCCAGGCCATCTTCAAGTCCTCCTGCTCCATCGACATCCGCCACTTCCCCTTCGACGTGCAGACCTGCCACCTCAAGTTCGGCTCCTGGACCTACGACGGCAGCAAGCTGGACCTGCAGTTCCGCTACGGGCCAGGGTTCGAGATGAACGACTACATTCCCAGCAACGAATGGGAGATCTTGTACTCGGAGGCCGAGCGGAACGTCAAGTACTACCCGTGCTGCCCCGAGCCCTACGTGGACCTGCTGTTCCACCTGAAGATCCGCCGCAAGGTGGCGTTCTACAACTACATCCTCATCCTGCCCTGCGTCCTCCTCTCCTCCCTCACCCTTGTGCTGTTCTGGCTGCCGCCCGAGTCCCCGGCCAAGATGCAGCTAGGTGGGTTGGGTTTGTTTTGTTTGGGGGGCTGTTTTTTGTCGGTTTTTTTTTGTTGTTGTTGTTGTTTGTTTGTTTTTTGTTGTTCTTTTTGACTCACTTGTGTAAACAAAGTGAGTCTATGTTTTAAGCCGGTGTTCGGTTGCCTGTGTCTGTGTGTGTGTGTGTGTATGTGTGTGTTTGTGTGTGTCTGTCTGTATGTATGGATGTATGTGTGTCCGTCGTAAACTTTGACATTGCCGTTTTCTCTGGAAGTACTTTATCCGTCAGTACTAAACTTTTGCTTAAAAATCGTAGGAAAGAAAATCTTCACAGTCATACCAATAAGAGTTTGTAAGTCTCCCGAATTAAGCCATGTTTCCCGTATCATTAACGGTTTATTTCGTTGAGGCTATTTCCAGGATTCTGAAAACACCTTATAACCGCATCCCAGTTGCAGTAGCGTTGGCGATGGTTAGTGAGTGACGGCGTGACATCGAGTTTCTTGTTAGCAATTAAACGGAAAGAAAGACAAATTCTGGACAGAACACATACAGTGACATAGACTACATCATCGACGTGTTTACTGCATATGAATCTTTTAAAGCGGATACTCAATTAACTCTCTCCATACGAACGGCGAAAGAGACGACGTTAACAGCGTTTCACCCCAATTACCATCATCAAAATATTGCAAGCGGAAGGCTCTTATACTGAAGACGTGAATGTTGACAAAGAATACCACAATTCTGATGACGGAAGCTAAAGGTTGGGTCATTCAGACACCCACTGGACATCCGAGGGGTCTGTGTAGAGGAGAAGAGAGGACTGGCCGTATTGAGTGAGTTAACTAGAATGAACATAAAAGACCGTATCGTACTTTCCCGGCGGGTGTAACTTAGGCCCTAACTTGAACATGAGTCTACCTAGATCCAGAGAAAAACGGCTAAATGTAGCAGTGTGATTGCGGCGATAGCCACGTCTCCTTTACCGCGGACTTTGAAGATTTCTTTATTGCCCTTAAAGAATTTTTTAATGCCCGAGATACACCAAAATGATACGATTTAAATAGCGTTATCACTTGGAGAACCGCAATCGATTTATCGCCCTTAAAAAAGTATGCTAAAATGTTAATTTGTGAACATTTATGGATTCGCAATGGTACAGTGAGTAATACAATTTCTTCCCAACCGAACATGCGGGTTCGAATCTGCGCTCAGACCTTTTTTTCTTCTTCTTCTTCTTCTTCTTTTCTTTTTTTTAACCCGAAAATTTTTAGCAACAAATACAGAACACATGTTAACGATTTTTTTGGTTTTGTTTTTAAGTGTATCACAAGTGAGTCTTGAAGGCCTTGCCTCTCTTGTTTGTGTTTTGTCTGATGCTACTGTATTGTGCTGTACTGCATTGATTTATATTCTATTGTGTTGTGCTGTACTGTATTGATTCATATTCTGTTGTGTTGTGCTGTACTGTATTGATTCATATTCTATTGTGTTGTGCTGTACTGTATTGATTCATATTCTGTTGTGTTGTGCTGTACTGTATTGTAATGGGTTGTTTTGCCTTGTGTTGCGTTGCATTGCGTTGCATTGCATTGTATTGTACTGCATTGTATTGTTGTGTATGGTATTGTGTTGCATTGTATTGTATTGCATTGTATTGTTGTGTATGGTATTGTGTTGCATTGTATTGTGTTGCATTGTATTGTTGTGTATTGTGTTGTATTGTATTGTTGTGTATTGTGTTGTATTGTATTGTATTGCGTTGTATTGTTATGTTGTGTTGTATTGTTTTGTTTTGTATTGATCATTGTCACAATAGATCTCTCAGTGTGAAATTCTGGCTGCTCCGCCCCTGGTGGAGGGCACGTCACCATAGCTCAGCGTGACCAGTGTGTTTGTTTGACTGAAAGAGTGGAGGTTTTCATCGGAACTTTGACGGGGACATTTTTCCCCAGTAGGTTATTCTACGTGCGCTGTGTGCATGCTGCACACGGGACCTCGGTTTATCGTCTCATCCGAATGACTTAGTATAGTGTGAGCCAGTTGCATTGTGTGGTTCAAACTTTTTGACAGTTACACGTGACTAATTGCCTACGTTGACCGAACTACGCCATTGGTCGGTTCCATAGTACACACAGTTAGTAGCGGGTTACGACCATACTACGCTCTTCCGTCCGAGCAATGCAACTGCAGACAACCACTCAAGGTCTGGTGAAAGGGGAGAAAATTCTGGAGAGTGTGAGATTCGATCCTGAACGTACAGATTTGCTCGCTTCCAAAGCAGCTGCGTTACCACAAGGCTAAAAGTCCCATTTAATTTATTCGATGCTTTGGATGTTTTATGTCTGTCGTTTACAAGTAAGGTGCAGACACGCAGTTTCCAGACCACACACACAGCATGAAATCTTTGAAGAGACTTTAAAAGACTTCGTTTTGACGGAGGCTCGTAACTTGGGTTAAACACCGTGAATGTCCCTTTCATCCTGATTCAGGAACTTCTGACTGCTACAGCCTGGTGAAAACAGGGCGAAACCTTCAAGATTCTTTCGTTACATTGATGACATATATATCGTTTACCCACCTCCAAAACGTTGATAAACAGGGTGTTTGTTTCGTTTTGTTTTGCATCTATACTGTGTAAGTGGGTTGTGGTTGAAGAATTTTTCTTCTTTTTTTTTAATTCGAAGAGCTTCAGCCTTCATCGGCTCTACAAAGCCAAGGTCAGGAATATGTTGACAGACTGAGTTGTGCTTAAAAACAAATATTCCGTCTGAAATCTTAGACGTCTGAGGGAATTCACTGATTTCTCTACCATTGTAAAGCACGTTCAAAACTTTTAATTAAAAAATTGATGACGGTTGTATCCTCGTTAGACGAAACGGAAATGTTGTGGAGCCTTTTAAAACTGGTTTTGAAGAATCTGGTGTTGGAAATGTTCCAACGGTTGTGGGAAATTTAATGCAAGAAACCTCACAAAAATTCGCACATACATTCCAAAACACACACACACACACACACACACACACACACACACACACACACACACACACACACACACACACAGAAAGAGAGAGAGAGAGAGAGATCTATACATGTATATATATGTAGTGAGAGAGAGAGAGAGAGAGAGAGAGAGAGAGAGAGAGAGAGAGGGTCACACAACACACATGAAGTACACACACATGTACACGCATGCACACACACACACATAGATAGAGTTGGGGGAGAAAGAGACAGCGAGAGACAGCGAGAGAGACAGACAGACAGAGACAGAGAGAGAGAGAGAGTAGCACAATCAACAAGAACAGCCCACAATAGTCCAACTTTTTCGTGAATCCCCGTGTCATGTGAGACAGTAAATAACCACGGCCCATGGAAACTTTGTTACCCGAACGAAAACAGTCAGCAACAATATCTGTCTCTTTTTGTATTTAACTCCTCTCTTTTTTCTTTTCTTTTTTTTTAATTCTTTTGTGTGCGTTTGTGTGTGTGTGTGTGTGTGTGTGTGTGTGTGTGTGTGTGTGTGTGTGTGTCTTAACAAAATAGGTGTTGGTTTTCAACTCTCTTTTTTTTTTGTCAGTCTCTGTCCCCCCTCCTCCCTCCCTCTCCCTCTCTCCCTCTCTCTCTCTCTCTCTTTCTGTGTGTTTCTGAATTTCTCTCTCTCTCCCTCTCTCTCTCTCTCTCTCTCTCTCTCTCTCGTCTCGTCTCGTCTCGTCTCGTCTCTCTCGTTTCACAGGTCTTTCTCTTTGACTATCTGCTAATCTGTCTCTATATCTGTTTCATTCTATCTCGTGTTAAGAATCGTACCTTAAGAATTGTGTGTTGATAATTGTACTTTAAGAATTGTGTGTTAAGAATTGTACGTTACACATTGTGAGTTCATAATTGTGTGATCAGTAATGCACAGGAAGAATTGTCTGGTATGAATGTTCATTGAGAATTGTACGTTGATAACTGTGTGCTAAAGAAGTGAGTTAAGCATTGTACGTGATGAATTGACTTATAAAAATTTATATCAAGAATTTCGTACGCTGAGAACTGCGTGATAAGAACTGCTTTTAAAGAACTGCATGTTAGAAACTTGTTCGTTGAGAACTGACACGAATTGTGGGCTACAAAATGCATATTAAGAATGGCTGGATAAAAACTGTGACAAGATAAGAACTGTGTGTTAAGATAAGAACTGTGTGATAAGCACTGTTTGACAAGATAAGAACTGCGTGATAGATAAGAACTGTGTGACAAGATAAAAACTGTGTGACAAGATAAGAACTGTGTGATAAGATAAGAACTGTGTGACAAGATAAGAACTGTGTGATAAGATAAAAACTGTGTGATAAGATAAAAAGAACTGTGTGACAAGATAAGAACCGTGTGACAAGATAAGAACTGTGTGACAAGATAAGAACTGTGTGATAAGATAGGTACTGTGTGGTAAGATAAAAACTGTGTAATAAGAACTGTGTGATAGATAAGAACTGTGTGACAAGATAAGAACTGTGTGTTAAGATAAGAACTGTGTGATAAGATAGGAACTGTGTGATAAATAAAACTGTGTGATAAGATAAGAACTGTGTGATAGATAAGAACTGTGTGATAGATAAGAACTGTGTGATAAGATAAGAACTGTGTGATAGATAAGAACTGTGTGATAAGATAAGAACTGTGTGATAAGATAAGAACTGTGTGATAGATAAGAACTGTGTGACAAGATAAGAACTGTGTGATAAGATAGGTACTGTGTGATAAGATAGGAACTGTGTGATAGATAAAAGATAGATAAAAACTGTGTGAAGAACTGTGTGATAGATAAGAACTGTGTGATAGATAAGAACTGTGTGATAAGATAGGAACTGTGTGATAGATAAAAGATAGAGAAAAACTGTGTGAAGAACTGTGTGATAGATAAGAACTATGTGATATATAAGAACTGTGTGATAAGATAGGAACTGTGTGATAGATAAGAACTGTGTGACAAGATAAGAACTGTGTGATAGATAAAAACTGTGTGATAAAGTAAGAACTGTGTGATAGATAAAAACTGTGTGATAAAGTAAGAACTGTGTGATAGATAAGAACTATGTGATAGATAAAAACTGTGTGACAAGATAGGAACTGTGTGACAAGATAGGAACTGTGTGATAAGATAGGAACTGTGTGATAAGACTGTCGTGGATGCTCAGCTGATGGTCCGTGTCTTTCAGGCATGAACATCTTTGTGGCATTCTTCGTGCTGCTGTTACTGCTGGCAGAATCCACTCCTCCAGCGGCCTCCAGTATACCGCTCATCGGTATGTGTGTGTGTGTGTGTGTGTGTGTGTGTGTCTGTCTGTCTGTCTGTCTCTGTGTGTCTGTATCTGTGTTTGTGTTTGTGTGTATGCGTGTGTGTCTTGTCATTACGATTTGTCACGATACCAACTTCCCCCTTTCCGGTTTGTCCTCCACTGTTTCATAATGCTACATATTTCAGAGATTATTTTTTTTAAACTAAAATAAAATAAAAACTTTCTGCTTGAGGTGAACAATGATGACGATGATGCTTACAACGAAGTTTTCCTTTTTGCTACAAGACTTAAAGACAGCACCAGCAGACGTAGCACCACACACATGCTGGCTCATAACAGCACTGACTGACTGCAACTCCTTGCACTGCTGGAACCGACATTTGAGCGCCAGTGAAAGATGAAACTGAGAAGTGAATGGCACTCAACTGTGTGGCCCCAGTCTTCCCCAGTCTTCCCCAGTCGAGCTTTCCTTGCATTCATTTCTGGATAGGAGCCAGTCACAGAAAGAATTACTTTAAAACAACAATATCTTAAAAGTCAGAGGAGAGCAACATCTTCGGTTGTTGTTGTTTTTTTTTTGTTTTGTTTTGTTTTGTTTTGGGGGTTTTTTTTGTTGTTGTTGTTGGTTGGTTTGTTTTTGTTAGTTGTTTTGTTGTTGTTTTTTTTTGGGGGGGGTGTTTTTTGTTTTTTTGTTGTTTTTTTATTTAACACGCAGCTGGTTACACTAAAGGAAGAAATAAAAGAAATAATAGAAAGAACAAGATTTTTTTAAAATAAAAATGTTGATATATAAAAAGAGGGTTACGCAAGAGAGTGAAAGACAGACTAAAGGGAGGCAACAAACATTCACATACGAGTTCAGTCTCATTCTCCCGCACTCTTCCGTAAACTAAACAGACAGGGTACTGCCCCTGAGCCAATATAATTTAACCAAAAAAAAAAAAAAAGATTCACAAACTGTTGCTGCTTAACAAGCCAGTTGATATACTAAGACACACACACACACACACACACACACACACACACACACACACACACACACACACACACACACACACACACACACACACACACACACACAAACGCAGGCATTCGATTCTGAGTCTGGGGAATGCTGACTTGTTCAATGTTCTTGTGGGTCTACGAACTGACAACAGTCAACACATATATCACCTCTGGTCTTTTGAAGTGTTGGCCCGCACACACAAATCACGTGGTTCTTCGGGCGTGTCTTACTCTTGAAGACACGTTGTCCCGAGGCTGCTCCAGCCTCATCAGACCACAGCCAAGTCTGTCCCGCTCCAGTCTCCCCGGACAGTGGGTTTATATCCCGTCTCCTCGGACTGGGCTGTCTACGTCTGTCCCGGAACTCTGGGACAGTGTATTAAGACCCGTAAGATATATGCTCTTTATATAATTTCCACATTCCCCATCAACCTAATTCGTCCATTCCCATTTATGCCCAAATTATTATTTTGGAATATCCACAGCCTCTCCAATTATCGAATATCAATTTCCCATTAAGGCCATGCTGCTTGCATGACACAAAAAGAGGAAAACATTTAGTCATTATCCATGTGTCGGAACCAACCAGGAGAAAAGAATATTTAACAATGATTCCCAGATCATTATGAAAAACATGGCTACGTTTCTCAACATTTAGAACTATATAGATAGCATAATTCTATACTACCTTTGCTCTTTATGCTAGCGAATATATGTACAGAAAACATACAGTCGTTGGGTCAATTTGCAGTGTAGCCAAGCTTACACAATATACTACAACGCATAGTTCCACCAAAATATGCACACACAAAATACTAACTACATTTACGATACATAAAAAGACATGCTTACACACAAAAAAACTAACCATATCTTTAAACTCTTATGAAAATTAACTAATTTGTAATTACCTGTAGGCCAGAACCACATAGCACCAACAGCGAGACCTTTTTCCTCCAAGCCTCTGCGACAGACTGTGTGTCGCTAGCCAGTTAACTCTCTCCATGCGAACGGCGAAAGAGACGACGTTAACAGCGTTTCACCCCAATTACCACCATCAAAATATTGCAAGGCTCTTATACTGAAGAGGTGAATGTTGACAAAGAATACCACAATTCTGACGACAGAAGCTAAAGGTTGGGTCATTCAGACACCCACTGGACATCCGAAGGGTCTGTGTAGAGGAGAAGAGAGGGCTGGCCGTACTGAGTGAGTTAAACTGGGCAGAGAAGAATATACTCACTGACCAGTGCAAAAAACACGTGCAAATGAACAGAAGGGCTTGAATTCCCCTTCACGAGGAAATCAGATTGTGGCACTCCGTAACATAGAGCAGGACAATGAAAACAAGAAGACATTCGTTTTGCATATGCTAAATTTCAAGAACTATCTTCTCTGCATCCCAAACAGAAAGGAGTCTGGCGAAAGCAAAATAATTGGTGTTGCTTTTTGTCATAACAGATTCGTGTGTGTGAACTTCTGGCTGCTTTCCAGGGGAGAGCGTGTTGCTACCAACATGCAGCGCCACCCTTCTTTTTTCTTTCTTTCTTCTTCTTCTTCTTCTTCTTCTTTATCTTCTGCATTCATGGGCTGCAACTCCCACGTTTACTCGTATGTACACGAGTGGGCTTTTACGTGTATGACCGTTTTCCCCGCCGTGTAGGCAGCCATACCCCATTTTCGGGGGTGTTCTTTTTTTTCTTTTCCTTTTTTTCTGTTTGTGTGGTGTGGATGGGTGGGTGGGGTGGGGGTCTGCATTGGGTTCCGATTTCACATGAACTGGTACTGAGGGGAAATTGTATGAGGCTCAAGATTTTTTCTGTGTGAAATTCGGGCTGCTTTCCAGGTCAGGGGAGATCATGTCGCACAATGTGGCGCCACTCTTTTTTCTTTTCATTTTTTCGTTTGTTTGTTTTTTGTGTGTGTGTTTTTGTTGTTGTTGTTGTTGTTTTTTCAGAGTGTGGATGAGAGAGAGGAGGGGCGGGGTGTGTGGGGGGGGGGGGGGGGGGCTTCTGCACTGAATGCTTGTTTTACGGGAACTGGTACTGGTGGAAAATGTATAAAATTTGAAAATTGTCTTTGTGAAATTCGGGGCTGTTGTTCCCAGGGAGAGTGTGTCGCAGCGGTGTTGCGCCATCCGCTTTTTTTTCTGTGTGCAGTGTGTGTGGGAAGGGATTCTGCACTGGGGAACTGCATGGTAGATATTTAAGGCTCAGGGTGTGTGTTTTTTTTTTTTTTTTTTTTTTTTTTTTTTTTTTGCCTTTGACAGGGGCCTACTACTTGCAGTGTGTGTGGAAGGGGGTTCTGCACTGGGGTACTGCATGGTAGATATTTAAGGCTCAGGGTGTGTGGGGTTTTTTTGTGTTTTTTTTTTCCTTTGACAGGGGCCTACTATTTGCAGTGTGTGTGGGAAGGGATCGTGCACTGGGGTACTGCATGGTAGATATTTAAGGCTCAGGGTGTGTGGGGTTTTTCTTTTTTTTCCTTTGACAGGGGCCTACTACTTGCAGTGTGTGTGGAAGGGGGTTCTGCACTGGGGTACTGCATGGTAGATATCTAAGGCTCAGGGTGTGTGTTCTTTTTCTTTTTTTCCCTTTGACAGGGGCCTACTACTGTCTGAACATGATACTGATCACACTGTCCACTCTGCTGTCTGTGGTCATCGTCAACCTTTACTTCCACGGCTCCAGGACACCAGTGCCAAGGCTCTTTAAAAAGGTACAGTCCTTCTTTTTCATTTTTTTGGGGGGGACGAGGAGGGGGTAGGTGTGTGCGTGTGTGTGTGTGTGTGTGTGTGTGTGTGTGTTAATCTGTTAGTGTGTGTGTGTTTGTGTGTGTGTGTGTGTGTGTGTTAATCTGTGTGTGTGTGTGTGTTAATCTGTTAGTGTGTGTGTGTGTGTGTGTGTGTGTGTGTGTGTGTTAATCTGTGTGTGTGTGTTGATCTGTTAGTGTGTGTGTGTGTGTGCGTGTGTTGGTGTGTGTGTGTGTGTGTGTGTTAATCTGTTAGTGTGTGTGTGTGTGTTAATCTGTTAGTGTGTGTGCGTGTGTGTGGGTGCGTGTGTGTGTGTGTGTGTGTGTGTGTGTGTGCGTGTGTTGGTGTGTGTGTGTGTGTGTGTGTGTGTTAATCTGTTAGTGTGTGTGTGTGTGTGTGTGTGTGTTTCTACAAATATATGTGTTTTTGTATGGAATAATGTATGGATGGATGACGATGGATAAGCAAGTGTGAGTGTGTGTGTGTATATGTATGTGTGTGTGTGCGCGCGCGTTCACGCATCATATATGTTTTTTGTGTGATTTGCATTGCTGCTGATATTAATGTATTGTTTGTGTGAGCGTGCAAGTGCGTACATACATGCTGTTTGCATTGTCTCTTGTGTACGTGCTTATGCAGCATATAATTATCCATCTATGTGTATGCATACAAAACCCCAACTTCGTCATCTTATGACAGCGAGTCAGATCTTCAATCGCAAAGTCCCTGTGACTTTCTGGAGAGACCTGAGCACCACTAGCTCTGTGGGAACCATTTCCATTGGTTCGATTTCACTTCTGTGATCACTCACTCATTGTAAAAAAAATAATTACCCACCCAGCCCGTTGAACTTGCCGCCTCTGCCCTCCATGTCACGCACAGCAAACATGGCAGACTGTCCGCAGTATGTCACTCCCCGTTGGTAAACAAGCAGAAGTATAAACAGTGTGGGCGATTTCACACTTCCTGTGGCTTGGCTTGGTTTGGGTCGACTGCTTGATGGAGTTAGGTTCCTTGGTGCGATTTCAGCGCTCCATCACGCACGAACATTTCCTGTTGGAAATTTGTCTGAGGTGTTGTTTGATGAACCTGAAAATTACTATGGAAGTGTGTATGTATGGGTAAGTGTAAGTGTGTGTGTGTGCGCGCGCGCGCGCGCGTGTGTGTGTGTGTGTGTGTGTGTGTGTGTGTGTGAAAGAGTCAAAGAGAAAGAGAGAGACCAACAGACAGACAGAGGGACATATGCTGACTGAACGACAGACAGGCAGACAGAGAACACACACACACACACACACACACAGAGAGAGAGAGAGAGAGAGAGAGAGAGAGAGAGAGAGAGAAAACCACTCAGTGTTTACTCATATAAACAACCCTCCCCTTTTCTTCCTTTCTTTCTTTCTCCTTCCCAACAGTTGATGGTGGACGTCTTCGCACGCATCTTCTGCATGCGGGCACAGCTCCTGGGCCCGGCAGCGGACTCCAGAAAGACCACCAGCACCACCGACCACCAGCGGAGTGGGATCCGGACTCTACGGAAACAGCCGCAGCGGCGGCGACAGGAAGAAGCATCAGGACGTCAAGTACGACCGTGTGGGCATGTTTGAGATGCAGAGCGAACGACCTTGGCAGCACCCCCCTCCTCCTCCTCCTCCTCCGACCTCCAACGGCAACCCTTCCAGCCAAGGTCAAGGTCAAGGTGTGGGTCTGGGCAGCGAGCCTGATGTGTCGGTTGAGACGCTGAACAACCTGTCCTCGCAGTACTCCAGCCTGGAGTGGGAGGTGAAGGAGATCCGGCGGCACCTGAAGGTCATGTGTGATCGGGGCGCGGACAAGGAGGACCTGGAGAAGCGGTCCCGGGAGTGGAAGGTGGTGGCCCTGGTGCTGGACCGCCTCTTCTTCTTCCTGTACCTGCTGGTGCTCTTCGTGTCCGCCTTCACGCTCTTCGAGACCACCATCATGCAGGATGCCTCGCCCTCCATCACCAAGAAGCACACGTGATGACACGTCTTCTGTGAAGGAGGGGGGGCTCCCTGGCCGTGACTGAAAAAAGAGTGTGGCCACTACACCCATACTTTTCCCACTCACCCCACTCACTCACCAAACTCTTTTCTTGCCTTCACAGTACTTGTACAGACCACGTCACAACTGTGCGCTCGTGCTTTAGTTGTTAATAATAATAACATTTTAAAAAAGCAACACTTCCACCACCACCACCACCCTGTTTTCTATATCTCCCCTCCTCTCCCCGAATCCTGGTGCCAGTTGCATTGCTTGGTTCTAACTTTTTGACAGTTACACGTGACTAAATGCCTACGTTGACTGAACTACGCCATTGGTCAGTTCCATACTACACACAGTAAGTAGCGGCTTACCACCATACTAGGCTCTTCCGTCCGAGCAATGCAACTGGCTCCTGGTGTATTTCTCCTGCAAAACTGACATCCTTTTTTTTTCTTCTTTTTTTTTTTTTAGGAGGGAGAGAAAATTGCGCGAAAACTTATCGTGTCTTCGTCTTTTGTAGACATGTCGGTGGAGCAGTTGTGAGGCTTGTGGTCTGTGTGTTGACAGGTGATGACCATCCTAGTCCTCGCCTCAGTTCCGGGGATATGAACTTCTGAACACCAAGTCTGCACAGACAGTGCGCTTTGGGTCAGGGGTAGATGAACCAGGGATGAGACAGACCCTGTATATAACGATTCTTTTCGTCGTAGGACGCGCACAAGAAAGGGGGAAATGAGATTCCCCTTGCTGGACGCACAACTGCCTGATTGTTTCGGTGGTCGTGAAAGTAAGGTGTGTTACGTTTCGACGACAGATCTACTTTCTCTCATGATCGTAAAAATGTGAGACCTGTGCTGTCACAAGCACAAACAACCTGAAATCGATCTTTTTTTCTTTTTTGTTAATCATAACAAGTCCTCTTTTCACAGGAATATTTGGGATAGGGAAAAGCTACCTGTGATTGATTTCTGTTGATCAAGCCTTTGGACTGTCAACAGTCACACACATTAAAGACAAAATTTGTGTTGATGGGGTGTGGAGAATGGCATAGAGGGAAGGGTTGTCGTTAGGCTGTTACATCAGTGGTGAGTAGTGTGCGGGGTGAGCAAAGTTGTGGTTGTGAGCTGATGGACAATCTGAAAGCAGACTCTACCCGTCACGACGTGAAGTTTAACACACACACACACACACACACACACACACACACATACATCAGTGTCGCTGTCTTGTCTGTTTTCAGATTATCACGTGCTGCAGTACAGTTTTGAGCCAGTCATGGAAAAGTACATCAGGACTGACTGTAGAGACTGATTCCATTGACTCAGCGGGCCACCTCACCTTCCTTCACAGGCCAGGCAGAACGAACTGCAGTTGTGAACATCGCCTGTTGGCTCAGACTGCTCCCTCCCCTCCCCTCCCCTCCGCCTCCCCTCCCCATTTATTGACCTGGACCAATCACAACCGAAATGTGTTTCCACCGCTATCTGCTGTCTATGTGAGTGTTTGGCTTTAATCATCTGTGGACCATGTTGTGGCCTTGCTGATAAGATCGATCCTGGTGTCAATAAGACCCATGCCTTATAACTATCGGTGTAGATAAGAAAACGAATCTCTGATTTTCTCATTGGCAGTCCTCTCCTCCCTTCCTCCCCAAACCCTAACTCACGTGCTTGCTGTTTGTAACCTTGATTAGCCAATTTCCCAAACTCTGTGACATGCATGCACTGTGTAATCTTAGGAACAATGGTTCCAGCAATATCTCCGTTTGAGATCCTCGTAGTTATACTGGGCATGCTTGGAAAATGGTTTGGTTTATCAGATGGACGAAAACTCTGTATACACAGAGAAAATATCAATATAGTGAATTCAAAAAAAAAAAAGCAAAATATTGGCAAGAGGGATGGAATAACCACAGAAAGAAAAAAACATCGCACAGAGTCCTCCATGTGTTTTCAACGCCATCTTGCTGATGTGTTTGAAAGCAGAAACAGAAAAAAAAAACAAATTAATTGTTACCGGTTACATGTGGACCACTAAGGTCTTATCTATTCCTGACTGATGCACATGAAGATCGACTCTCTCTCTCTCTCTCTCTCTCTCTCTCTCTCTGTCTCTCTCTTCAGGGTTAGGTTAGGACGAAGGTATGTGCCTGTTAGGCGAAGTCCTCCGAATGTTGTAATCTGCAGATGTGGATGAAGTCTGTCTGTGTTCCTTATCTCATGCAATTCTTTTCATTTAAAGGGTGGCCTTGGACAAAGTGGGATTTCATGAAGAACAGTTGGTAAGCTTACGCGTTGTTTTATTCTGCTTTGACTGTCTATTGGATGTACTGTTGAACACTTGGATTAAGATCCTTTGATAGTTGTTATGGTGGCTAATTGCAGGCCTGAACGAACACTGATGGACGACAAATGGCTTGTTTTAAAATTTGTTGCAGACTTGACAACAAGATGAATGTCACAAGATGGTAATGGTCTTAAAATTGTAAACAACTTGGCAATGATAACTCAGGCTTAACAACTTAGCGACTGTGTCAGAGGCTTTAAGACCCTTTGTGATGGTGACACAAATCTGACAGCAGGATGGGGGAGGATGGGGGGGGGGTAACAAATGAAACAAAATCTCCAATCCTGAATAGTTAGCCAACAAAATCTACAACAAAGTCCAGAAAACGAAAGACAATTCTGCAGAAATGAGCGGAGCGAACACTCCAAAAGATCATGTGAGATTAATGTAATTTGTAAATTGTAATTTGGTTATTTCGCCCAACGATTTGATATTCTTATCAAGTTATTGATGGATGCCTTAATGACTGCATACTCAGAACTTCTCCCTATACTGTGGTAAGGATTTTCAGGCTTTGGCAAAAAGCTGAAGGACGCATAAGTCAAGGCCAGTGCGTCCTTGCTACACAGTTAGGCAATACGATAATTAGTGCATGAACATTCATGTGACTGTGTGAGGTATCGCTGCAATGGAACTGTCAAGTTTGCACGAGGATATTGAGTCAGCTATTCTGTATCTGTATTTCCGACTTGATGAATATCAAGCGTTTTTCAACGATTCGTTCAATCACGATGGTTGTGATGATTTCTTTTCTCGCGGAGTGTGTCCCAGTGTGGTGATGCACGTGATATCACGTGATATGCACGTGATAGGAGCGTGGCAACAGATGTTTTGATTTCAGCCATTCTCCATCTGCATACCGTGTGATTTTGTACAAATATCATTGGCCCACCCAATGCTGTTACCGAACACGGATTAACTCCTGTCCATTTTGACATGAGCGAAATTAGCCCGCAGTCTCAACTGTGCTTGCAACGATAATAAATATTTAGATATGTCAGTCATGTTTAGACTAGCTTTGAATAGCATAGCTTCTAACTGCTGAACAAGACGTGCATCAGTGTCATGTTTCGGTAGTCTGGCTCTCGATCTGTGTGTCTATCCATCTGCCTGTCATTCTGTTTGTTTCTTTTTTGTCTGTTGGCACCGACTGCACCAGCAGATAGGCTGTTGCTGTTCACAAGGCTCAATTTGTGTGTGTATAGTTACCTGTCTGTCAATCTGTTCGTTTGTTTGTTCGCTTCTTTGTGGTACACCAATTAGGCTGTTGTTGTTTCCAAGGCAGCTGATGTTGGGCAAACTGGTAATGTGGTACTGGAGTTCTTGAGCAAATTCATCGTGCAAGAAGAAATGGCGAGTGTTTTCCAGCTTCTGATTGCTCACGTCTTCATTGATGCTTTGTGTGCTTGCTATTTTATGCCGCTGCTTGAGTATCAGTAATATTATGCCGCTAAAACGCCAGTATCTTCTTCTTCTTCTGGTTCGTTAGATGACACAGAAAACACCAGTATAATCTTATGCTGCTTAAATTAATGCCAGTCGCCATTTCTGTGCGATTGTGGGTTCTAATGCTCACCGTTTTTGGTTAACATGTGCAAGTAACATGCAGTTTGTTTGTTGTTGTTTCTGCCAGGTGCCACTAAATCCCTGGCACATATGACATGCATATCTTTTAACGTCCTGTTTTGTTTTCTCCGTGCTTGTGGGGTATTGCAAAGCAACATGACAGGTCTGTGTATATTATGACCTGGAGGACTGTAAAATCTTCATGTACTCGTCACTCCCACTGCCGGGATTCGAACCATTGATGTTTGGAATCGAGGTCCAATGCTCTAACTCAGCTTTTGCTGCATACATCGCTTTCTTCGGTAACACGGCAACTGCTACGGGCTGAACGTGTCGTTTCTGACTGGTGTGCGTTGTGGTGACTGGACAGCTCCTCTCCCTCAGGATTAGGACTGTTTTGTAATTAGTCCAGTTCTATAGCATTCATGTTACACACAGAACTATTGACGCCAATAATTTACTCGTCTTCAAAGCTATGCAAAGAAACTTGAAAATTAGATTTATTTAAGAACTGTGTAATGGGCAAAAAACAAGGATAGATAATATAATATTTTTCAGTCAATAAATATTTTACTTTTTTTCTTTAAACTTAGATCACAGGAAGAAAGCCGTGTATGAAAAATACAGAACTAGAATTGTCGTGGATAGCCCATTTGGGACATAAAATTTTCTTCCGATCCGAAAGCTCATTCATTTCCATAAGGCTTTTTCCATGCAGCAGAACTGTCGTAAACTACGTATCAAGTGCTCACCCGCATCCCTTTACACAAGGTATTTCACCCTATGCACATATTTTAGCCCAAAATGGGAGGATGGGGGTGGGGGGGGTGCTAGATACTAGGCGCTTACAAGGCAGTTTAGAGTACATTCATGGATTTTGAAATACCCATCGACGGGTGCAATAGCCGAGTGGTTAAAGCGTTGGACTGTCAATCTGAGGGTCCCGGGTTCGAATCACGGTGACGGTGCCTGGTGGGTAAAGGGTGGAGATTTTTACGATCTCCCAGGTCAACATATGTGCAGACCTGCTAGTGCCTGAACCCCCTTCGTGTGTATATGCAAGCAGAAGATCAAATACGCACGCTAAAGATCCTGTAATCCATGTCAGCGTTCGGTGGGTTATGGAAACAAGAACATACCCAGCATGCACACCCCCGAAAACGGAGTACGGCTGCCTACATGGCGGGGTAAAAACGGTCATACACGTAAAAGCCCACTCGTGTGCAAACGAATGAACGCAGAAGAAGAAGAAGAAATACCCATCCTGAAGGAAAGCGCTGTTTTTGTCAGCGTGGCCTGGTCAGGTGGCACGGAGTTTCAACCCCATGCTTGGCAAGCCCGTTTTGACAGCGTGAAGCCAACTCCTTCTTGCTGGGTTTTTACCCTGGAGTTATTCTTGGCTTGCCTGGAATGCCCCAAGACAAGAATGACCCCAGTATCCATTACGAGGGTGTATACAACTAGGGTTGGGGCATGGAGGGAAGGGTAGTTCTGACTAGCTGATCGAAGTTTACCCCCGGGGGTCATTCCAGGCTTGTATACATAGTCCGCGAGGCCCGATGGAGAGAGAGGGGGGGAGGGGGTATATTATGGGCGTCCAGAACACCACTCAAGGTCTGGTGGAGTGGTGGGGGAAGGGGAATACTTCCGAGTGTGAAATTCGAACCTGTGCGCTCAGATTCTCTCGATTCCTAATCGGACGCATTACCACTAGGCCACAACTCCACCATGCCCTAGACTTTAAAACAAGGGTCTTTCCCTGTCTTGGAAAAATTGTTTGTTTCTTCACCGTTGTTTCGCTGTTATTGCTTTAAAAACGCCAAGTGGAGGGTGTGGGAGCTGACTTGGACCCCACCACCACCCTCCCACCCCCAGCATTTTTTTTTCGGGAATTCTCGGGGTTTATGTCTTACTTGGGCTTGGATGATCCCGCGTCGTTGGACGCATGAGGCAGTCAAAGAGCTCCATTCTCTGTGGTCCTCAGCCAGTGTGCTGGTGTCACCCCATCGTCTGTCGACATGTCCGAGGTCTCTCTCCACTGTTTGCTGGTGTCACCCCATCGTCTGTCGACATGTCCGAGGTCTCTCTCCACTGTTTGCTGGTGTCACCCCATCGTCTGTCGACATGTCCGAGGTCTCTCTCCACTGTTTGCTGGTGTCACCCCATCGTCTGTCGACATGTCCGAGGTCTCTCTCCACTGTTTGCTGGTGTCACCCCATCGTCTGTCGACATGTCCGAGGTCTCTCTACACTGTTTGCTGGTGTCACCCCATCGTCTGTCGACATGTCCGAGGTCTCTCTCCACTGTTTGCTGGTGTCACCCCATCGTCTGTCGACATGTCTGAGGTCTCTCTCCACTGTTTGCTGGTGTCACCCCATCGTCTGTCGACATGTCCGAGGTCTCTCTCCACTGTTTGCTGGTGTCACCCCATCGTCTGTCGACATGTCCGAGGTCTCTCTCCACTGTTTGCTGGTGTCACCCCATCGTCTGTCGACATGTCTGAGGTCTCTCTCCACTGTTTGCTGGTGTCACCCCATCGTCTGTCGACATGTCCGAGGTCTCTCTACACTGTTTGCTGGTGTCACCCCATCGTCTGTCGACATGTCCGAGGTCTCTCTCCACTGTTTGCTGGTGTCACCCCATCGTCTGTCGACATGTCCGAGGTCTCTCTCCACTGTTTGCTGGTGTCACCCCATCGTCTGTCGATCAGTTTGGGGTCTCTCTCCACTGTTTGCTGGTGTCACCCCATCGGCTGTCGATCAGTTTGGGGTCTCTCTCCACTGTTTGCTGGTGTCACCCCATCGGCTGTCGATCAGTTTGGGGTCTCTCTCCACTATCTGCCGGCAGTTCATAACATGGGTTTCTTTCCCCGTGTTCCTTATTTGTCTGTATAGAAGCGCAAACAACAGCGGTTTGAATTATGTGCCTTTGACTTATAAAAAAAAATAACTGAACATACTTCTTCTTTGATATATTTCTTTGCTTCGCCTCACATACTTTGCTTTATTTTTATTCACCTGCAAGTCCGATTACGCCTAAGCCTATATTTTGCTCTGAACTGAGGTTCGAGCCAAGATAAAAGAAAAAAAAGAAAAACAGACAGAAAGGAAGGGAATAATGCGGACCTCCGTTATTCGGGATAAAAATAAATCGCCCAAGTGGTGTCAAGAGATCCATAACTAAACGTGAAACGTATCGTCTGACGGGTGATCCATAACTAAACGTGAAACGTATCGTCTGAGTGGTGCCATGGCCCAATGGTTTGAGCGCTGGATTCTTGACCAAATTTCCTGAGCTCCATCCCCAGTTTCGGTGCACCTGGTGGGTAAAGGGTGGAGACTTTTCCCATCTCCCAGCTCAACACATGTGCAGACCTGCTAGTGTGCCTCCTGCTGACAGTCACTGGCCGAACCGTAAACAGTGGGCCATCTTCGATAAGACGTGGCACGTGCGTAAGATGCCTGCACGTCAGTGAGGGACGATTCCTTCTCAGATTTTGGATTCCGTTCAGTGATTCATTCGCTTGCTTCCTGGGCACCCTTGTCGCCAAGACTCCATCTCCACCCCCACGCCCCACCCTCACTTCTACCGCCCCCTTCACACCCCTGCCCTCCTACTTGCATCTCACTGTCCTATCATTTTTTGTTGTTGTTTTGTTGTTGTTGTGTTGTTGTTTTGTCAGATAAATGAATACATTTGCAGAAAGTGTTATGGTTGTTTACCAGATGGTACTTTCGGCCACGACATATGATATATTATCTCTATTGTTGCATCAGGTTTTACCAAACTAAATCAAAATAGATCACTTTATAAAGTGTCTGGAGACTGAGACAATCTTCAGCATGGGTAGGCAATTACACATTTGGCACAAATGTTACATCTGCACACAGTGCAGGGCTGACGGGTGCTGTAGCCGAACGTGTTGTAGTGCTGGATCTCAGCCCGAGGGTCCAACGTGCAGTTCCGGCACCGTCTGGTGGGTAAAGGGTGAAGACTGTTTTCGATCTCTCACATCCCCTGATGTGCGGACCTGCTTGTGTCTCAAACCCCGTCGTGTGTTTACGCCACGCAGGTCAAATACGGTAAATATCCTTTCGTTCTTGTCAGAGCTCAATGGGTGATGGGAACACAGAAAAACCCAGCAGACTTCAGTCCACCACGGCAGTAATCATCAGCAAACTGATACAGGATCACGAGGATAAACACTGTGTTTATATCACATGAACTGGGAAACAATATCGCATGGCTTGATCATCTTTTACATAACTTGGGACCGCAAGTAAACAAGGGAAAAAGATTATGACGAAGAAAGTCAATGAACTGTAGATGGAATAAAGGCTATGAATGTCAGGAACAAGCAGGGAGGTACTGTTTCATTTAGAGGCTGAGCAATGTGAACAAAGCTGTGCTCTGTGGTATGTCATCACATAACCAGCATGTTCTTTCACCTTCCTGCTGGCTCGTTTGGGTTAGAGCAGTGCCTTGTCCTTCCTGTTTCTGTGCAGTAATTAGTGGGGGGCGGGGGGGGGGTTATTTACATGATAGTCAGTCGTGTCCGACTATAACCACCAGAACAGCAGAGACGGCATCTGCTATTCTATCTGGGCTAGAACTGAATTATAGTGAAGAGTGTCTTGCCCAGGTTACATGCCCACTCTCTCGGCCAAGAGGGTTTTAGGACAGTCGGCTTTGGGGTGGTTCCCAAAGGCCAGCAATTCACTTGAATCAAAATAGTTGGTTCAGGTTTGTACAAGTTGGTTAACTGTTCTTGATCAGTTAGTATTGTGCAGTGCACGCATCGATTTCACCAGGGTATGTCTGAACAAAAATAACTTTATTTTCAAACTGTGATGCATTGATGGCTTGAAGCACTGCAAAAGTAAAATTAATGAAGAATTTAGGCGTTGTATTCTGCGACTGAGGACCATTTTGCCTTGACTTCGTGTTCATGCTGCTGTGGGCTTTTGAAGCAGTGTCGCACCTGTAAATTAGCTTTTGTTGCGTGTAGTATTTCATATCTGATATGAAACCTTTTTTTTTTCATCTTGAGTGACCCAGAGTTTATTCTGTTACAAGGTCACACACGCAAGGGGGGACAAACGGGTCTGTTTTAAAGTTAAGAGGCATTGTGTATGAGTGAGTATGTGTGCGCAAGTCGTAGTTTAGTTTACACATCACGGTGACTGATTTATATATATACACGGTATTATGATCAATTCAAATCACCGACCATTCTCTCACAGTGCTGTCTGTTGTTGATATAATATGCATCCAGTTGATATCATTCTGTTCCATTTGGTTTATCAAACCATGATTTGGGTTGTACATACATGTTTACTGCATGGTTAGATAGCATGCTTCAACATTTTTCTTGAACAATGCAGATCTGGGGAATGTTGCCAATGACTATAGATTGGATTGACCACAGGAGTGTGTGCTCGTCTGGTGCGATTTCACACAATGACGACGTGTGTGTGTGTAAATCAACGTGCACAACACATTTTTTGTAGTCTATACAGTAATGAATCAAACACATTCTCTCCCTCTCACATTCTTGTACAATAGGAATCACCTTTTGTTTTTATCTCCTTCCTCTGTGTATAAATTCAGTCACCTGTAGTGTTTGTAACATGAAATAAAGCATCTTATCCTGACACACCTTTGCCTTTTCCTATGAGATAATTATACATCTGTAATCAGTTAACAGAAAGATGTTTGTTTTCTTTGTGACTTTAGAAGCAGAGGACACGAATGGCTGAAGACATTTGAGTAAATACATTGTGTACAGGTGCACGTTTGTTCGTCACGCCATGACTTGTTATCATGATTATGAATAAAAACATCTGTCAACTCTATATTTATGTGGACGATTTGAAAAAATGTCATGTGCAGGAGTGCGTGTGTTATTAATTTGGATATAATATGCTGACACCAGTGACGTGGTGCATACTTTGTAGAACCATCTTGACTTCGTGGCCTGATTTCATGGTAACAGGTTTTTAAACAGCCAGCCATCAGAAAAGTTCTAACAGTGTTATTTACTGTAAACGTGAGAAGCATGTTCTTCACAACGTAGTCATTGTCAGAATAAATCAAGGAAAAATGGTAATACATTCATTTTAACATTTCTATTACAGGCCAGTCAAACACACACGCGCGCGCGCAGACGGGGTGAGAGGGGTCTGTATTGCTGCACGGGCTGTATACTTCCACAATGCTGATTGGTAAAATTATTCTTCGGCATTAAAGTGCATAAAACTCCCATATCGACATCTAGTTGGTTCTTACGTATATCGCTGGATATAACCAACCATCCTCTGTTTTCGAGGTGGGCATACCTACATGCTATGTATCTTCATAACTTAACCTACTGAACGCTGATCATTATGGGGTTTGATATCTTAAATTATGCCAAGAAACTGTATCTCATGCATGCATCTTCACTCGGAAGTGGCCAAAGGACACAGGCACGCACATGTTGCAGAGGGAGACTGAATACATCTGAACCCTTTTCCCACCAGAAAGGATTTGAACCATGGACCCACAGGCCCTGGGATGACAGAAGTCAAAAGCTGTAACCACCGAGCCATGGAACCCCCTGTCATCGTGTTGTTGAAATAATATGTGACTCTCCACTACAAAACCAGACACAGGGTTTGAAACCTAGAGGATTGAAGTCCAATGCCCCGACATCAAGCTGTTGAAAACTGATGACTGTGACGTCACAACACAATGAATCGGGGTGCCTCCTTATCTCGGTTAGATGGGTGCCGGGCACATAGTCAATTCAGTTTCACTTTCAGTTTCTCAAAGAGGTGTCACTGCGTAGCGCATATGGATTTGCCCGAACGCAGTGACGCCTCATTTATGAACTAAAACGGATCCTGAGCACGCGGACAGACAGCTGGAATCACAAACATCCAAAATAAAGATTGGTGTTTTCACTGTCTGTCTTAATCAATGCGGTGCCGTTCTGGTGGTGTCAGTGCAGTGTTAACTGATCTGACTCCCTCCCCCAACTTCCACTATCTGGGATGGCTATCCATGTCGACACTCCCTTCCCCTGGCTATCCATGTCGACACTCCCTCCCCCTACTTCCACTACCTGGGATGGCTATCCATGTCGACACTCCCTCCCCCAACTTCCACTATCTGGGATGGCTATCCATGTCGACACTCCCTCCCCCAACTTCCACTATCTGGGATGGCTATCCATGTCGACACTCCCTCCCCCAACTTCCACTACCTGGGATGGCTATCCATGTCGACACTCCCTCCCCCAACTTCCACTACCTGGGATGGCTATCCATGTCGACACTCCCTTCCCCTGGCTGTCCATGCCGACACTCCCTTCCCCTGGCTATCCATGTCGACACTCCCTCCCCCTACTTCCACTACCTGGGATGGCTGTCCATGTCGACACTCCCTTCCCCTGGCTATCCATGTCGACGCTCCCTTCCCCTGGCTATCCATGTCGACACTCCCTCCCCCAACTTCCACTACCTGGGATGGCTATCCATGTCGACACTCCCTCCCCCAACTTCCACTACCTGGGATAGCTATCCATGTCGACACTCCCTTCCCCTGGCTATCCATGTCGACACTACCTTCCCCTGGCTATCCATGTCCACACTCCCTTCCCCTACTTCCACTATCTGGGATGGCTATCCATGTCGACACTCCCTTCCCCTGGCTATCCATGTCGACACTCCCTTCCCCTACTTCCACTATCTGGGATGGCTGTCCATGTCGACACTTCCTTTTCCTAGTTCCACTACCTGGGATGGCTATCCATGTCGACCATATCCCTTTAGGTGAATGTCGATCTTAAAACCGGAATATAACCAACCAAATGAATCGAGTTTGACCCCAGAGATGGAGACAGGATAAGGGGGGAATGCAACTCACGGATTTGGGTAACTGATTCAAGTCACTTGTGACTATAGCTAATATTACCATGGGAAATTCTGATGACAGTGGTCTGTCAATGGCATCAAAACACTTTCAACTCCCAGCGATGAATTGAAATCTTTGCATCCAGTTTTTCTCCAAACAAATTTTGGATGGTGTATGGCCTTCGGAAGACTCAGATCTCTGCGTCTGATGTCAGAACAGTCATCACAGTTCGAAAAAACATCGAAAGTAATTTTTAGGAAGCATAATTCAGGATACTCAAATGGAAGAAAAGTGGCAAAAAGGCGATGTCAAGTTCATTTAATGGCGAACAGTCAAGCATCTGTTTAAAAATCGAACTTTTAAGAACAATAATACCCTGTTTAAAGTAGGTATACGGCAACGTAATGAAGGCCTGTGTTAGATCAAAACACAATGGCATAATACAGAGTGAAAGCAGGCATACAACATGCCTGTTCGTCGTCACCAATTCTGAACCACTGCAGTCTCCATTCAGACGATGGCTCTGGCGGACAGTTACTTCCACATCTTTTCAAGTAACAAACTATAGCGAATCATCCCTGACTCAACTCTCCCTGGACAACGTAATCCAAAACACACAGACACACATGCATATGCATACTGCAAACACGCGCACGCACGCGCGTACACGCGCACACACACACACACACACACACAAATTACGCGCGCGCGCCCGCGCCGCTCACACACGCACGCACGCACGCACGCACACACACACACACACACACACACACACACACACAACCGCACACAAACAGCAGTCAAACAAACCAACCAGCTGATGCCTCCCACATTTTTTACCAGACTTCAGACTGGACAATCCTGCATGGAAGCTTCATAACACTGAAACCACCCACCTCCCTCTACACATTAACAGACTGGACGATCCTGCAAGGAAGCTTCATAACGGATGGATGCCTGACGTCCTGATGGTGTGCACACCAGTTATCTGATCCAGACAGAAACCACCTGCGACACCGTCACGTCAGTCAGATTTCTTCATCAGACAGAAAGAGACGACGTGCTCTTCGCTCTGTTGTGTCTCTTACACTTGTGGTGAAACAAGACTCGATCTCAGGTATATTCCGACAACCACCTATCAAACATCAACAATAATGTAGGAACCCTCATGACGTGTCTCTTACACTTGTGGTGAAACAAGACTCGATCTCAGGTATATTCCGACAACCACCTATCAAACATCAACAATAATGTAGGAACCCTCATGACGTGTCTCTTACACTTGTGGTGAAACAAGACTCGATCTCAGGTATATTCCGACAACCACCTATCAAACATCAATAATGTAGGAACCCTCATGACGTGTCTCTTACACTTGTGGTTAAACAAGACTCGATCTCAGGTATATTCCGACAACCACCTATCAAACAATAATGTAGGAACCCTCATGACGTGTCTCTTACACTTGTGGTGAAACAAGACTCGATCTCAGGTATATTCCGACAACCACCTATCAAACAACAATAATGTAGGAACCCTCATGACGTGTCTCTTACACTTGTGGTGAAACAAGACTCGATCCCAGGTACATTCCGACAACCACCTATCAAACAACAATAATGTAGGAACCCTCATGACGTGTCTCTTACACTTGTGGTGAAACAAGACTCGATCTCAGGTATATTCCGACAACCCACCTATCAAACAACAATAATGTAGGAACCCTCATGACGTGTCTCTTACACTTGTGGTGAAACAAGACTCGATCTCAGGTATATTCCGACAACCACCTATCAAACATCAATAATGTAGGAACCCTCATGACGTGTCTCTTACACTTGTGAAACAAGACTCGATATCAGGTACATTCCGACAACCACCTATCAAACAACAATAATGTAGGAACCCTCATGACGTGTCTCTTACACTTGTGGTTAAACAAGACTCGATCTCAGGTATATTCCGACAACCACCTATCAAACAATAATGTAGGAACCCTCGTGACGTGTCTCTTACACTTGTGGAACAAGACTCGATATCAGGTACATTCCGACAACCACCTATCAAACAATAATGTAGGAACCCTCATGACGTGTCTCTTACACTTGTGGTGAAACAAGACTCGATCTCAGGTATATTCCGACAACCCACCTATCAAACAACAATAATGTAGGAACCCTCATGACGTGTCTCTTACACTTGTGGTGAAACAAGACTCGATATCAGGTACATTCCGACAACCACCTATCAAACAACAATAATGTAGGAACCCTCATGACGTGTCTCTTACACTTGTGGTGAAACAAGACTCGATCTCAGGTATATTCCGACAACCACCTATCAAACATCAACAATAATGTAGGAACCCTCATGACGTGTCTCTTACACTTGTGGTGAAACAAGACTCAATATCAGGTACATTCCGACAACCACCTATCAAACAACAATAATGTAGGAACCCTCATGACGTGTCTCTTACACTTGTGGTGAAACAAGACTCGATATCAGGTACATTCCGACAACCACCTATCAAACAACAATAATGTAGGAACCCTCATGACGTGTCTCTTACACTTGTGGTGAAACAAGACTCGATCTCAGGTATATTCCGACAACCACCTATCAAACATCAACAATAATGTAGGAACCCTCATGACGTGTCTCTTACACTTGTGGTGAAACAAGACTCGATATCAGGTACATTCCGACAACCACCTATCAAACAACAATAATGTAGGAACCCTCGTGACGTGTCTCTTACACTTGTGAAACAAGACTTGATCTCAATGTTCCGACAATCACCTATCAGGCATCAACAATAATACAGGAACCCTCATGACACAGCGATTTTAACAAACTCAGCCTCTCAATGTGTGCGCCTGGTGTGTGTGTGTGTGTGTGTGTGCGGGTGTGTGCGCGCGCGCGCGACATTCTTCTTCCCTTACCTTAACTCCGTTCACCAGGTTCATCGAGGTCTGTTGGCTGTGTCAAAAAAACCTGATTCTCTGCAAATGTTTTTTTTGTCTATTCTGTTCAGATTTCTCCATGTATGTCTGTCAGAGCATTTGCAAAGACCCTGGCGTTTTCACAGCACAACGACAGCAAAATATTTTTCATCAAGCCACTCTGTCTCTGTCTCTCTCTCTGTCTCTGTCTCTCTCCCCACGGCACACATCTACACACACGCACGCTCGCACACACTGCCGCACACTACCCCCCCCCCCCCCCCCCCCCCCCCCCCCCCCCCCCCCCCCCCCCCCCCCCCCCCCCCCCCCCCTCCACCACCACCACCCACCGCCGCCCCCACAAACACGCACACACGCACACACATCAAATGCGAGAAAATACTCGAGATGAAGCAATCGATTCACATTTTAAGGGAAGTAACTCAATTATTACAACACCCGTCCCATGGAAGTAGTTACACCCCTTGAAATGCTCTGCCGTCAACGTCAGTTATTTTCACGATCTTTTCAAGCTGATAAAACGAGGTATGTGTTGTTGATTAAACTTTCAAGATACAAGTGTTACTTCGATTGTCCATGAAACATTTCGGTAAAGTCCTGCACGTACTACATAAAACACACACATTTGAAATAGATAATTATGTACATGAGAAGTACCATAAGATTGAAGCCACTCCATTTAATTTTGATTTCCTTATTCCTCTTCCACCACGCAACAAACTAGTAATCTACCCCCTAATCTCCCCACATCAGCCCCTTCCCCTCTCTCCTCTGCGGCGCTGATACAGCTTGCGCATCTCACCCATTGTTTTCAACTGAAGCACTGACATTAGTGTCCGGCACTAATGATGAAATACAACTGAAAAGAAAAAAAACCCTGACATATTGATACTGAAGTATATTCAGTAATAATGTTTTCAGTACAATTAAAAAGAAATTGGCCGGCATCACATGTAAAACATCGACACAAGGAATGAATGCTCACAAGCAACAATTAAAAGTAATTACAACTGAATTCACTTCCTGTACAAAAATTACATCACAAACTTAACTTGAAAGTCGCAATCTTGCCATTTGCATACAAGTTATCTGTTCTTAACTGACATATTTTACACTTTGACTATACTCCTATGCATAACACTGAAGCCGACTGACTGATACAACTGCAATGGACATTCGAACTGAACCCCCCAGCACACCCACTGTCACGTGACCGGTTGAGGTTGAGGACCCACCTACAACCCGACAGGCCCCGCGCAATCTAATAAAAGAAAATTTTAGAAAAAATGGGTCTCCGGATCCTCGCACGCTCAATTAAGTGCAGCCAACGCCAAGAATTTATACACAATACCAAACTTTATTCACTCACTCACACAGACATACTGACAACCGAAACAGCAGTGAGGCCTAAACTATTTCCCTTAATCCATCCCCGCTTCCAAACTTACTAACCCGTTAATACAAATCGCCACATCATAAGTGGGAATGAGAGAAAAATAAATAAGTAAATCACATTCGCTCGAACACTCACCCCTCTTGTCCACTGCTCTCACACATGCACACGCATACTCTACCGTCCATGTACGGCTCGCATTGATCCTGAACACGAGGGTCCATGCCACAGACGAACCAAGATGCCGGCGACCACTGAGAGTCCTAGTCCTTCTGCAGACAGGGCATGCAAAGCGGCGATCTTCATGTACGTCGGGGGCACCCCTGTGACAGACTCAGGGAAATCACAGGCGCAGGGAAGGCTGCGGGTGCCCAGGACAACGGCGGAAGCTGGGGAAGGTGGATTGCGCGAGTCCAAGACGACCTTAACACTCGGGGAACGTGCGGGATTCGTCGGAACACTCTTCGGAGCTGTAAAGAGACTCGATCCAAGAAAAACAATGCATGTGCTAAAGCAGACACACAGAGGGGTTTCGCACACACTCACACGTACAGCTGAATGCCTTAACACAACTGTTTACAAAAAAAAACAAAAAAAAAACATGTGTGCACACAGATATACATAAATCTGAATCCACAAGGATTGGCAGGGCCATTCTGCACTGAAATTAAAGTATATATTTTAAATGCACGCGGCAAAACCACCACCACCAAAAAACCTGAAATACATATCAGTGGCCGCTCCCTGTCTATAGAAAAGCAAAACAAAACTAGCATCAGGTCTTCACTCTTCCAATCTGACTCACCTCAAGAGCTCGTGAGGAAAAAAAAAACATAAGGGAGATTAAATCCCTGGAACTAGAATGTAGTTCCAGACCTCAGCCTGGTCGGACACGGACCCAGGAAACGTAGTGGCGGCACTGGACTGAGGCCGCAAACCCGAACCGAATCGGCAAAAAACTCCTCACTCCAAAATGAATGGAGCAGGAACTGGAAAAGAAACCACCTCTCCCTGACTGGGTACAACTGCCAGTGATTAAAGCATCTTACGATGCCCACGACATCGACAGGTGAGTACTCCTTATCAGACCTGTAGCTCAGCTTAATAACGTGCAGACATAGGCCTACAGTGCACGAGAAAAAGAAAACAACCTGAGCGGACTACGAGAGAGGCGGGAAGGAACACACACTCACGCGCGCGTACACACGCACAAATGCACGCACGCACACATGCACGCACGCACAGAAAGAAAGGGAAAAAGAAAAAAACTAAACAAAACAAAACAAAACAAAAAAAACAGCGAAAATCATGACGTATTCGAGGGGTCAAGTTGACCAAAATTTCCTTTTTTTCCAACACTACACTGTCGCACGGGACACCCACCCTCTGCCCCCTATATAACATTCTCTACGTGGTAATGTATATTGCTCCAGCCTCCTTAATGTCAGCATTAGCGAATACAGCATGAAATGCAATTTACATAAATTGATTTCTCTAGAAAATGAAACCACTGGATGTTCGTCTTTCAACCCAAGAACATTTCTTTCGAACAAATAAATGTACTTTTTTGGCATTGGCGAGATACATCGTCAATATTCAATGCACAGTACTGCGCCACACAGCGCTGGACATGGGATACTGATACTGGACATGGGAGTCAAATAGTCTCAGCAAGAAATCAGCAACATTTTATAATTTGTTTCTTGATAAATACATGGTGATTCCCCTTTATTTCATTGCATGCTGCAGTATATTTATGCATTTACCAAAGGAACTGCGGCTCAAGAGTGTCAATTCTCTCTGCTGGATGGCTACCTTTTCTGTAAACAAGATAACATAATTGCTTTTCATTCAAACTGACTCTGAGGTCGAAGGAAAAAGCAGCTCGTTGCTGTTCAGTTGCTTATAGTTGTATATGTGCTGTAGCGTATATGGATTTGTCCCAACTCTGTGACGTCTCCTTGAAAAACTGAAACTGAAACTGTCCTTTCGATGCATATCTGGATAATTATGTAAACTTCTCAGTAGCTTTTCTGCCTGAGAGGCCTAAAAATACCAAGGCTTCTCACAGTTTCTGATACATGTAGTAACTTTTCCTGCAGCTTTCCAACCCCACCCATCACCCACCCCATCTCTCTCTCTCTCTCTCTCTCTCTCTCTCTCTCTCTGATTGTTTTTAAGCACATTTAGGAATTAAGATTTATTGATTCAGTTTGTATGAGATCATGAGATTTGCTCCACGTGAGTGAAACCGAACCTGAAATAAACACTGGCTGGCCTGATACCCGAACCTTTTCTTTGTATTGCCATAGGCATCGATACAGTTTATACGATACAAAAATACTTTATCATCCCTAAAAGCGAAGTTGTTGACACATTGTGTAAAAGTAATAAATCATAACATCCGTTGCCAATTAGAAAGAGCATCAATACAATAATAAGTACTCTGCAGTCGAAGTCACGCTACGATAATCGTGGAGCTTAACCAACATAATGGGGAATTCCCGAAGCTGGACAGGAAGTAGGTGAGGGTTGAAGTTTTGTTGCAGCCCTTTCCTGTTGAACCACGGAAAGCCTTCAACCATGGCAGTGGATCACCATGGTTTTGCGTATCGTGATATGCTGATATCCCTGGACAAACTCATTTCTCCGCAAGAATTGTCAGCCATGAAATTTTACTGCAAAGACGCAGGAATTGGAGAAAAAAATATGAAAGGAATCCAAACATCTTTGGATTTGTGGGGGAAGCTGGAAGAGCGAAAGTTGCTTGCCAGGGACGACTTCAGATTTCTCAAGAAGTTGCTGAGCACCTGCACAGATAATCGACGGGATGTGATCGATGTTGTCGAGCAGTTTGAGAGTTCACCACTTCATTCTAATGTGGCCAATCAGAATGGGAGTATCGCAGGGCAAGAAGGTACTAAAATGATAATCAAGGAAATTTTATAGTAGTAGTGGTAGTAGTAGTGGTGGTAGTAGTAGTAGTGTATGGACTGGCATTTAACTGCCTGGGCCTCACGGCCTTTTTGATGTCCCCTTCAATATTGGTCTCCTTTTATTTGTGGGATACATATATATTTTCTTTTACATGTTCTGTAAATCACTCATCAAAGTCAGTAAATTTTTCTTTTAAAGTGATGTTCATGTCGAGGAGATTTTTGAACACATTAGTATTTTGTGCAAGTTTAGTTTCAAATGGTAATGCATTCCATATGTGCAGTTCTGTTAGCTGGTGAATTTTTCCTTCTTCCCTTTAATGAATGCAGATTTAAGTATATAAGTGTATATAAGTCTCTGGTGATAGCTCATAGCTTTGCATTCTTTTAATATCTTAGTTGCTCTTCTTTGCACCCTTTCTATAGCTATAGATTGTTTCTTGAGGAATGGGTGCCAGACAATATTACCATATTCCACTTGTGATCTAACTAATGCTTTATACAGTTTAAGAAATATATCTTTATCTAAATAGGTAAATGTTCTCTTAATTATCCCTATCATCAGGTTGGCTTTATTTATTATATTTTGTATATGTATGTCAAAAGATAGTTCATTATCAAAAATTATGCCAAGGTCTTTCTCACTTTGACATTTTTCAATGTCCTGTGTGGACCCTATATATTAGACACAAAGCAACAGTTATAGTTGTTAACCCAGTATTGTGTACATTGTATATCTCCTTCCAGACAGTCCAGGATAAAGGGGAAAAAAATACAGTTACCATTATTTAGTGACAGTGCGAAAATGTGTAGCCTAAACAAATATGTACATTACATCACATATGTCACAAATGATGATGGTGGATGTTCAAAGAAAGAAGAAGAAAAAAAATTTTAAGTATTTATTTTCATGCAAACAGAATGGCCAAAGATGTAGAAACTAATTGGTTAAACAGAGTATCCCATTTGAACACGTTGATAAAACACTTTTTTAAACAGTGGAGTAAACAGGACCTTAGTATTCAAGGCAAGGTTATTATCATTAAAGCATTCTCAACTAGCCAGTTACTTTATATAATGCAGTCAATAGGCATGCCAAATAGGGTTCTCAACAAAATAAATACTATTTTATATAATTTTTTGTGCAGAAGAAACATAACTATAGAAGAGCATTTCAAATATTAAAAAGAATAGTAATGGAAAGTAACTATGAAGATGGAAGCATTGATCTGATAAATGTAATTGATCAACAGATATATTTCTACTTACAATGGGCAGGTAAACCATGTAAGGCAACTGAACATGATAACTGGAGTTTCATAGCTGAATGCGCTTAGGCAAACTGACCACAGAAAATCAGATGTTTTACACTAAGTGCAGAAGCAAGGATGTAAAATGTTTAGAAAGAATTGGAAAAATGTTTTGATCACCTGTTAGATGATAAAACTATATGCACTAAATCTAAAGAAGTGACCCAGAAGGAATTTCAGTACCAGTTATTGTTCAATAATTCACTACCACAGTTTAAGAAATAAAGTGTTATTTATTCAAACATGGCAAAATAAAGGTATAGAACAAGTTAAGGACATTATACACAGTGGGGAAAGAACTTAAGAAGATTACTGTCCCTTGAAGAAATACAGAACAAGGTTGGACAAAACAGAGTAGGCACATTATTTGAATACAATGCCCTGATCAGTTCCATCCCAAGACTATGGATGCAATGGGTACAAATGAAAAGAACAGAGACAGTCACACCAGATTGTGAAGCTATCATTGTTAATACAAAACCAAAGAATATAAAGAAAATATTGTTAACGAAAAATGAAAAATTTACTCCAACAGCCTGCAATTTTTGGCACAAGAAATTTGATGTTATCATTGATAAGGAAGCCTGGCTTAAAGCCGTAAGTGTAACAACAGAAACTAGACTCAGAGTCCTGCATTAGAAATTCCTCCATGATATATATCAAACAGACATCATGTTAAATAAAATGAATGTAAAAGAAAACAACAAATGCTCCTACTGCCCAGACACAGTTGACTTTTTTTAACTTTTTTTTTATCATTGTCCAGTTGTGTACACATTTTGGAAATACATCAAACTAAAAATCCTCTTTGAAACAAACATAAACTGAAACTGTCAGTCAAAGACATTCTTATGGGGGTAGATAACCTGAATTATTTGAAGAGATACCATAAATACATTAATACACTTGTCTTGATTGGTAAAATGGCTATAAGCGACTTCAAGAAAACAAATTCCTCCTCTTCACTACAATCTATCTTTGAAAAGGAATACACACTTTGGTGTGGTTTAGCTGTGATTCTATGGATGTTCTTTTACATTTGTGCACTAATAACACCCTAGAGCGTGCACACACACTCAATGTAATCAAGAGAGGAGAAGTGAAAGAGACATGGCACACACATGGAACCGTTCACTTCAGAGCAAGAAAATACAGAACTGTGCAAATGCACATCAAACATTAAAGTCGAAAAAAATGTCCATCTTAAAAAAGTAAAGAAAGAAAGAAAAAAGAATTAAACACACGCGCGCGCACACACACACACACACAAGTTTGATTGATTTGTATGCTTACATTGTCACTGTTTTATGTTGTAATTTTCATTGTTTGATTTTTGTATGCCTACTTTGTAATTGGCTTGTAGAAAGAAAGAGAAGAAGAAAAAGAAATTTTTTTTTTTTAGTGTTATGTATGGACATTTTGAAAGATGAGAACAGTAAGATAATGTATATTGTATGGATATGTTTGAAAGATTAGAACAGTAAAATAATGTTGTATGTATGGACACTGAAAGATGAGAATAGTGGAACAATGTGTTATGTGTGTATACTGTGAAAGATGAGAACAGTGGAATAATGTGTTATGTATATATGTACACTGTAAAAGATGAGAACAGTGAAACAGTGTGTTATGTGTGTGCACTGTGAAAGATAAGAACAGTGGAACAATGTGTTATGTGTGTACACTGTGAAAGATGAGAACAGTGAAACAGTGTGTTATGTGTGTGCACTGTGAAAGATAAGAACAGTGGAACAATGTGTTATGTGTGTACACTGTGAAAGATGAGAACAGTGAAACAGTGTGTTATGTGTGTGCACTGTGAAAGATAAGAACAGTGGAACAATGTGTTATGTATGTACACTGTAAAAGATGAGAACAGTGAAACAGTGTGTTATGTGTGTACACTGTGAAAGATGAGAACAGTGAAACAATGTGTTATGTGTGTACACTGTGAAAGGTGAGAACAGTGGAACAATGTGTTATGTATGTACACTGTGAAAGGTGAGAACAGTGGAACAATGTGTTATGTATGTACACTGTGAAAGATGAGAACAGTGGAACAATGTGTTATATATGTACACTGTCAAAGGTGAGAACAGTGGAATAGTGGAGGGGGGCAAAAAAAGAAAAAGAAATTGAGTTACTCTTCAGATGCTGGGCAATTAATAAGTCATCAACATTTTGTTCTTTAACTAAAGTTTCATTATTTAATGGTTGAAGTCCAATACAATAGTTGTCACTGTTTGATCATGGGCTTGGGCTCTGTTTTTCGTCAGGTAACTACAAGCATACAACATGTACCAGCAGCCACAAGACTGGCTGTACAGTAACATCTGGTAACCTTGAGGTTACGCGTCCGCTCAGGAAGTAAGAGAATCTGAGCGAGCTGGTTCGAATCATGGCTCAGTCGCCGGTATTTTCTCTCCCTCCACTAGACCTTGAGTGGTGGTCTGGACACAGTCTGAGTCATTCAGATAAGACGATAAACCGAGGTCCTGTGTGCAGCATGCACTTAGTGCACGTAAAAGAACTCACAGCAACAAAAGGGTTGTCCCTGGCAAAATTCTGTAGAAAAATCCACTTTGAAAGGAAAAACAAATATAACTGCACGCAGGAAAAAAAAAAGGGTGGTGCTCTCAGTGTAGCAACGTGCTCTCCCTGGGGAGAGCAGCCCAAATTTCACACAGAGAAATCTGTTGTGACAAAAAAGAGAAATACAATTAACCGTTCACTCTGTTCACAAGAGGAAGACTGAGCTTTCTCACCAACAAAGAAAGAAACAACAGCCACAGTTGTACAAGTAACATGAGGGAAAGAAGTCCACATTTACCATTCATCTCAAGATACTGCATGGACGAAGTCCAGTTCCGTATCTAAATTTAATTCTCTTTTTTTCTTTTCTTTTTTTATGTCAGCATGCTAGTCAATATATAAAGATCTCAGTTTATCATCCAGTTCTCTTTCAGTTCTAATTGTTGTATAATCAAAACTATACATTGCAACATGTTAAAGTATACAATGCTCTGTATCCAAGTATACAGTGGTAAGTATTGAATGGTTAAAGAAAATGTAAACACTGATGTTTTTGTCTTTGGTGACAATCACATTTTTAATGTTCTGCGACTGATGAAAATTATTTGTCAAAATTTTGTAGAGAAGGCTTTAGCTGAGTAGTCTTCTGTTCTAGCAGCTTAATATTATTATTATTATTATTATTATTATTATTATATATATACATATATATATATATATATATATATATATTGTAAAACTCTGTCATGTGGAAAACATCCCACCATTTTTAAAAAGTTAAGATATTGTCGAGAAAGCTAATAAATTATATATTTTTTATGTCCTTAGTTGTTAAACAAACTGTATTTCTTTGAAACTATCTCAAATTCCAGCACTTTTTGTTGATTCATCTGGTGTTACAATGTAATGTTGTGTGTGTGTGATATTTTGTTTCTCTTTGATAATCATGGCAGTAATTGCTGCGTTTCTGTTTGCAGACCTGAGGAAAGAGATTGGATTCCTGATGGATAACCTGGGCAGGGACTGGAAGTTCTTTATGAGAGCCTTGGGAGTTACAGAGGCAAAACTGGAGATGTGCATCGACTCACATCCACGCAACGTCAAGGAGCAGATCCACATGGCTTTCAGCGAGTGCTCAAGCGGTCTGAAAAAGACCAACATTCTGAAAGCTTTGAAAGACGTCAGTCGTAATGACTTACATCATAAGATTTCAAATGGTATGTACTGAAGGACAAAAGGCATCAGTTGGAGACCCCAAAAAAGCAATGAAACTGTGATGACACTCTCACCGTAAAATGAGTGTGAATTAGTAATAGCATACCTTTTCATGTTGAGGTTGCAGTTAAGGCCGTTTCATACTACTTCAAAAGAAGTGTGACAATACATATTACTTTGCAGTGAAGGACCTTTTAAAGGAAAATGTTTGTTTGTTTGATGATGTGTGAAAGTGAAACTGTTACCCAATAAATGCAAAAGATAAGCAGAACAACGATTCTTCTGCATGATACTTGATAGTACTAATGGCACATCCATCCTTGTAAGTATGTATGTCAGTCATCTAACTTGGAAGTGTCAGTATAATAATATCAAATATCAAGGGAAAGAAAAAATATATTGAAGTGTTTCTAAAATGTATAGTATGTATACATGTGTGTGTGTATGTGTGTGAAAAAGAGCGGCGGGGTTGGGGGGGGGGGGGGGACTCTATATGTATGCATGGAATAGCACTCAGAAGTTTTGGAAATAATTAGTATCAAGTCAACATTTGTTTTACACAATGTTTAACACATACTTTGTCAGTTTCTTTCAGTACTGGCAGATTTAAACTGCATTTAGTTATTGCAAAAGAAAAGTTTATTGAAATTTTCACCCTTCTTTTGTTCAGAATTATGAGAGAAAAAGTGTCTCCCCTCCTCTACCATTTCTGCATGTGTGGTTGTACTTTATTGTATGGTCATTGGTTGTCTTTGGAGAAATAAATCCAGAAGGCTGAAAATTCACACATTTGATCTGGAGTTCTGGATGGTATATCCCAAGAGCATTTTTTCAGTTTTCAGCTAATTGTTCTGGAAATTGAGTTTGGACCTGAAACACAACTTTCTACTGTTTGTTTTCTGGCACTAAACGGTTAAAGGTAATCATGAAAGGATTAAGCAAAATTTTCCAATCTCTCAAGTCAACATATGCAGACTTGTTCGTGCCTTAATCTCATTCTTGTGTGTACACATACTATGTAAGAGATCAAACAACCACGTTTAAGTTCATATTATCTATCTCAGTGTTCAGTGAGCTATGTAAACATGAACATACCCAGTATGCACAATCCCTAAAACAGCATGGCTGACTGGCTGTATGGCAGAGTAAAAATGGTCATATGCATAAAGTCTCTACATACGTAAGGGTGAATATGGGAGTTGAAGCCCACAAATAAAGGAAGACGGTAGAAAAAGTAATTGTTAATTAACCTTCGCTGGCTGTCGCTTTTGACTACACACAGAAGCTCATGTGGGTCGTCCACGACCTATACCTTTTAGAGACAAAAACCTGTATATTCCTCCAAAGCTTGTGTGGGTCGTGCACCGACCCATACTTTGTAAAGAGACAAAAACCTGTATATTGCTCCAAAGCTTATAATAAAATATAGAAAAGGAAAACATATTGTAACAACTGATTACACACACATGCGCTCACACACGCACACACAGACTCACACAAACACATACACTCAGAAGAAACACATGCTCACGCATTCACACACACACACACACATACACACACACTCACATACACAACTGATCACACACACAAATGCATAACACCACATGCACATACATAGAAACCCTACTTATGCACACATAGATAGATAGAGACACAGACAGACAGACAGTGAGACACACACACAGAGAGAGATGACTCATAGCATCCTATACACGCACAAAGATACTCAGTCACACAGGTACATGCTGTTAGAGAAAAGGCTGGAAGGGGGTTATAACTGAAGACGGGCAAAAGGGACGGGGCGGGGAGGAGGGGGGCAGGGTAGTGGGAGAGTAGTGGGGTAGTGAGGCTATTGAAAGTAAAACTTATTTTCCTTCACTAATTGCAAATTAAACCTTCTGAAATCAATATTCAAAAGGTATGGGTCGTGCATGACCCACACAAGCTTTCAAGGGGTGACCACGTTTTTTCCTCTTTAAAAAGCATGGGCCAAACCCGTCATACACGACCCACACAAGCGTCCGTGTGTAGTTAAAACGCCACCTTTAATTACTCTCTTTTTTTTTCTTTTTTTTTCTCATTTTTTGGCAAAAGTTGGCCTTTTAAGTGTAGGAAGCATTTCTGGAATTTTGTAGAAAAATATTAAGAATTGGCTGAGATATTTGCGTTTTTGTACCCTTCTGGGTTGTGTACGACCCATGATAGCCAGCGAAGGTTAATAGTAATGAAGGGAAAGATGTCAAGAACGTTTCTGTTAAATGTAAATAATGTTTGATAGGATTTTATAGGCGACTGTACATGTTCCTTTCAAGCTTCCTCTTGGTATTTCATTTTATTTGTGATGTTTTCCATAAAGGTTGCCTCCAACGTGTGTGTAAATTAATTTGGCTTAAATTTAAAAGCCTGTAATAAAATCCAGCTCCTCTTTTCAGTGTAATTGTTTGTTTTTTCAAAAGTTTCATATCGTCAGTTGAAATGTGCATGTGTGTGTGTTTATGCATATATGTTTGTGTATGTTTTGTTAAAGATCATTTTTTTTAAAGAATAATCGGAGACAAAAAAAAGATGATCAACAGATAAAGCATTTATTTTCAATTGGGAAGTTGCTTTCTGGTTGGTTGGTTTTTTTCTTCTTTTTTGTTTCCTTTTTTTTTTTTAATTATCCACAAAATAATAAAAACAGCATTGTGAAATGGCTAATTAATTGAAAAAAACACTTTTTTAAAATCATTCTCAAAATGTGCGAGGGCTTCAAAAAAAAACAACATAAAAGAGAAACACCTTCAATACTTATACACAAACATACAACAGAAGTAACACGAAACTGTAAGTGTAACCATTTTATTTAGGATCTGCCTCAAACATTCAATGAAAAACAAAAATGTATTGTACACACCATCACAAAGAGATGGAAAATACATATAAATGGGTAGGTATACCTATAAACAAAGGAAAAAAGAATGGTATATGCACTTGATTCAAATAAAAGGGAAAAAAGAGAGGTTATCATTCGAGAACCAAAATATCTGCAGAAATCAAACCAATGGCAAAAAGGTGAGAGATTCAATCAAAAAACAAAATATAATACAAAATTCACAGAAATAAACATTTTTCGGGTTATCTTACAAGTTACGTGTCCTTATTTATGTCCACTTTCACACACTGTAATAAAATGTAGATAATAATTATGTGTGTACATATGTGTGTGTGTGTGAGTGTGCATGTGTGTGTTCGTACATTCGTTCTTTAGTTTAACATCTTTTCACTACGTGTGTGTGTGTATGCGTGCGTGCTTCGCAAGTATTAATGCACTTTTCTTCTATTTTTGTTGTTATGCGTGTATGTGTGTGTGTGTGTGTCTTTTTTTTAATCTCCCTTTACTTTGTTTCGAATGTTAATGTAGGACACAAAAGTAACCAGTAAGATTTTCCACTATATAATCTCAAACGCGGGAGTATTTCAATGAAAATAACTTGTTAGGACTGAAATTATATACATGTAGCTTTCACATGTATCTTGCAAACAAGTTTGGTTGTTTTTTTTAAGTTAATTCTTGAACTCTGATATGCAGAGAAAATCGATGGTGGGAGGACAGGAAAAAAGATGGTGCTGGTCGTACATCACAAAATAAACATCCAATGTGCAAGGCTTAAACATCAGAAAATTCTGGTACAAACATGTTATTAAAGAGTCATAAAATAAGTAATTTTAAACAAGAATGCTGAATGTGCACAAATGAAGCATACTTGTACATGAACTGGTCAACGATCAACTGCTTGCTCAGTGGCTGCTGTGATGACAAATGATGTCCATACTTTGTTCTGATGCACTTTGTTATAAATAACATAGAAGTAGTAAACACAGCACACTGAATATTCAGAATAAAAACAAAGGAAGACCAAAACAGTCAACCTTCCAAGCGGCAAGATCAATAACCAAAAGGCTGGATGCACCTTCTCCGCTCAAATACAAGACAGAAAAAAGATGACAGTAAACAAGCCTGATAGTTCAATACAACAAAGCATCTTGTAAATAAGAACATAGATTAGCACCAAATTAACTTCTTTGTTTTGGTTTTTTATCAACACTACCGTTTATAAAGCCAGAATTTTGTTCTCCTTGGAGATATTGGCCATTTTTGGATGAGCTTGCTTGTACGTGTTGGAAAACAAAGCGAGGACCAGTTCAGAAAACCACCAAACAAACACAAACAAACAAACATAAAGGAAGAAAGGAAGGAAAAAAAACATTCTCCAACTTGTCAAAACTGTACCAACACACTGATCTGCAACACTGTCCAAAACACTGGGTTTGGCTTCCCCAGATACCTTTTCTCCTGTTCATCATTTTTCAGAACAAAATAAAACTGCAGTAATGAAATAGTCCATGCATATTTGCTACTTCGAAGACATCAATCCTTGGAACAATGTCCCCAGAAAATGCAGACTTCGAACTTTGAAGACTACAAATACTCAAGATATGCATTGTAATGTATTACTCTTTGTCACAACAGATTTCTCTGTGATGTGATCCACCAGCAGAAGTGTCACAATATTCATTACTCTTCATTGCTGATTAGCAGCTGTCTGTAAATATCTAATCTGTCAAGAATCAAAGACCTGTTTGCCTTCTGTGCCAGCCTTCAACAAAAATTCATTTCTTTCCAAGCAGACTAGTATAAAGAGGAAATGCACACTGTAAAAAGTAAAGAAACATTGAAAAAACAAGATTCGATTTACAGCTTACATTAGTTACAAGAAAAAAACACATCTTCAATCATTTATGACTAAATAATAAATTAGTATTATTCAGTGAAACAAAGAATGATTTGGAATGCAAGTTAAAAAGATGAAACAGGCTTGGTGGGCAACAGACATTTTTCAAGCTGAAGACTATACCAGAACATATTCATTATGGAGACAAATACATTATCTGCTTTAAAGGTGAGCATCACAAAACTGTGGGTGTGGGTGTGTTTGTTTGCATGTGTGTGAGCACATGCGTTACTCTGTGTCTGTCTGTCCGTCTATTTCATGAATCTCTTCTCCATTTTGCTGACTATTTGCTGGGGCTGATGTTCAGTTTCCAAATCTTTCTGAAACACTGAAGCCCCATACATGAAATACTACTACTTTGATCAAATGAAAATGAATTTCAATAAAGTCTTTTGCTTTTAAATGTAACACTTCAAAACCCAACCACCTGATCAAAGATAATCTCTACAGAGATATGAAATATCATAATCAAGGTAATTTCAATCCCTCTTCATCCTATTCCTTCTGAGTTTATCAAGGGAAAAGAAATAAATGCTCCTGAGAAGAAGCTGCAACATTATGAGACAGGATTCATTTTCTGCACATACAAAGTCTTTCAACGGAACAAATTGTAATCATGATTCAGCGAACTGCTCTGATCATAACATCATAACAAAAAAAATGTGATCAATCTGTCACACCAAATGTGTCAACAATAACCTCCTATACAATGAAAAGAAATAAAAAGACTAGGGGTGTATAATGAACCAAAAATTCCACCTGTCAGTTTGTTCACAACCTTTTCTTAATTCTCAAGTGTCAAGACATATTCGTCAAGACAGATTCACTAAGTTTGTTCAGTCACTCTTGCACATGTCGATGAGGTCCATGTCAAAAAGTTTAATGCACTTCCATGCTTACTCAGAAGTGCCATGAAGATAAATGACTGACCACATGATGACTCTACATCCCACACATCCATACCATCACTCCAGCTGAAAGTGCTCATCACCATGCACATACACAATGGTGATGGCAGAAAGGTAAAAAACAAACAAAAAACAAGTGGCCAAGAAAAATAGGAAACTAAGCTATGAACTGCTTTCAAGTTTCAAAGTAGGTAACAAAATAAGAAAATAAATTATTTGTATTTGGTGACCAAAACAGAAAATAAATCAAGGTGTAAACAGCAAGAGAGGCAAGGCCTTCAAGACACGTGCAACAGCCACCTATCAAGCACATGAATTATGGGAATAACAATAAGGATGCTGACAGCTGTAAAGCACACCATCTTTAGTTGAAACATGGAATTTTTTATCTCACACTACTATGACCATGAACTTAGACCTCTAGCCCTGACATTTTGAAAGTGTTGGAGTTCTGGCTATAGCTGGTCACTGCACTAAGTCTGACAAAGATTGTGTGCAACAACTTCTCTCTTTTGTACCTTCTTTCCTACCATCACATGTCAAGCTGTAACATTCATGACATCATGCTACCATGGCCACTCAGAATACAAAGTTTGATGAAAACTGGATGTAAGACACAAGCTCTATCTTCTATTTTGTCAAATAATGACCTTGACCTCTGACCTGATTGTCATTTCATCATGAAGAAGCTGACTGGAAAGGCCTTATTGATGCTGACCACACTACCAAGTTTGATTCCTGCACCATTTGCAGTTGCAGAGAAAATTCCAATGTTCAAGTTTACCAGACACTGACAGCCAAAACAGGGTGAATACACTGACTCACTTTGTTGACACATGAGCCAACCAACGACAAAAACAATTTCAACTGGATAATTTAGGAGGTATTTTCATATGAAATCACCTAAACTGATTTCACCTCTTTCTGAACAACATGGAATTCACACAACTTTAATGAAGGCTTGCTGTGTTATCAGTATCTTTAAGATGTATTTCCACACCCTCAAAAAGAGGCAGTGAACCAACAAGCTTTTGCACTTGTCTAACTGAACTGCCGGCAGTCTCAAGATGAACAACTGCAGAACATCACCTAGAATAAAACTGAGTATGAACTCATACTCTAGCTCGGAATAAAATTGTCATCCATGATCTCAGAATGAAAAATAAATGTCACCCAAGAGTAGATCTATATGAACCTGATATACTTCACTCTTTATCATCAGTACACACCCATACTGAAATAAACTCTACCATTCCCTACTTACCATAGCTTGAAACAAAACCCAAGATGCAGGTAAATCATTCTTCCCTCCACAGCGTAAAATTAAATGTCACCCACAAGTAGATATACATAAATATTATACACGCTTCACCCTCTTTATTTTCAGTACACACCCATACTGAAACATATCTTACCATTCCCTTGTAATTATGTCTTGAAGCAAAATAAAAGATCTGATTAATTATGTCATGCCTTCCTCCTCCTCTCTAATCCTCCCGTCATATACTCCAAGCATAAGCACCCACCGGGTCTATATTTTTATGGAATTCTACGCAAGAACAAAATAAATGTACATTTTTCCCTTTCTTGCTTGATCACATGATTTGCCCCCTCTTCTATACACCAAACACTGTACCAATACTGACAAATAAACCATCAGCGGAATCCCTCTCTCACTACTGTTCCATTCACAGGTCCAGAGTCTTTCACAGTTCCAGAGTCTTGGGCTGCTCCCATGGGAACTCTGGGCGCCCAAAGTGTCCATATGCAGCTGTCTTCTGATAGATGGGTCTCCGGAGATTTAGATCACTGAAAAATGTCACAGAAAATGTTCTTTTTTTCTTCTTCTTGATTTTTTTTTTTATCACTGAACAAAAAACTGTACAAACACATCAGTACATACAACAGACACACAGTTTACATTCTGAATTTTGCAATGTTCTTTCGTAACACTGTTTCTAAAAAACATTACATATTCATAAAAAATATTTTTTTAAATAGAGGTATCTAACACCACAAATTACTGATTATATACACTGGACAAGTCATGACGCATCTTGAAGACAAGTCAACAAAAGAGACACAGAGAGAGAGAGAGAGAGAGAGAGAGAGAAACAGAAAACCTGTCAAGACATATTACAGCTGTGACAAAACCCACAACGCCTTATTTCCAAGTGACAAAGAAGCAGCAGTTTACCTGACAATCCTGCCAGGGCGCAGATCAAAGTTCTTGTGGACGATTTTCAGCAGTTCTTCATGGGACTTGGTGGACGTTCCATAGCTGAACACCATCACAGACAGGGGCTCCACCACCCCCATAGAATAGGCCAGCTGTAACAGGCAGCAATTTATTTCATGCTGGGGAGAAAAGACAATTTAGTTAATAGAACTTGGGAAGGATGTGTCACTTTCCTTAACATCTGGAACACACTTGTCAATAGGTTAAGTTTTTTTTTCTTTCGTTGATGATATTATTATCATTATTACTATTGTTAAAAAGGAGGAAGGTGGCAGAATGGTTAAGACGCTCAGCTGCCAATACAGAGAGTCCGTGAGGGTGTGGGTTCGAATCCCGCTCTCGCCCTTTCTCCTAAGTTTGACTGGAAAATCAAACTGAGCGTCTAGTCTTTCGGATGAGACGATAAACCGAGGTCCCGTGTGCAGCACGCACTTGGCGCACTGAAAAAGAACCCATGGCAACGAGAGTGTTGTCCTCTGGCGAAATTACGTAAAATGAAATCCACTTTCATAGGTACACAAATATGTAAGCATGCACTCAAGGCCTGACTAAGCGCGTTGGGTTATGCTGCTGGTCAGGCATCTGCTCAACAGATGTGGTGTAGCGTGTATGGATTTGTCCGAACGCAGTGACGCCTCCTTGAGAAAGTGAAACTGAAACTGAAACTATTGTTATCATAATTATTATGTGTGTGTGTGTGTGTGTGTGTGTGTGTGTGTGTGTGTGTGTGTGTGTGTGTGAGTGTGTGTGTGTGTTTTGTGTGTGTCCTTTGACATTCTTGGAATTTGTTGCGATTCAGTATGAATACACAGTTAAGAGTATTCTCCACACACTAAGAAAGGAAAAAAGATTAAGTTCCTTTGAGTCTTCGAAGGACATGCTTCAAACTAACAGCTTCCAACAATATATGAAATATCAATGGGAAAAAATATCAACTATTTATCCACAAAAATCTAAAGATCCCAGAAATTTGCATTATGCATGAATACAAGACTCAGATTGTTGCTTCTTCTTAATATAAAGCTTGAAAAATCACTATTATGATGATGAGAAATAACTTGTATACTGCCATTCAAGGATAAAAGTCTTGTTTAACTAAATAATCACCATTAACAACGACATGAGGTAAGGCCTTCAACATTGTTGTGTGATACACCCTTAGTCCAGTACAGAAACTGAAAAATATTAATAAAAACATTCTTACTTAGAAAGGACGCTGCACAGCACACCATCTCGCAACAGACTTTTGACTGCACACTGCAGTAACTTTGACCTCAAAATCTGACTCTGGGAAATGTTTTATGCTCTTGCCTTAACCAAACACTGCCAAACTTTGATAAATAGGATAAGCTCTATTACACTTTAACATTTTTTTCTCCATCATACTGTGTTGTGACCTTAAAGTTGGAAAGTGACAATGACTTTACAGATGACAGCACTGTTGATAAAACTGTATATAAAAAAAAAAATGCTTACTATAATACTGTGTTTCTCTCATTTGAATTTGGGAACACAAACAACTCCACTATCATTACTGATATTAGTAGTAGTAGTGTAACAAGAGTAGTATCATTATTATCATTACTGTCATTGTCATCATTATAGTTACACTGACATGCACCAGCATAGTAATACTAGTACTATAGTAGTAGCAGTAGGAGTAGTCTCATTACTAATATTATTACTGTCATTGTCATCATTATTGTTACACTGACATGCACCAGCATAGTAGTACTAGTACTATAGTAGTAGCAGTAGGAGTAGTCACATTACTAATATTATTACTGTCATTGTCATCATTATAGTTACACTGACCTGCACCAGCATAGTAGTACTAGTACAATAGTAGTAGTAGCAGGGGTAGTATCATTACTATTATTACTAATATTAGTGTCATTATCATCATTATAGTTACACTGACCTGCACCAGCATAGTAGTACTAGTACAATAGTAGTAGTAGGAGTAGTATCATTTTCATCATTACTGTCATTATCATCATTATAGTTACACTGACCTGCACCAGCATAGTAGAAGTACAACAGTAGTAGCAGTAGGAGTATATCATTACTATTATTATTACATAGCAGTACTAGTACAATTGTAGTAGCAGTAGGAGTAGTATCATTACTATTATCATTACTGTCATCATGATCATTATAGTTACAATGACCTGCACCAACGTAGTAGTACTAGTACCATAGTAGTAGTAGTAATAGGAGTAGTATCATTATTATTACTGTTACTGTCATAATCATCATAATGGCTACACTGACCTGCACCAGCACTCTGCGACAGAGCCCTGCCTTGACCAGGGACTTGGCCACCCAGCGAGCGGCGTAGGAAGCACATCGGTCAATCTGGGCTGGATCTTTCCCAGACAGGGCCCCACCCCCGTGGGCCCCCCACCCTCCATATGTGTCCACAATAATCTTCCGCCCTGTCAGCCCTGCGTCACCCTGGGAAGCATTTTGAAGAAATCAGGTTCTTCTTCTTCTTGGGCTGCAACTCCCATGTTCACTCATATAATGTATACAAGTGGGATTTTATGAGTAAGAACATTTCTCCCTATCATGTTGACAACTATACTCCCGATTTTGGAGGTGGGGGGCAGGGGGGTGTTTGATGGGAATATTCTTGTTTCCACAGGATCTTTAATATGCATGTATTTCATTTGATCTTCTGCATAAGAATACAAAACAAAGGGGTTTAGACACTCACAGGTCTGCACATATGTCGAAGGTTGTCACTTGAGTTATGCCTTCATCACACAGCAAACATGTCTGAATTTCAAACAAATAAACTTCCAAGTAGAAAAAAGGGGGTGTTAAATTGTGTGGTGCTGCACTGTAGATGTGCTCACACACACTCACACACACACAAAAAGAAACAACAACTGATGATGGACTGTTCACTAAGGATGCATGGCTATACCTTTCATCTTTACATTACTCCCTCCTCACATTTGACAGAGGCAATGGGAAATATACGTAACAAGCAAACCGTTTCAATGTCTTGTTTTTATCTGTCTTGTCTCTATGCATGAAAGTATGTATGCATACATGCACTCTTTCACACTCAGAAACAAACACATGTATATATACATGTATGTGTGTGACTGAGTGTAATACACATTGAGTTGTGTGTGACAAAGAATGTATGAGAGAGGGAGATTGAGAAAGAGACAGAAAGAGAGAGAGAGTGTGAATGTGTGTGTGTGTGTGTGTGTGTGTGTGTGTGTGTGTGTGTGTGAACACAACAGTATATATACAAGTCCATACTTTTCACCTCATCTTTGCACACGTCCTTCCTAACTTTAAATATTAGATACTAACGAAACACAGCATAACAATCAGTCACTTACTTTCACACACACAAAGTTTATCAGGTCTATAATTAAGGCGATTTGTTAATCTCACCACCAACACTCTTAACAACTTTGTCTGCCTATTCTCCACTCTTGATGGATTGCCACTCCCACATTCACCTGTATGCATGGCCGTTTAGGTGTACACCCATTTTTAGCCATGCCATGCAGACAAACAATACTGCGTTTTCAAGGAGTATGCTGACAGCAGAATCATACCCCAGCTTACCTGGGGACCTCCGATAATGAAACGCCCGGCTGGCTGTATGTGGAAGACGGTACTGTCATCCAGATAGTGGGCAGGAATGACAGGGCGCACCACCTTGTCCATCAGGTCTTTTCGCAGCTGATCCAGCGTCACCGTCTCATCGTGCTGTGCCGATATCACCACCGTGTGAACCCGGATGGGAACGGTTGCCCCTTTGTCAATGCGGTATTCCACTGTCACCTGTGATTAATTTTGAAGATTGTCAGTTTGTTTGCAGGCATTACAGGTGCACGTTGTATGTGTGTATTAACAATGGGATGTGTGTGCGCGCGCGCATGTGTGTGTGTGTGTGTATGTGTGTGTGTGTGTGTGTGAATAGAATACTTTATTGTCATGAAACATTAAGGTTTATAAGCCACAATACAATACAATACTAACAAATATATATAACATATATATCCAGTTCATTTGCATCATAGATGTGATGTGGGTGTAACTGAGTCTGTTTCTGCATCTGTGAGCACACATGCATGAATGTACATGTATGGTGCCAATGTGCTGTTCATACATGTGTGTGTGTCATGTGTGTCCATACTTTTGTCCATGTATGTTCATGCTGAAGCACATTATTTTGTGTTTACTCTCAAATATTTTTTACCACCACAGATGAAACTAATCTCAATCCTCAGCTGTCAGTTCCAACTGTCATGCCTTGAGTGTTCTTCTGCAGACCTCAATGTGGAAAAGCAGGTGGGCGGAGAGAAAGGTAAGAAGAAAGCAGGAGACAGAATTAAATCCAAATTAGTTTAAGCATACAAATATAAATTGATTACATAATAATATGCTGACAAACTGACACTGTATTCACAAAGAAAAAAAAAGGAAAAAAAAAACTAAACAAAAAGAAATACAGAAAGGTACACACCTGTGTCTTTGTATCAGGTCGTGCCCATGGAAGTTGGCCATTACGCCGCAACTCAGCAATCTTGGCATTCAGCTCGTGAGACAGTGTAATGGTTAGCGGCATGCATTCTTCAGTTTCATCTGTGGCATAGCCAAACATGAGACCCTGCGCAGTAAAAGAAAAAAGGATTTTTTTTTCAATTTAAAAAAGAAGGAAAAGAAACCTTAGCCAAATAATCTCTTCTCAACGAGGTAGACAACAGGGCATACAGATGTCTCTGATAAAATAATACAACATTACAAGGCACAGAATTTGATAAACACTATTCTAGCATAATAATTTCAGCAGTGATTCAGCAAGTGAAACTGACTCTGGATCCAGACCACACAAGACTTTAACCCCTAGGCTGCCTGCATGACGAGATAACTCGTCATGGCAAGCATGTATGCTTCGCTGCCTGCATGACGAGATAACTCGTCATCGAAATATTCTGACTTTTCCATGCTTTGCATTCAGTTCGTTGACAAAAATGCTGGTAGCTTTAGCTTGGGGAATCTTTCTGGATTCTATTCATAGCTAGAAACACCATCTGCGTCATAAGGCAGTCCTTTATTTGAACGTTTTGGTTGGGTTACTGGCCGCAGTCTTTGCCTGGCTCCTCTCCTCGCTCGCTCAACAAAATGTCGGACTGACTCCGTGCTCAAGACATGCGCTCGTGGCGAACTAAATCAACCAAGATTACTTTCTTTAGCTAATGCTCAGAAAGAATTGGAGCATAAATTCGAAGGAGAAGACAGTGGTGAACATTTATAGGACGATTTGATAGAAAATAAAGGGAGCAATCAAGAGAGTGGCCAAGACACAACTATCAGTGAGTGATGCAGGCTGTTCAACTCTAGCAGACGAATTTTTAGCAGGGCACCGTATGAGCTATTTTCTTGGCACTCAGCCAACGCGGTCTGATGAAGTGACGGTGTGAGAGGGGTGAAGAGAAGGGGGGTGGAGACTGAGGGGGCGTGGCCTCACATCCATATTATCACTTGCAGAAGTCACAATGCATCTATTTCTTTTTCTTTTTTTTTTTATATTGTGGTTGTTCTAGTATGATTTTGTGTGTGCAGATATCCATTTGTCCAGAAAATGATATTTTTGTGCAAATTACCAGACTAATGTTTGCAATGAACAAGCTGAAAATGTGACAAAAAACAAAACACTGATTTCAAAACAACAGCATGTCACTTAAAATGCATAAAATGGGAAAACATCATGTGTTTTGTATTCTTTATTCATTTCCCTTTCAGAAAATATATACTTTTATGGGTCTTTCTCCAATAACAAAGAGCACAGAATTTTTTGAAAATTTATACCCGTTTTTTGTGAAAAAACCCTGGCAAATAGATTTCACTTAAATCTTATTTTCCTGGCAGCGAAAGGGTTAAAATATATACTGAAAAAAATATATAAGTATAACCCATCAGATTCAAACCATACTGGATTGACAATCTTCATTCGAAACACTTACAAGATCTCGGGCCGGCTGCTCCTCATTTTCTTGACCTTCATATCCATTATCTTCATCGTCTGGGTTGTGCATATCAAGTGCCTGGATTACATTACAGGTCTTGTAATCAAAACCTGAAAAACATTTGATGAATTCATTCAAACATATACACACACACACATATGATATATATATATATATATATATATATATATATACACACACACACACACACACACACACACATACATATATATGTATGTCTGTCTGCGTGTCTGTGTAAAGAGAGAGAGAGAGAGATTTGCATAAATGCAATTGTATGTGAGTGTATAAGAGTGTATGTGTGTGTGTGTGTGTGTGTTAATAACACGCACACAATCTAAACAACAAAATGCTAACAAGATTCTTCAGGCTTTTTTGTTGTTGTTTTTCCCCCTCTGAGACACACACTAACCTTTGGCAGACCTGTCGTACCCAATTTCTTTGACAGTGTTGCGGATGATCCGCTGCAAGTTGACATGAGCCTTGGACGTGATGTCCCCACACACAAGTATCATCCCGGTCTTGGCAGCCGTCTGACAAGACACGTGGGAAAACATGTCCTGTCGCAGATGGGCATCAAGGATCGCATCGCTCACCTGGTCACAGATTTTGTCTGCAAATCAAACCATCAAACAATGTTAGGCAACTCTGCACAATCTTTTCTTCACTTCCACCACTTTCCAAACTTTTTGTTTCATATCTCGTAGCATTTCATTCAAATTGATTTTTGTTATCATGTGTAAACAAACAAATGGATGGAAGGATTACTGGTCAGTTTTACTGATGATCACTGATTCGTGACAGGCACAACAGCCAAGTCATTAGAGCATAGGACTTTCAACCTCCATGTTCTGATTTGATCCTGGTATCTGTGCCAGGCAGTTAATGGGTGGAGATTTTCTCCAATCACCCCAGGTCAACATATGTGCTGACCTGCAGATTCCTTAACTGGAGTGTGGTTGCCATTAAGGATGGGTAAAAAAAAACAAAAAAACACAACAACAAACACTTAAACGCCCATAATTTTTTTTTTTTATGGTGACCTTGGAGATTGGAAAAATCTTTACCCTTAGCCCATCTTGTGTGCTGAAACTGAGATCGAACTCTGGATACTCAAACAAAAAAACAACACTGAAACCATTCAGCCAACACACCAATCACCCCATTCCCATATGTACTACCTTCCCTTTCTGGAATTTTTTCCCAACTTTGATCTCTGTATTTCTCACTTTCTTATTCTGTCACAACTCACCCAAACACCATCCTCTCAAACTCACGCATACACAACTTGAATGCCTAAAACACAATCACACACACACACTTTACAAAGACAAATGATATGACTGTTTTCTCTTTTTATAACAATACTGTGAAGTAAGCAATGGTTCCCAAGATTTTTAGAAGGTTTGTTAGTTCTCAAATTCAAGGTCTGTATAAAACATTGTTCTTCAGTGTGTGTGTGTATGTGTGTATGCATATATATATATATATATATATATACATATATATATATATATATATATATATAAAATATAGTGTGACTTTGGAAGACAGAATCTGAAAATGAATTACAAGCAAGATAAAATGGTACTGTGCTTAGAGCAATACTTCGTAAGTTCATTCAACATTGTAAAAGGATTTTTAAAAAGAAATTTTTTTTAAAAAAGACTGAAAAGGGTCATACCCTATTTCCGCTCTTTTAAATTCAATCACAGAATCACATAAATGTTTGGCTATAGGCTAAAAGCCTTTTGTCCTCATAATCAGTGTCCATTTATGTGCTTTTGGATCACTTGTTGTGAACAAACCCTTGTTTTCGTCTGGCATAGTGTATACTATATTTATCTACAGCTCAGTAAAGATTTAACTCTGTGGAAAATACATGGTTCTTAAACTTTTTGTCAATGTGATTTTTGAAGGCGTTTACCGTTGGTGCATTGATGGTGTCATAGGAAAGGTTATTCCACAAATTTATGATACAGTTAGTAAAGAACTTGCGGAACTGGTTAGTTACGAAATTTGTTTTGTTTATTTTGACCTTATTTATTATGACCTCCTTTTAATTCATGGAGTGCAATAAGACAGGGAACTGGAACTGTGGAAGTATCTTACTTTGATCGCATCAAATGTTTGACGAAGTAGTTTAATATAATCTCAATAACTAAACCCGATGGTAGTACGAAGCCAGTGGTCCATGTACATGGGCAAAACGAGTAAACAGAAACGTTGCTCTGGACATGCATGATGCATGAAAAAGTATTCACTATCATCAGGCTACCAGTGATCACTGTATCATTTATCAGTGCCCGTCGGTCTTCCTTCCTTCCTTCCGCAGAGTGATCACACTGTCATACTCTGTATATGATTCCTAGCCGAAAAAAACAACAAAAAGTGGGTTTAGACCGGCAGGATACTTTTCGCTTTTCGCCCAGCTGCAAGCAACTGGACTAGTCGGCACCCATCTCCACCTTGTGCGGAAGCTGGGTAAAAAATAAAAAAAAATAACAATTTAAAAAAAGAAGAAAAAAAAAGGTCCCTGAGGCCTATCCGCCCTATGCTGCAGTCAGCACTAAAAATGTATTCGTGGGGTGTGGGGGGACTTATAAATTTAGTTACCTGCATGCCCTTCTCCCACAGATTCTGATGTAAAAAGGAAAGTGTTCTTTGCAGTCTCATCCTGCGTGCTAGCCATGGTGTCCAAAGTGACAACTCGTCGTCTGCCAAAAGATGTCGGCGTTTTTCACGACGGAAGTTGGTCTGGCGATTGAGTGGACTTACCTCCCTTGCTGCTGCTCCTTTTTCCCTCTCTCTCTCTCTCTCTCTCTTCCCGCTAAGTTCTTGCCAGAAAGAACACAAAGTACAAAACACACAGACCACAAAGAGACTCAACTGCACCAATGCTAAAAAAATATCACAGGTAATTGTTTCGCACCACCGTGCATATTAAACTTGAACTTGACAGAATCAGTGTGTAGGCCTTCTGGCCTAAACACGGTCCATAAGCTCCTACTGTTACTGTGGCATGCGTGGGTGTATAAAGCCTACAAACTAACAAACTGGATCGCCCTTGGCCAGTTTCAGGGAGTGACCCCTGGTGTCCCGACTGGTGTTTGGCTCGAGGCGAGGTCTGTCTGTATCGTACAAAAAACTACAAATCATTTAAGTACTTGTAGACATCAATCAGTTTCAGTAGCTCAAATCCATATACGCTACACCACATCTGCCAGGCAGATGCCTGACCAGCAGCGTAACCCAACGCGCTAAGTCAGGCCTTGAGAAAAAAAATCATGTCACCTCAGTCGTTTCTTTCGGTGCTCTAAGATTGGTAAATGCAGGTAGGTCAGTCTGTCATTATATGGTTTATCTTTGATGCAGGCCAACAGCTTAGTGGCTATACGCTGGACATCCTCAACTTCAGCGCACAATGTCTTGTGATGGGGCTGCCATACCGAGTGTCCATATGCCAAAATCGGTCGCACAAGGCTTTCACTGACGCTGTACACTACAGCTGAATGAAAATATCTGGGCTTAGGAAATCGAACGTTCGTCAAATGATTCCCACCACTTGGTTAGCCTTTCTTATTGTTTTCCCGACGTGTTCAGTCTTTGAAACAGAGGTCCTTGTCGGCGAAGATGCCCAGGTCTGTTTCAGCTGCACTCTCTTGTAGCCGGACATTGAACTCTTCCCCATCCCTGGTCCCTTTCATATAGTACACTATATGACAATGAAATCCTGTGAACTTGATCCCGTATACCAGCCTCTGTCTCTTCCCAGTGTGTCTCACAGTTTCCGAGCCCCCACAATCACCAATATTGTCAACTCATCCCTTCTTACTGGAACATTTCCATCCACTTTCAAAACTTTAATCGTCCGGCCTCTTCTGAAGAAACCCAGCCTTGATGCAAATATTTTGAAATACTATCGACCATTTTCTAACCTTCGTTTCCTGTCCAAACTCCTTGAAAAATCTGTCATGAAGCACTGCCCAACAACTACCTTTGTTTCAACAATCTCTTTCACCCTTTTCAGTCTGCATATCGTGCTGACCGCCACATCGGGCCGAAACCACTCCCTTTCACATTCTCAACAATCTACTGCTAGTGTCCGACTCAGGAAAAATTTCCCTTCTCACTCTTCTCGACTTGTCAGCCGCCTTTGACACGATAGACCATTCAATCCTTCTTTCCCGTTTTCATTTTACATTTGGTATCAACGACACTGTTCTCAACTGGTTCAAATATTATCTCACTGATTGATTCCAGTTTGTCATCGTCGATAATTTCCAGTCTGAACCTGTCAAAATCAAACACGGAGTCCCACAGGGATCTGTTTTAGGCCCTGTTCTCTTCACACTGTACACTGCTCCTCTCGCTGGAATTATTAACCACCACAATGTTAGTCATCATTCCTATGCTGATGACACTCAACTTCAGAAGAGTGATACTCCTGAAAAATTGTCCTCGCTCTTGCAAGAAACATCCGAGTGCTTCCTGGACATTCAAAACTGGATTACTCTAAATAACTGAGTTACAATTGAACACAGACAAAACCGAAGCAATGATCATAGGAACTAAACAAAAACTCTCTTCCATCACAGCTGACAAAATCAAACTTGGCAGTACATCCATCCCTCTTTCCAGCTCAGTCAGGAATTTCGGCGCTATCCTTGACAACACACTGTCCATGCAAAAATCTGTCAGTCAGACATGTCAATCCTGCTACTGTCAATTGTGATGCATCAGTTCCATTCGGAAATATCTGTCCGCAGACGCAACATCTAGACTTGTCGTTTCTCTTATTCTCTCTCGCCTTGACTACTGTAACTCTCTATTGTCTGGTTTGCCTGCTTCATCCATTCAGCCGTTCCCTTCAGCGCGTACAAAACTCTGCTGCCCGACTCGTCCTCAGAAAGAAAAGATCTGAGCACATCACTCCTATTTTGCAACATCTCCATTGGCTCCCTGTCTCACACAGAATAAAGTATAAGATCAGCACTCTATGTTATAAAAGTATTCACAAATCTGCCCCTTCCTACCTTTGTGGCTGCCTTCACATCTATACTCCATCTCGCTCTCTACGATCGGCTTCGGATCCACTCTGTTTACGCATACCCAGATTCAAACACTCCACTGTTGGACACCGTTCTTTCTCTGTCTCTGGACCTTGCATTTGGAATGAACTTCCTCTTTCGCTTCGTCGGGTCTCCGCACTCAGCTCTTTCAAGTCTGGCCTTAAAACCCACCTCTTCACAAGATAGCCTCTCTCCCCTACCTCTTCCTTGTCTTCAGTTTCTTCAGTTTTAGAGTTATGCAGTGCATGTGAATGACTGGTGTGAAAGCGCTTAGATTTGTCTCTGCACAAGATTCAGTGGTATACAAGTAATATAATTATTAGTACACTGCCTCAGATTTCTTGGTCCCTACTTTCAGGATATGGTGTTTATCTGGATGGAAACGCAGAAGCCATTTGTCTGACCATTTCTAGTAGACTGTTAAGGTCATCCTGCAGTGCCTCTAGTTGCCTCAGTTGTGTCGCTACAATTATAGACCTTAGTGTCATCAGCAAACATCCGCACTGAACATCTACACACTGTTGGGAGGTCGTTTATAGTCAGCGCAAACATGGTTGACCCGAGTATCGATCCTTGTGGAATACCGCTTGTGACCCTTGCCTGTTGAGAAGTACATCCGTTGATCACTACACTCTGGGTTCTGTTTGTTAAGAAAGATTGGATCCAGCCAAGAACCTCTAAACAAGGCTAAAACCACTGGAAAAAACACATTCAATGAATGCACCACACTCCCAAATTAATAAAATAAGGTGAATAAAAATAGGAGCAAGTGGGCATGGGGAGACGGGGGAAGTGACTTCAGATAATAATATATGATTTTTGTAAACTCGAGAAAATTTAAGGCAAATTAAGATATTAAAAACCTGAGGCCCATATTATGATATAAAATAGTAAATATTTTTACCGTGACATCAGAGTGACAATACAAAGTATATAAATCATAAATCAACCTTCATGATAAACTGAAATTGGATCTGTCACTTTCTCACTGGGGGTGAGAGGGGGGGGAATGCATGGATTTGTACATCAGAGCCAGTAAAAACAACATATAGACTAAAACCTCCAAACATAAATTTGTGCTGAAACATATAAAAGGCATGCCGTAGTAATAAAACTACACAAAACTTTCCACTGTGACATGTTCCAACACACTCACACACACGCACGTGCGCACGCCGGGCGCCGCAGCATGTACATCAGTCACACACACACACACACACACATACACACTGCACACACACGTACACACACACACACACACACACACACACACACACACACGCACACACGCACACAGGCAAACATACAAAAATCAACAATTTGATATAAAGAAAAATAAAACAAAATAAAAATTCATCCTCATTACATGTTTATTGGGACTGAGTTAGCAACACGTACGTACGTCTCCCTGCATATAATCATATATAGAATGCCGTGTGGTGGGAAGCATGAGCGTACGCTACGGTTTTACTGAGTTTACCTCAACGATTGGAGTTTTTTGACCTCTTCACGTCACAATACGCACTTGTATGTATTCAATTCTATTTTTAGATCCATTCTTGACTGTCACCGCTGCCAGAGTGTGGGATGGTGGGCATGTGACACTGATCGACTTTGGGGACATCAGTTAAAGACGGTCTCTGGGGACAGTCAGTGGATGACAGCATCTAGCCAAAAGAAGTCCGTGTCTGACCGTGGATACATGCCGGCGCTGTTTTTGATAGTGCCAGAATGAGAAAAAACATACATGGACGTATCAACATCAACGTACACCCATAGTATAACTATGTTCACGCATCAAGTAAACCAGCTATGATCACACCCAATATCAACCCCAGTTATACACACCCATTCTTTTTTCTTTTTTTTTAATAAATAAATTTTGTTTTAATAAATAAATACAATAAAAATGATAATAAAGATAATACTCATAATAATTGATAATCCTAGTTCACACTGTACATACGTTAACACACACATACATCTATACATTCACTGTAAGATGATAAGATCTCTCTTTTTTTTCTCAACTTTCTTCACCTTCTCTCTTTCCCACACTTATGCACGCATGTGTGTGTGTGTGTGTTTAGACCAGTGCACTATCATGCTTATTCAAGCATGTGTGTGTGTGTGTGTGTGTGTGTGTGTGTGTGTGTTTTGCCTATATAAAAGCGTGCGCATGTAGAAATTGCTCCATTTTGCAAAATATTTCCAAATGTGAAAATATATATCCATGAGTAGAATGATTTTTTCTTGTTCGTTCCTTCATTTCTTACTTTTACACCTGTTCACTGAGATATTAGACAATAAAAGATAAAGAAAATGTGGGGTAAAGTGTATATGAGAGACGAAGGGTTGAGGGGGATTTGGGAATAAAAGCAGCTAGGTGACAGAGAGAGGGAGAGAGAGAGGGAGCCTGAGAGAGAGACCTTTTTAACATCTTTCCATTTTGCAGTATTTCTTTAACATCATTTTAAATGCACAATATGAAATTTAGACAGTGTAAGTGAATTTGCACCATTTTGCAATATTTCTTTCTTTAACATCATTTCAAATGCGCGATTTGAAATTTAGACAGTGTAAGTGAATGTGCAATATGTGATTTGCAATGTTTAAAAGACAGTATCCAAAAATATTTGTGAATGCTAGGGCAAAGTACATAGTTCATGGGTTGAACAATTCTTGTTCATACAAGTGACCTTTTGACAGCTCAATTTGCTTATTTGGCAATTAGTCTATCCGATCAATTCTCCCTCCATGCACTTGACATTTATCTTTAAATGCAGTATTTCAAAGGCAATTTGTGTCAAACTGCAGTATTGTAAAGGCCTCTTAACTGAAGCTATACAGATTTCCTACTGGTCTGATCAAGCTCTGTTGTCAAAACATTTCAAGGACACAGAACTTAAAAAAAAAGAAAGAAAAAAAAAGTGTACGAAATGGCACCAGTAAAGGGTGACTCAGTTTTGTGTGCAACAGTTGTATTTGTTCTTTGTGTTTGACAGTTGAGAGAGCTGGTTTTTATTTATCTTATTTCATTGCTTTCCAAACGAAATGTGGTGGACTTTAACAACCCACTGGCTGGTGCCCATAAAGGTCAGGTTATTCAGGGCTGTTGCCTTGGCTTGAAGAGGGTAATGTGTTTTGAGGGGCTGAGTCCTGGGTTTTGTGAGTGTGGTGCATTCATTGAATGTGCTTCAGTCTTGGGTGATGTGCAGTGATGCCCAAGGATGAGTGAATGACCACCACCACCACAGTACCCTATGTATTGTAACATTGTTGCTATCAAATCCCTTTGTATGGTAGATCAAACATCTCCACCTTTTAAATCAAGTGTTACATTCAGGGTATTTTTTGTTTTATTTTCCTCTAGATCAAACATCTCCACCTTTTAAATCAAGTGTTACATTCAGGGTATTTTTTGTTTTATTTTCCTCTCTTACATTTGAAGATATATTCAAATGATCTATCTTTTAAATTGCAGTTCCTTTTTTCACAAATATGTATGTCATGTTTTTTTTCACCTTTATGTTACGTTTATTATATGCCCTTTCTTATCCTATTCATATATTCAAGATTTTATGTTGACTGTGTATGTGTAATGAAAATTGGAAATTAAAAAAAGTTTTTTTTAAGTGTTATATTCTACATCATCAACAGGATCTTAATTGTTATATGGCATCTCCTGACAAGGGTGATAATTCAACAATTGTGATCCAAGCTGTTGACAGGGGCAATAATTCACGGTCAAGAGGATGTTAGAATGGTAAAGTCTTCTGTTAATTGTTTATTGTTACTTACAGTCCAACAGACCACATAGGGCCATATCAGGGCAGCCAAACCTTACAAATGTTCAACCAAGTCAACACAAAACTATCACATCAAAAAACAAAACAAAAAAGTCACATCTAAAAAAATAAAACAAAAATTTTAAAAATGACCATGACAAACCAAAGAAACACAGTTCATGACACATTATCTTAACCATTTAACTCCTTGAGGCAAATAAGTGCTGGGGACATCAGTTCTGCTTAATTCATCATCCAAAGATTTTTCTAAATCATAAAAGAGGATTATAAAATTTAAAAAAAAAAACACCTTCAAAACCAAACAAAATATACATGAAAAGGTCATGTTGGCAAATGACACTGCAGAATGGACAGCTAGTGGCCATCCCAATGTTTACAATTTCACTTATTAGTCACCAGAGCAAAACAGCACAAATAGTACCTCATAGGCTGCGGACAGGAGAAAAAACGTGTCCAGGTTTCCTTGAAAAAAACCAAAAGACGGGGTGGGAGGATGGACTGGGAAGGCAGAAAAATGAGACAACAGTGAAGGAGGAAAAAAGGAAGAAATGAAGAAAGCAACAGAAAATAGGAAATTTCTAGCACGGAACTTCCAAAAGGCAGGGACGTTATTTATACTGAAAGACCCCCAGCATCCTACGAGGGTGAAGCCTGATTAGAGTGGTATGTTATAATAATAATAATGTACATTTTAAAAGCGCCCTTTCTAAGAGCTCAGGGCACTTTACAAGAAAGAAAAAGTTGCAGATTACAAGAACCTTTCATGACCACTCTTTCTCTCTCCCCCATCTTCCCTGCATTCTCTCATTTATCATACATGTAAAGTGAGTTGGCAGGCACTGTGTGGTGTTGGAGAAGTAGGAGACCGAGGGTGCTTATATACAGGTTTTGAAAAGATGAGTTGTCAATGCAAAGCAAAAGGCAAAGACAGATTCAGATGCATGGGTATGATATGGAAAGTTATTCCAGATAAGAGGAGCAGCAAAGAAGAGCATTCACCATAACTTCTTGTGTTAACACAAGGAATTTTCTGGTTACAGTCAGAGAAAGAGCAGAGAGTTCTTGATGGAATGTGAGCACAGATAAGGTCAGAAAGACAGTTTGGTCCAGTAAAGTGGAAAGCAGAAAAATGCAACTTTGTATTCATCTCTCACCTCAACAAGGAGCAAGTGCAGGCTAAGGAGGTGAGGAGAAATGTGATCAGTATTTGAGACTCTGAAAGTCAGGCAGGAAGAAAGGAAATTTTCTTCCTAAAATTACGTTTAAATAATATACTTACCGTGACCCACTAGTGCAGACTCCGATAGGGGTCTGATTACTGTCTTGTGCAAACTACTACCCGCCAATGCGGAGAAAACAAAAGTAGCTACAGCCGATAACCTCCCGAAGTAGGTTACCTCCCCTGTGTATCCCAGACTAGTGCCCTCTTTTTACAGCAGCCATAGAGTTTTTTAATTCGCTGAAGAAGATTATGGGGACAGCCTTTGAGAAGACAATTACAGCAGTCGATTCATCAGGAAAGCAGAAATGAGAGCTTTTGTAGTTTCAACAAGGTACTGACGAACAGAGTTGATCCATCAAAGTTCATAACTGAGATGCATAATTCATACATGCATCATTTAATGTCATCAACCACTGTGATTTAGATGAAACAAGTCTGCCCTATGTGATGTGCAATCATCAAGTCTTGTTGGTGATTCAGCAGCATGACCCATCCCACACCTCTGGCAACAGGTATAATTGCTGGAAACTGGAAGGTTGTCATGTCTTCCTCTGAGACCAATATTTTTGGAAAGCAGCATTAAAAGTGACATGCTGTACTCTGCTGACAATTTAACATGCAGCAACACCATAATGAGCTTGCGGTCTTGTATGCGACTGGCCAACACACAAGTGTTCAACATGCCTGACAATAACTCTAGTGTTTGACATGTGAACAAGTTTGCAAAATTATTTATCAACCAAATGTCAAAAATACATTCCCACATTTGTGCATTATAATTTTTTTTTACATGTTCATATTTCTCTTCATGCATCACATTCACATACATGCAAACACACACACACACCTACAAAACAAAGAGTTCCATTTAAATGCTTTATTTGTAACACCCATTAAAGCAATAAGACAGATGGAGGAGTGAGAACAACAACACTGTATGCAAAAGCACTGAGAAACACTGAATTAAAAAAAACAACAACAGAAAGGCAAAGATAAAAAATCTGATGAGATTTGGTTTCACAAACTTATCAAAATTCATCACAGATCAGCAGGTATCTTTTGTTACAACAGTCTTAAACAGACTGGTGACTGGACGGTTGAGCCACAGAAAAGCCATTTCAGCCAAAGGACGGATAATATAATAAATCGTAAAAGGCCATATATGTCTTCTTTTAAACAACAAAATGGACCAAAGGGAAAAAGTTATCCAAACATGAATGACATAAAAAGTTGAAAAAACTTCACTTCCATCCACTGTCACACTTAAATGGGTATACTAATGCACTCCGAAATAAACAACAACACATCAATGGGACCTTTTTTTTTCTTTTTTCAATTCTGTTTTATACTGCAGAATTCATGTCTGCAGTACCATGCAATTTTCAACTGTTGTGGCCTGTTTTCAAATACAGACCAGACAACAATTAAAAAAAGAAGCTTTGTTGAAAATGTCAATATTTTTCTTAATCATCTCCAAAAATATGCTGTTATTTGTCAGAGCTTGTTGGACAAAAATAATACAAGGAGTTCAGAGCTGGATGTAAAAGCAATACAGAGTTAAAAGTGAAAAACAAACTCAATAAGCAACCATAGAGAACAAAGAACTGAAAAGTCTGCAATGAAGAAAAAAAAAGAAAGAAAAAAAAGAAAAAAAGAAAAAAAAAAAGTGGGTTTGCCGTAAATCTGTCATGAATTTACAGAAAGACAGACATAACATGTTTGGTCCAATGCTAAGATTACACCAAGCTATCAAAAGACTGAAATAGTTTTTCAAAGACACCAATACAGAAGGGGAAAGACCATTTCATTTCAAACACAAGGCACCAAGAAAATAAATACAACAACAAGAGACACAGCAGTTGAAGCTCAAATGACTCAAATTCAATATCTTTTCCCCTTTTTTTCAAAATCAACCTGGTTACACGGCATGATGAAATAACAGCATTCTGTGATCATCACTTAGGGCACAAAGACTGAAGACACGATGTCCCAGGCTGAAAATAAACGCTAGGTTCAAAAAGGGAACATCACCCCTCTGAACCCTTCAGTGCCAAACCTTTTATGCTCAGTCACCACTATTTGCTGAGGTATCTTTTGGCCACAGATGATAATAATTTCTTTTCTTAATTCTAGCATGCAAACTACTAAAAGAAAGTATACACAGCTTATGCTTTTCTGAAAGGAAAATGAACAAGATCCACTTATGACAATTTCGAATAAATTTAATGATTTTGTGACTAGAAAATCCTTACAATAACATGGACAGAAATTACCGTCCTTGGGCCATTTTGGTACAATGCAAGGGAACAGATATTTCCATCATAGGGCAATCACTTAAGTCTTTACACTTAATGCCCATTATTTTCTTTCTTTAATCCTTTATCATGTGATATAAGATGTGAATCACACTAGAACTTAATCACACTGTAAGTCTGACTTGGACTGAGATAAAACATCGAAGAAACAAAATAAAGTATCAAAAACATTATCCCCTAACCTCATCAAGATAATGTCTTATCTAATGCTTCACCTTCCCCTTCCTACTCCTTTAGAAAAAAACGGTGGTTCTTCCCTTTTATTTCTTATCATCATCGTAACTGTGACAGGCATGACTAAAGAGGAAAGTTATACATCACATACCAAAGAAAATTTCAAACCTATGCTTCCTGTTCTAACTGGCTACACATCATTAGTGATCATTTCAGACTCTTCTTGATGGGTTTAAAAAAAAAAAAAAAGTCATCTTATCAAACATGAACATCAATCACAGGGCATGGGACAGTATTCAAAGTCAAAAATCACAATACACAATACTGCAGGGTACAGTTAGCAATCAGCACGAAGAGGGATGACTAGCAACAAATGGATGACACTGACCAATGGAACCATGCAGATAAATTGCACAGATTGTACAAAACTCGAAGTGGCCCATGAAAAGCAGTACACACATTCCAGAACAAGGAACGTGTTCCACAAGATAGGTAGATAAACATTCTGGAGACACACTCCGTAGAAAGGAGCATCAGAAATATATAACATGTATAGACTCCTCCAGTTTTCCAACGAGGTGAAGTGCTGTTTATTTTTGTGACTCATCATGCAAAAATTTGATTGGATAAGGAATGGGTAAAATGTACCATAGAAAACTGAGCATGTCTGCCTTCAACCTTTCTCTTTTATCAAATTAGTTTGCAGCAGACAGTAACAAGACCCCAACACGCGGATCCAAAGCATGTGTGAAGCCATATCATTTTTATTTTTATGGGCAAACTGTCACACTATACAGACATTCACATCTTTTTTATTAAAATAAAAAGAAGTCTTTAAAAAAGAAACAGCCTTGTCAAGTACATTTTACCCTGTGGACCACGAAACCGGTTTGGGAACAAACTGACGCCCTGATTTCCTCATGCATGGACACTCACCATGAGTGTCATCACTAAAGACAACATGCCGTCAACAACGAGGTAGCCTTATCTGTTTTCTCCGCTTTTCTAGAGGCCAACAACAACAGTCTGCCAGAACTGTTGAACCAATCAATTCTGTTTATAAAATCCAAGTGGATGAAAACACAGGAAAATAAACAAAACAAAAACAAAAGATTTTTCATGCTCATGCTTAACAGGAAAAATAAAGTAATTTCTCTCTTATTCTTTCTTGCCCAATGCAATCTCATCAACAACAATCATCTCCATTTCAATTGTCTTTTCAAACTGCTGTGAAGTAGAGGGTAGAATTTTCAAAAGGAAAAGGTATTGTGAAAAAGTCAGGTGTATGACCATGTGTGTACATGTGCATGTGTGCATGCATGTGTGTGGGCAAGGGCAATGCACCAAAGTGACAAACCTCATAAAAGGAAACCACAAGTCTTATGCAACTGTAACAATGACTTTGACAAGCAATGTTCATGTGCAGTGAAAGAGAGTGAAAAAGAGAGAGAAAACAAAGTGAAAAAGAGAATGATTTCCTGTCTCAATCATGTCCAAAATTAAAACATAAAAAAGACAAAACTGTTTTACTAAGCTTGTCCATAATGTGCCATGAAATGATGAGTTGACAACTATCTATATACCCAAACAAAAATTGTGAAAGGACATATTTTTGTACAGAGCAGTTTCTTTGCATCTGACAATCTTGAGACAGTTATAAAAACAGCAAACAATACATCATTTCTCATTATTCTGCAAGGCACACAGTAGTAAAGTGTAAAAGCAACAACCACATTTCTGAGCAAATGGTATTTTAGTACCATGGGTTGACTGATTAATTCACTGGCAAAATAATGCTAAGTTTTCAGTTAATAATGCTCAGTTTTAAGTCGAGTATTTTACTGATTCAATCATATTTTCACTGCATATTCTGCAAGGCACATACTGATAAACTTTGTTGAAGCAGCCAAAAAATTCTAGGCTAGGTTTATATCTTCTGAAGGACTCAACTGCAAAATAATTCTTCAAACTGGTGAATTTTTGCCAAAAGAACTTTCCTTCAGACCAGTGCTGCCGAACCAAGTTTCTTTCAAAGGTCAGAGGGAAAACTGCTAACTGCACAACAGTTTTCCTAGTTATTCCATGATATAAATGGATCACTTTATTGAGCTTATTGTTACCTTTCAAAAGCTCATACAGATTCAATGGTCATTCTCTGCTTGAGAACCATTTGGTTTAATTTTCCACACTATCACAAAAACAAATTTGGTCCTTTGTCTCTGTCACAACAAATATGAATTGTGTGTGTGTGTGTGAGAGAGAGAGAGAGTGAGCGCACACGTGCTGCATGCATGAATAGGGTGGTGTTCCTGTGTGGTTTGTGTCTGACCGATGAGCGTATATCTTGTTGTCGTAAAGCACTTTGAGATGTTTAAAAACCTACATAAATGTACTAGTATTATCATAAATGACCCAATGCTAAATTAACAAGGGAATTATTTGTTGCTGTTGTTGCTTAAATAATATCAAGCCAATACAGAAAGCCTATAAAGAAATCTGCAAAACAGCAGTTCAAAGGAACTGGTCTGCTCCTTGAAGCATGTCCCACAATCACAACATTGTGTATTCTCAGAGTCACATGTGGAGAGGGTGCTTCAGTTAGTCATAGTTTGCAGGTCAAAGTGAACTTTCATTTACTAAAATGAGGCTTATCAAGAAAATTAAATTAGTCATTTTCAATGAACTATGGACAGAGCATCCACGAAAAAAAAAGGAAGAAAAAATCCCCTAGAATTCATTAAAACATGAATTCCACTAGGTTGATTTGATGTTGTTTTTTAACAACCTGACACATCCCTGTATATTATCAACATAATATTTCAACATGCCATGCTGATGTTTCTTTTCTGCAAGTTTGAGTTTGTTCTCTTCACTCACTGTCCATGACATATTCATGGTTTATTCATAAATAAATTAAAAATTTTTTAATCTGATCAAACAAGTTAGTACTGGTCTTCCAAACATCTGTTTTTTTTTGGGGGGGATGTTTGCAAACATTAATGAGTATAATAAATATGACAGAAACAAATTAGTTACCACTCCAGTCTTGTTCAATCTGTCAATTTTCAATTAATCAAAAATAACACACAAAACATTGCTGCTACACGACAAAAAATATATGCTGAAGTAGAGACACAACACCATCAAAAATCAGTTTTTAACATCAACATTTTTTTTTTTTTATGTGTGAAAAGCAGTATAATATGAATAAAAACAGTACATATATCCTTTCAGATCTGTGTGGTTTATAATCAGTGTGGGCATTTACAAACATGATCAGGTCTTTGACTTGAATCTGTATCAAGTCAGTCATACCAGATATGTGATGATTATACATGCACTTGGTTTCTGTAAGGGCAACTGAATCTTTCTTCACAACATTTTTCCATACCTGATTTTGCTGTAATGGTTCAATAAATTTTATCTATAACATGCTAGGAAATGCTAAGTCACTAAGGGAGAGAAACGTATGAACTTCTATGTGTGCATGCATGTACACATGCATGCGTGCATGTGTGCGTGTGTGAGTGTGTGTGTATATGTGTGTGTGTGTACAAGTAGAACCTCATCATGTCTGTTTTCATGTGAAACTCAAAGGACTGGGAGCTAAGTAATGCCCTTCTTGTCTAGAATGTAAATAAGTGTTTATTTATTCCTTCATTTTTCAATCACGTATTTACTCATTTATCTTTACAAGCTTAAAAATGGGGGAATAGTAAAAAGACACAATGTATGAGGAGACCACAACAGATACACTCTAACATGTCCAAAAAAATCCAAAAAAAACCTGACAGTAGTGCATTTGGTTGCAAACACTCAAGATCGACTTAGGAGCTGAAGAGACACACAAAGTAACCAGTCTGGAATGTTTCCACAAAGTGGGCAAGGCAGATCCAGAGAGACTGCTGCTGCTGTTGATGCTGCAGAAGTACTCTTCACAGCGGACTTGTCAGCAGATCATCCAGGTCTGACAGGACATCATCCTTGTCCTGAAAACAAGAAGACATACATGCAAGGCACTCACAACTCATCAGGTCTGTGACCGCTGTAAGCAAGATTGTTCTCGTCAATTCTTGTATTTGACGTGAGAAAAGTGTTGAGGTGTGTGAATTTATTTCCTGTTCAAAAGATTTGATGATTTGTCACTTTTTGTTCTGTTTCACTGAAAGATCCCTCCCCCCTCTCCCCACTGAACATCCCTCCCCCCCATCTACCCATCTTCCTGAAAAGGAAGACATCTAATAAAAACATATAAATAAAAGAATAAATAAATCAAAATGTTTTTCAAACTGTCAAATAATTCAAAAGCACTTTCTCTGTGTGTCACTGCCAATGTACTGTGGTTTTCATCAACAGAGAGTAACAAGAACTTCACTTATGGCAAATAGAAATGTGAACAGTATCTCTTTGACTGTTTGCCACCATATGTGTGTGTGTGTGTGTGTGTGTGTGTGTGTGTATTTGTAAGCTGAAACAATAACAAAAATTATTATATACTTACGAAGTGCTTCATCCGTAAACAATCCATGCTTATTCAAAGCATCAATACAAACAACAATATACAAATATGCAAACAAAATTACACACTACCACAGGGATCCCCTTGCATGCACACACACACACACACACACACACACACACACACACACACACACACACACACATGCACACACAGAGATTAAAATACAATAACAGTGAAAATTTCTAATTTATTTTTAAAAAATGATCAAGAGGCACAGTGACAGAGAGAGACAGAGAGAGACTGAGAGTGAGGGTCACACACACACATACACTCACACAGAAAAGGACAGATGAGAAGAGTGAACAATACCTGAAATGAAAACTGTGAAGAAACAAACCAACAAACGATCAGACAATAAAAATAGGCAGCATTCCCCAGAAAGAAAACACAAAAACCAGAACGACAAGGGTCAACAGGCACCCAGTAACAGTAACCCAACACCCTGCACACGTGATGTGTTTTTCGACCAAAGATCCCAGTCTTCATCAGCAATCCTGTTGCTGCTGCTTGACAGGCATTTCAGCGCTTCATAGAGATCATTGACGGACATTTAATTGTTGGTTTGTCTATTGCGGCTGTTGTTTCAAGTCTGGTTGCTCTTTGCTGTTGCTGCAAATCCTACCACACAGCATATATATGTGAGCTGCAATTAGTCTGATCAAGGCTGGGAGTAAACTAAGGGCAAAACAAATTCCAACCCCCCTGAGTGAAAGTTGACTGCAATATGTCTGACATCAAATGAAACAAAAACTCCAAACAAGTGGAAAGCTATACCTCCCTCTTCAGCTTTTACATTTCATACAGTTTTGTGTATTTTCTCTTCCACCATCTTTACTTTCTTGTGATGTCAACAACAACAATAAAAAGAAATGTGTTCATTCCAAGTCAAGTGAAGCAATATGTAAAACTGTGACCACTTTGACTCCTACAGATCGATGTGGCTTGATCCAAGTATACTGACAGGTATGATATAAACTGTACATTTCGTTACTATTCATAAGAATAAGTCATCTGCTGTAGTGCAGGGCTTTAAAAAAAATATTTTAAAGTAATATGCTGTAAAAAGCACTGGGCTTCACTCTCTTCTTCATCAGAATTATCTTCTGAATCACTGGACAAGTTTTCTTCATCAATGTCTGCATCAATCATAATTTCCTCGAACATTAAAAACAATTTTAAGTCCAAAAATAAAGGTGTCCACATTTTGAAGAAGACTGGTTTCAATTCTTGGGAGGAAAAAACAATTTCGTGAGAACTGTATAACTCTTCAAGTTGGAAAAGGAAAGAAAAATCACATTTATGAACATTTCATGAAGCCTATTAACATCAGTCAGAGGTTCTCCCCCTTCGAACATAGGCACAAATGTTTGATAAAATATCTCCATTAATCAGATGGTGATAGGCTCCGAAAGCTCTGTCAATTCAAAGGACAAGAGAGTCAAGCGGTTGAGAAGAAGAACAATTACAATGTACATTGAGGCTTTGTATGAATGCATGTGTGCGCACATGTACATGTGGATGTGTGCACGTCTTTTAAATGCAATGTCATGTCTGTTAAATAATATGAGTATATGATTTTTTTTTTGTTCAAAGCACACTCACATGCATGCATATACATGACTGCAGGTGACAATGTGATCAAAGTCTGTGTAAGTTTGCTTAGTTTCCTCTAACCACACAGTGCTCCACTGAACAAGCAAACACCTCCCCCCCCCTCCTCACCTCCCCTCATGGGGGTGGCATGAATGGGGTAGAGGATGGATTATTGTGCAGAAAACTGCAAATCACAAATAACAAAAAAGAAAAGAAAAAAGTGTAAGTGTATGAGCGTGCGTGTACATGTGTAAGTGTGACAAACCTCATAAAAGGAAATCACAAGTCGTATGAGACTGTTACAATAACTTTGACCAGAAATGTTCGTGTGACAACACCTTTGTTATCCACTGAAATATGCATGAAGTATACAATATCTTTTATCATGTTTGTACACATTTTGTACGCAAAAAAAAAAAGTCTGTGAAAAAAAAAGGGTTCAAGTGACAGTGATTATCATGTTATGACAAGCAACAATGACAGTCTATGCTAAACAATGAAAGCTGTGGTCACAACATGAAGAAATGGAAACTGACAACCGTTTCCCCCCCCCCCTTTCTCCCCCCTCCCCACATGCTTATGTATAACACCCTGACAATGTGGGACTCAAATCTGGACCTTTATTTTACTATAAAAGTGGATTTTACTACATAATAGTACCAGGAACATACCTTTTGTAGCAGTGGGTTCTTTTATGTACCACTATGTGCGTGCTGCACAAGGGCCCTTGGTTTATAGTCTTGTCATAATGACAACCAGACCACCACTCAAGGTCAAGTGGAGAGAGAAATAAGTTCAGGCAAGCATGGGATTGACCCCGCGCTCTCATTTCTCTTGCTTCCTAGGTGGACACATTACCACTAGACCACCACTCCACATGTGGCATGTTTGTGTGTAGACCGTATGTGTGTGCATGTGCATGCATGTGTACATGCACCTGCATTTGTGTCAGCCTTTATGTGTGTGTGTGTGTGTGTATCACATGTAAAGGACTGCAGTCATCATAATCTTCACTGCAATATTGTATTAATTATTACATCTTCTTCTTTAAACATTAAATCAAAGTAATCTCAAAGCTGACAGTTAAAAAAATTGAGTGAGTGTTATGTATATTGTTAAATAAAAAGTCAAATCAAGTGTATCAACAGCATACATTTCAAACAAAACACGCACATAAGGAAAATTACATGCAACTACTTAAAAAACAAAACCTACAAGAAATGTAAAGCAAGCAAGCATGCCAGCACAAAGGCGATTGCAAAAAATGACGAGTGAGAAGTACCTTATGCATAAACTTTACCTCTAAGCCTCTGAAGACTGAAAAAAAATGGACACAAGCAAAGAAACAATGTCATTTTTGTTTAAGTCAATGTAATTAACTGATTCAACAATCAAAATTATATATACTCATTCAAACATGGAATCCTGTTTTTTAACCGAGACAGATAATCATAAACAAAGATATTAACTGAAGAGATGTTGAAAACATGTAAAGATGTAAAATAAATGAACGCATTAATAATGATGATAATAATAATAGCATTAGTAATAATAATAATAATAATAATAATAATAATAATGATAATAACAATTAAAAGGTCCAGAAAAAAAATATATCAAAATTTCAGTCTTCAAGCAGAAAAAACTTTAACAAAGTATAATAATAATTCTTCAAGTCATGAAATGTGAGTAATTTTGATAAAAAGTCATCAGATATGAGTAACTCTCAAAGAAATAAGAAAATTTCACATAATTTTTTCAGATACTGGTACTTTTGATCAGAAAGTCATGATATCAATACAGTTACTGAGGAAAAAAACATCATCAGATATCAGTAACACTGGCAGGAAGTCATCAGATATCAGTAACTGTGACAGAAAGTCTGATATCAGTAATTTTGATTGAGTGATACCATGCAGCAGAAACCATGATAGAAAGTCATCAGATATCAAATTCTGACAGCAAGTTAACAGACATCAATAATTGTGAAATAAAGTCATCAGTTATCAGTTACAGTGATACAAAGTTCTCACTTATCAGCAACTAGTTGTCCAATAAAAGTCATCAGATATCTGTGCATGTTTTGCAAGTGAAATTCCTTCTCATCTGAGCTGAGCAAAAAGGCATCCATCGATTTAGTTAACTAGTTTTAAACACCGAAAGAAGACTAAATGTGACAGCAAAGAGGAGGGAAGGGTCCACAGCAGAGGGTCACTCACCTCAATGTCGTTTCCAATGCGTGTGCGGATGTTGCTGTCAGAGGGCGAGGCCCCGCGGGCGCTCTGTGGCACCGAGGTCTCTGAGTCCCACCTCTCCAGCTCCTCTCTCACCAGCTTCTCCATCTGCTCCCTCTTCATCTCATCACTCGTCCCATCCGACTGTGTGTAAATAACGCACACCACACCCCTCCCTCTCTTTACTACTCAGGGCAGAACTAAAGAAATCTAGCTGAAACTTTTTAAAATACAGAAGGCATGAAAAATCTAGCTGAAAACTGCCTTTTTTTCAAATCTCTACCAAAAGCATACGATTTCAAGCAGATGGTTAAAAATCTCCTGAACCATTAGAAATCCTGCTGAAGATTAAATAAAAAATCTACTGAAGGCATAGGAAATTCAGCAGACACCTGAAAGCATTAGAAATAAAGCTGAACCTTAAAAAGAAAAATAATTTAATAATACACAGTTTCAGTTTCAAGGTGTCAGAGCATGTGGTCAGATCCAAATATACTACTTGCAATACACAAAAATAAATTGTTTAATTAAAAAAATGTGAATTGATGGCATAAGAAATCCAGCTGAAGCTTAAAAAAAAGAACAGAATTTAAGCACCCAAAGCATGAGTAATTTGCAAAGAGTTACCTTGTTGAAACTGTAGAATTTACTTTTCTCTTTAGCTTTCAGTCTCATTACATGACGTGTGTCAGATGGTCTTACTCTGCGAGGCTGGATCTGCCCTTGATGATTTGGTTTGGGATTTTTGGGGGGGTAGGGTGGCCTCTGAAATCATGGGAAGAGAACCAACACTTCCCTTGAACCTTCTCCTATATACCAACATATAACTTCATTGCATACTTATTTTGGCCAGAGTTACCATCAAGACCATCTGACGCGTGTCATGTGATGAGACTGAAGGCTAAAGAGAAAAGTAAATGTCAGAGTGTGGCATAAGCAGAAATTGATCTACACTATCCAAAAGAAAAGTAAGAAATGTTAGCTGTATATCTTTTTTTTCCAGGTTAATGAATATTGTACAAAAACTGAATACTGAAATTGTTAGCTACAGCTTACAATCACCAAAAAAAGCAGATAGTCTCACCTCGGTTATACTGTCCAGAATCTTTCCCATGGTTTCTCGCCTCTTCAGCTTGGCTTTTTCCATGGCCTCCAGTTTAACTAACACGGCGTCGATTTTGGAGACAATGCTGCCGATCGAATGCTCCATGCGATCCACCCTTCTGGACAGCACTGTGAACTCTTCATATGACACACCATTGGAGGTTCGGCCTGTGCGAGAGGACTTTGTGGCGGTGCCTTCATCATCGCTGTCCTCAGCACTTTCATCAAAGCTGGCACGACTGCCTGAAGGCTTTCCTTCCAGTTCATCATACTCTCTGTTCAGAGCAGCCTGCAAAAGTCAATGCTTTGACACATGATCAATGAAAGCAATTCATAGACAAAAACTTTAAAAAATTACCTGAATTTCCCCCTCTCCTTTATGGGGCAAGAAAAAAAGCAGCATCAGCAAAACTATATGTTAAACAAAGAGCTGTTGAATAGAAACAGATGTATGGGCTAGATCAGATGATTTAGGGTTGAGAATGAATTAACAGTTACTCTTGTGGTCTTGAATGTGGATAAATATCTATTAAAAATTTAAAAAAAAAAAAAAAAAAAGAACAGTTATTATTTTTCTTAAAATAAATAACTATGCACAAGTGCATGAAAAAAAAAAAAAAAACATATGTGCTGGAAAAGCTTTACTCTGGAAAAGTTCTTAAAATTATCAACCACCAAAACTTGGTTTGAGCAACAACAACAAAATTTTTTGAACTGTGGCTGTATAGTTGTGTTTTGTTCTTTTTTTTCTTTTTTTTTTTTTAATAACAAAGCATGGTAACTCTCTTCACACACAAGGTACACTACCTCAAGTCAATGCTACTTATGCGAGCGATTCAACCAGTACACATGTCAATAACAGGCACAGTGGAAAGTCCTTAAAATCATCAACCAAACCTGGTTTGAGCAAGAAAAACTATTTTTTGAACTGTAGGTGTAAAGTAACATGACTGGATCAGAATTATTCCATTTTTTGGGGGGGTGGGAGGGGGGCAGACAATGTGAGAAAAAAATGTAGTGTAGCAAAGTTTTGATATTCAACAGAGTAGCAAATTTTGATAAAGATTAAACAGCTTTCAGTTTGTCTGAGCTAGAAGGTTGACAGCAATCACCTTCTGTTCAAAGAGGTCAGCCTGCATACGCCTTTGTTCTTCTTCATCCAGAATGCGGTCACCATCCACATCATATCTGGCAAACATGGCTTCGATCTCCCCATCAGCAAAGCCACGCCTGAAATCACAGCAAGCATAAATTCTTCATCATCTGATCCACACATGTACAACCAGATCCACTGAAACTAGGGACCAAGTTAATGAAGATATGAAAGAAGACATGAAAGGAGATGGAAAAATACATTTACATATATGAAGTGACACATAAAAGAAAGAAAATAAAAACCATCTCATTAACTGCTTCAGTGCTCCAGGACATAGATATTCATCAGCAAAAATACAACTCTATTTTCCTCAGTACATATGTATATGTCTGCCTCACTTCAGGATTATTCACAGTTCTATTCTAACGTTGAAGTGTCCCAACAGCCATCAGTCAGAAAGCTTGAAATATCAACTTTCATTGTCCATGAGGAGCAACAGCCAGTCACACTTGTAATTACTTAATGTTTATTGTCAGTACCCCATGACGACATTTTCAGAATGGTGGATGATGAAGCACAGCCTGGCCCTAGTGGATTGAAACACCAGCAATTTGCAAAAGTTTGTGATTTTGTCATGAAATCAAGATGTTGCAAAGTTTTTACAAGTCACTGATGACAATCAAGTTTGTGTTTGTGGTGAGAAAATCTTGTCAGATGGTTTGTTTGACTAGAGATAAAGTGAGTCATGATTTGTATAGAGGGTGGAGGTAGCTGTTAAGCTAGATCTTGCAAAAAAAAAAAGAGACAGAGCACAACAGGAGACCAAGAATAGCTCTTTGGTTGCCCAAGAGTTGAAAAAAAAGACAAACTGTCCATTATTTTGGACTGGAAGGGAGGGCAAGATTGATGAAGGGGGTGGAACAATTCAATGCGCTGCATGAATCACTGGACCCAAATAATTTTTTAAAAGCACGCTCACACTGAAAAGAAAAGAAGAGGATAAGCTATTGCCTGCAAGCTAAATTCTGAATTGTACTCACCCCCCTCCCTTGCAACCCCCCTCCCTTGCACTGTATGCCAACTGGGTTACTGCTAATGTCTTTGATATTGTATGAAAGTGAGCATGAGGTGAGTGGGTGTGGCACAGGCAGTGGCACATGAAGGACACGTGTGTGTGTGTGTGTGTGTGTGTGTGTGTGTTGTGTGCATTTGTGTGTGTGTGCGCGCGTGTGTGTGATTTATAGTTCTCTTCAAAAAACTTCACAAAAGAAAAAGTTTGTTGACAACATTTCTACTGCAGATGCCAAGACACTGTGAATGAATGATGGGTTGAAAATGTGTAAAATAACAGAACATTAGATTATAATTCACGATTATACGTGTACATAAGTCACTGTGACATATTCAGTTTTTAGTTTTAATGCATTTTCTAGGTTTGCATTTTTCTGAGCTCCATTTGAGATGGGGGTACTGCGCTATATAAGCCTGTATATTATCATCATCATCATTATTAAACTGCGACACATATCAATGTGTTTGTCAGCAAAATAAAACAACCTCCGTAAATTAATTTGCGTGTAAACTGTGACACATATCAATGTGCTTGTTAGCAAAACAAAACAACCTGTGTTAACTGTTTTATGTGTAAACTGTAACCACATATCAGTGCGTCAGACAGCTCACTTTTTGAGGTCCTGGCGCCACTCATCAAAGTCCAGCTGCTTGTCCTGGTTGATGTCGGCAGTCTGCAGGGCCGACTGGATGTCCACTATCTTGTCCCGCTTCAGGTTCAGTTTGTCCAGCATCCTCTGGTAGCCCTGCACCATGCGACACAACAATGCAACACCATTAACAATCTTACCTTCCCATGCCGCATTTTAGTTCTGAGATCTCTGTTGTGTTTGATTATTTTCTGTTAGCCCTGCACAATACAACACAACAATGCAGCACCATAAACAGTCTTACCTTCCCAAGCTACATTTTAGATCAGACATGTCTCTGAATATGTCTTTCTCTTAGCTGTGTGTGATTATTTACTGTTAGCCCTGGACAACACAATACAACAATGCAGCACCTTTAATATTCTTACCTTCTCATGCCGCATTTCAGGTTTGACATGTCTCTGAATATGTCTTACTCTTAGCTGTGTGTGATTATTTACCGTTAGCCCTGGACAACACAATACAACAATGCAGCACCTTTAACTCACTCGCTGCCATTGTCCGCATATGCGGACATCGTCGGAGAAAGCGTTGGATGCCAATGTCCGCGTATGCGGACTTGGATTTTTAAAAGTCGTACTGTCGGAGTGACGCGTCGGATGCGAAAATCAAAAGCAGATGTGATATCTTACGTCACCTCTGGTCAGCTTTTCATTCACACACGCTGCGTGTGTGTCGCGATAAGCTCAACCACAGTTGATAACAAAGCGTGCCCCCTGTCAGCTTTGTAAGTTGTTTGACAAGATGGCGTCACGGCGAAGTGTTCGTCACGGTCGGAGAGGTGAAATGTTACTCAGCGTCGAAGATGCTTTGGAAATGATCCAAACTGAAGGCTCTGATGTCGAAGGAGATAATGTTGATTCTTCGGACAGTGAATTTGAACCAGATCCCGATGAACTAGAAATAGATTCGGCCGCTGAAGAGAGTTTACAGTGAGGAACATTTGCCAGCAGATGTGACAGACACAGACGACGAAACCACTGAGGAAACGGACGATTTTGCAAGTGTTTTCACCAGTGATTGGACTGACAATTTTTCCTTTTTCCCTCTTGCACATCCCTTCACTGGCATACCAGGTTTGTCAGCTGACTGGCCAGTCAACATCCAGCCAGTTGAGTTTTTTTCTTTGTTTTTTGATTTTCATTATGTAGAGACAATATTTTTTTTTTGTATGTGTGAATTTCAACTTTCTTCACCACCTGTTCATACTTCATTGCATGCACTAGGTCTTCAGTTCCTCAAATAGTGTTAGAATGTGATGTGGAACATGTTGGTGTACCTTTCTGATGGGTGCAAAAATGCTAAAAAATACACAAAATATGGATACCGCGATCAACATCAAGATGGTGAGTAAATACTTTGATTGTTTGCACACATATGGAACAACATTCCTTGCATACATATACTAAATATCAATTGTCTGGGTGTTTATTTGGGGTTTTTTTACAATTTTTTTCCCATCCTATACAAACCCTGGGTTTTCAGGGATTGGCAAGGGCAAAAACTCGTGGCATGGAGTGAGTTAATAGTCTTACCTTCCCATGCTGCATTTCAGGTTTGACATGTCTCTGAATATATGTCTCTGAATATGTCTTACTCTTAGCTGTGTGTGATTATTTACTGTTAGCCCTGGATGATACAACACAACAATGCAGCACCTTTAAGAATCTTACCTTCCCATGCTGCATTTAAGGCTTGACATGTCTCAGTTGTGTGTGATTATTTACTTGGATATTTTTACTTCAGTGTGCTACATCTTAGGACTGAGATGTAGGTACATGTGATTACAAGCCACGCCCCCCTCTCTCTCCCCCTCTCTCTCTCTCTATATATATATATTGTACACTCACCTTTGTGTGTGTGTCTGAATGCATATCTTAGTCATAGGTGATAATGAAATCAAACATCTTATTGGGAATGTGTGCACTGTACTTGCATTTTACCATTTTAAGGATTATCTGTTTACTTCCCTTTATTTACTGTTTTATACAGTCTAGATCACTGGGCATTGCATAATATGGAGTTATATGACCCCCTTTGTTGTGTTGGACGTATGTTAACAATGAACATGTGTTCTTGCTGGAATGTGGTAGCATGGTCCGACTTTTGTGTTGTTCTACTGAGCTAATGCATATGTTGCTCTTTTGAAATCAAATTCCAGAGATGATACAGTAAAGCTGATTAGACAGGAATGTTTGGAAACAAAGAAAGAAATGTTTTCAATATTTAAAGTCCACTGAAATTTGAACTACATTTCCAAAGCAAAGCACTTCATGATTAGCTGAGGTCAAAACCAGTCTCAGTAAAAGGAGTAAGTCATTAATGTAGTTTTCCCAACAATAAACACATTTCCATGGGTTGTGTGTATAAAGGCATTTGCTTTAAATTTATGAGCAGGTACTCCAAACTGGCTTTTCAAATTTCAGATACACATAAACTGTTTACATCACTTATAGACCTTTTCATCCTGAATCCATTGGTGCAAATTATATATATGTTAAACGGTTCCAGAGATATGAATTTTTAAACATTTTATTTTGGGGCGAAAATTTGCGCCAAATGAAAATGAAATGAAATAAGGATTTTGAAGGCTCATTACACTTGATCTATATAAAGATGATTACCAAATTTGATTTTACACTGTTCCCTACAGCATGAATAATAAGCCTGATTTTTTTTTTTTTTTTTTTTTTTCAGATTCAGAAATGAACATATAATGGCTGGATCATATGGTTGAAATCAGAAAAGGCTTCAATTTCTAACTTTCGCACATGTTACAATTGTAAACATTTCAGATAATTTGACAGCGCTTTTAAAACTTCATATCTCAGCTTCCATTTAAGCTACAGAAATGGTTTTGGTGTCATTGGAATCAGAAAAAGGAGATCTATTGTTTGATTGAGCAATATGTGCATTTCTCTGAAAACAAAATGTTGAACAATTTATACACAGCTGTCCAAGTTAACAGAACCGCATGCTTAGCCGACAGCGAGCTCCCGTGGACAGCATTGATAGTGCCAGACCCGTAAACTAGTTCGGCTGCTGTGCCCGCCTAACCCTCCTCTGACCCTTCTTTGTCTTATATTAAAACGCGGCAATTTCCCACGCCTTTTGGGCGGGCTTGTGAGCATACGTGAGATTCTGTGGCATTAAAGTTTGTACTGTCGAATAGTTCAGACATTTCTCTTTCTGGTGGTGGTAGTACCTTTCTCCATAGGAACCGGTCTTTTAATATCGCAGCATTTATTTGTGAGAACTGTTTGCTGGCAACTGTGACTGGCAGTGGTGTATTTTTCACAGCAGAAATTCATGAGTAGGGTTTCCTTCACCTCCTCTTCTCTCTCATTTTCTTTCTTTCCTTCCATATTTCATTCTGTTTTCTTCCCTCTCTTTCTCTTGCTTACTTTTTGTTTTTCTTAGTTCACCACCCTCTCTCATACCTTTTTTTCTCTCTCTTTTTTGTACTTTTTCATTCAGTATTCATTCATTCATTCTCTGTCTCTCTCTCTCACCAGAGGACCAGAATCTGTCATCTTTTCTGTTTGTCTTATTTCTTTCATTCTTCTTTTTGTTTCTTTCAACACATGCTGTCCACTTATATCCTGCTCTCTCTCTCTCTCTCTCTCTCATCACTCATTCTTCGCACCGCATCTCTCGTCTTGCATTTATTCATTTTACTCTCTCTCTCTTTATCCGAATTAAAGAAATCATTCTCTCTCTCTCACTCTCTCTGGATTATAAATCGTTCTCTATCTCTTTATCTGAATTAAAGACATCGTTTTCTCTCTCTCTCTCTCTCTCTTTGTGTCACTCCACTCTCACCACCAAGTGTAATGTGTGAATGTGTGTGGTGCATTACATGGTATGTGTGTGTGAGACAGAGAGCGAGTGAATGAAGAGTGAATGTGTGTACCATTTGGTATGTTTGTGCAAGACAGAAAGAGAGTGAATGAAGAGTGAAAGAGTGGTTGTGTGTGGTATGTGTGTGTTTGTGTATGCGGTGTGTATATGTGTGTGTGTCCTTGCATGCACGCATATTTAAGCAAATACACATAAATGTTATTGTAAGTGTAATCAGCTCATTTCATTCAAGTGCACATTTACTTGAACGCATAAAGAACGGACAAAGGAAGCTGCCAGAAATAGCACACAAACCTTTTTGAAGTAGTCGGAGATTTCAAACTCATTCTTCATGTTGGCCATGTCGGACTTGACCTCAGAGTAAGTGTCATTAATGATGGCCAGGAACATGTTGATGAGCACAAAGAAGACAAAGAAGACAAAGAGAATGAAGAAGATGGGCCCCAGCACACGGTTGGCTTCCTCCAGCTGGTGGAAGTTGAAATCCCCCAGGATGATGCGGAACAGTGTGAAGCTGCAACATTTCAAGTACTAACATATGAAAAAAACACAACAACAGCACACACAAACTTCAAGAAACACACAATTCGCAAAATTTGGTAGTCAGAATTGGAATCCGAAAAAAGTGTAGAAAACTTACTATGGTTAGCAGCAATGTGTACCCTGTTTTCACAAAAAAATATTTGTTAACTAAGAAACAAGTCTTTATATTTTCTGAAAAGATGATGATAGAATGACAATACTGACTGAGCTCAGAAATATGAGAAAAGTCTTTTGCTTTTTTCTGAAATGTGACAACCATGACAATGATGACTTCTATTGGGTTCACAAAATGTTAAGGACTGTTTCATAAAAGCAGATGCTTCCCTGAAATGTTAAAATATTTGAGAGATAATTTAGATTATGCAGACTGCATATGTTCTACCACTGGCCTTTCGCTGAAAACACTTACGGCTGTTTCAGGCACATGTGCACCAAAAACAGCCAAAAATTGACAGGCATTCAGGATTTTATTCAACAATAGTTGTGATTTTGCATTACCAAAAAAAAGAAAAAAAAACCCACCTCTGGATATGAGCATTCCAAATTATATTGGCTGCACACACCGCTACTCTGAATTGTTTGTAAACCATGTAATGTTAAATGTTACAAGTTTGAGTGTGTAGGTGTGGATGCCTGACATCTGATTGAATGACACAGGAAATGAATGATGAGCGCCCAATGGCAGCCGTCAGTCAGCTCTACCCAGGTAGACAGCCTGTTGTGTAAATGACTCTGTGTTTGTAAAGCGCTTAGCGCTTGGTCTCTGACCAAGGATAGGCTCTATATAAGTATCCTTATCAATGAAGAAAACTGTCTCACAAGGCATTCTGGAAGGTGCTGAAGTCCTTGACCTGTGAGCCAAAGAGCAGGTAGCCCAGCTGGGTGAAGGCCAGGAAGATGATGATGAACATGATGAAGAACCCCGCCAGGTCCTTGGCGCAGCGCCCCAGGGTGGAGGACAGCTGTGTCATTGTCTTGTTGAAGCTGATGTACTTGAAGATCTATGTAAGCACACACACACACACACACACACACACACACACAAACATGCATGCAAGCGTGTGCATACACAAACAAACAAGTGAAATATTGGTCTATAAAGACAAGACTTAGAATAGCAGGCTTTTTTTTTAAAAACAAAATGAAAAACCAGCAAAAACAAAAAAAAAAGAAATTGGATATTTCAAGTATTCTTGTTCTTTCTTTGTTTTTTTAGGAGCTGATGATTTTTTTTTTTTTTTTTAAATGTTTTATATATTTCTAAACCTGTAAGCAGGTCAAAGTTTTTGAAGATTGGCAAGGTGAAGGAGTTTCACAGAGAAATGAATGACAAAATCACACATATAACACGCTAATACTCAAAAACTTACATGCATGCACTCAGAAAAAAAAGTAAAAGAAAAAGTAAATAGAAACAACCACTTCATACCTTGATCCAGGCCATAAATGTGGCAATGGCAATAGCATTAGAGAACCGGGTCTCCCAGTAGCTCAGAGACTCAAAGTCTGAAAATGTAGTGGGGTCTTTCAGCAAAGAATCCAGCTTATCCCCCACTTCGAGTGTGCGGAAGATGTTGAAGGCAATGCAGACAATGGAGATGATGATCACCAACACATCCAGGACATTCCAGAAACTTTTGAAGTAAGACAGACGGTGCTTCTTGATCTGAAAACACAAGCAATCTCCCAGTTACAATGACCAAACAAGTACGTATTTAGCACAAAGATTGGTCAATCTATGATGCTTTTACTTTTAGTGTTATGTAACTACCCTGTGTACTGGGTAGTTAAAAAAACAAACTGTTTGCTTCTTTTATGTTTCAGGACTCAGCTCCCTTACGCATTTGAGGAGTCATGTATACAGACATTTTCTACACCCTACCATTTATATAGCCCTGTTGTTTCCATGGGATATACATTATTTTCATTTTCCTGTAGCCTAACAAACACTGAAAATTATGGAGGTTGTAACAAGCAAATTTTGTCCTTGGAAATGTGTGTGTACAGGAAGCCAGTTCAGATAAATGTATTCAGAACAATATCAAATTTGATAAAACTAATAAACCAGTAAATAATCTTTATATGTAACATGCATACATAAACAACACACACACACACAATCACATACACACATGTCCCCATCACACAACCATTAATTTTAATTTTACCTCAAGGATCTCTTCCACCATATAGTACAATATGAAGACGCAGAAGATGGCCTCACAGGCTAGAACAAAGTAGTCACTGATGGTGACGTAGCGGATCAGCTTCACTGTACGGAATGTCCATGAGGGGATGGCTCCTCCCGTAGCTGGCATCTCCACAAGAAGCCTGCCCCCAAATATGAAAGGGTAAAGTTTAACAACCTATTACCCAACGACCCATGGGCAGGCTGTTCAGGGCTAAGGTCTTGGATACCCCCAAACTCAAAAGTGTGTCCTTTATAAGTTTATCCTGCCTGGTACAGTGCCATGGGCGTTGATATTAAAAAAAATATTAAAAAAAATTTAATTAAAAAAAAAAAGCTTTCCATACTTTCTAGGTACAATGATACAGACCGTCTCGTAAAGTTTTTCTTTTCTTTTTTTTTTTTTATTTTCCTCTGATATTACAATTTTCCAAACATTTTTTTAAGTCCTTCCAACTCTGCTTAGACCTTACTGACAAAAAACTTCTCATTCTAAGATTAAAATCCTAATAATTTTTTGTTTTAAGGTATTAATTGTGTTACCTTCATAAATCTGACAGAAGATCCATTTGGATTTTTTACAATAACACCACTGTTTTTTCATTAAAAAAACAAAAACAAAAAAAAAAACCGAAAAAGAACAACAACAAAAAAAACAAATGCATTCTGCCGCCTGTAAAGAAACCCCCCCAAAAAATTGATTCAAAAATATAAAACTGTACTTCCTATTTGCTCCACTCAAATACAAACATAAACACACACACATTCACTCACCAACATCCTCTCTCTATCACACACACACACACACACACACATACAAACACAGAATCTTTTTATATTTTTTACAAAAAAAAAAGAAGAAAAAAAAAGAGAAGTTTAAAACGGCCAAAGTAGTCACTACAAATGCTGCCCACCGGACGACACAGAAGAGATTGATGTTGGCGTTGTACACAGTGAAATCTATGAAGATGGCCCTTGTGCCTCGCTGAATCCACAGATTGTTGTACAGGTAGTTGATGATCTCCAATGAGGATGTTTTGTTAGACTCAAGATTCTGAACATAGCCTCCTCCACTGTAAGTGGTCAGCAGTCCCCAGTGGGTGGAGCCATCCAACTGGCTTTCTGATTGGTAGGTCCACCTGTACCACAGACAAGACTAACAGCCACTCAACAAAACCCTTACTGATACTAACATCCCCTTTTTTTCTTTTTAAGTGACTTTTCAAGAGCCAGAAGCAAATAATCCATGAAAGCACAAATTATTTCTTGTAAAAATTCTCATCAGCTGTAAACTCCATTTCTTGAATATTAAACCAGTTTCAGCAAACTCATTTCAGAACTGAAAATAAAGTGAAAGTTAACATGACAAGAGGTGACAAAAAATTGACACATGTATGTGTACATGGTTTTAATGTCATGTACCCATCTTACGATCTTGCATGGGAAAATTTGCATTGGTTTCTGGTGAAATGTAGCACAGTGTGATTCTCCAGTCTTTCTACACACACAGTCACTTGAAAACAGTCACACAGTCAGAGTATGCTTAGAATATTATCAATACGTACGCAGTGTATCCTGGATCCTGAGGCCCAAAGGGCTTGCTGTCTTCAATGGACTGAGAGTACGAGTCAAAACACTGGGAGATGTAGTTTTCAAAGTCGTCGTGCACATGGCAGGAGTTGGAGTGCACACGGAGCTGGCGAATGCGGGGGACACCCAGGAGCTTGTTCTCGTAGTAAATGTAGCCCATCTCATCAGCCTTCAGCGTGTCATTGTTGTACCACTTCTCCCAGTACAGGCCGTCCATCAGAGGGCCCTTGGCATACTTGCAACACAGTACAACACATCAAGTCAGTTTGCATGCTCTCTCACCTGGTGGACTGAATGATCAAAGCATGGCTACATTCCAAATAAAATGATTTCAGACAGTAAGATAAAGATGTTAGAAGAAGCAAATTTGTGGGCTTTCAATGAAATCAAAAGACAAGGGCCAAGTCTTTAAAAAGTGTTTTTAATGACATAATTTCCTGACAAGGTGACATTTGATATAATTTTCTTTATTCAGATGCTGTATCTAAGGTCAATTTCATTTTGATGTCCATTTGTAAAACTTAAACGCATACATACATACATACATGCATATATACATTGTATATATATATATATATATATATATATAGTATCAGTGTCTATATCAACACGTTTAAAACATCAATCACACTGCAAATCAGTTCACACACACACACACACACACACACACACACACACACACAAACATACAACACAGCATGTGTTGTTCCAGTTCCATGTGAAAATTATGCTCAAGATACCAAAACAAAAGCAACTGAAAAGCTGTTTTGGGCTGTGAATAAATTACTTGTCTAAAAAATAAAAGAAATAAATTGTGAATCAGCATTTTGAATTTCCTTAAAGAAGAGATGTCTTTCGACGTAAAGTAAGCAGTGATGATTAAATTCACAACATACAGCAGCACTCTACTAGAAGTTCTCTCTACAACTGATACCAATAGTGAGGCTAAAGGTTTCTGTAACAATCAGCACTGAATATGGAATGAGTGTCTTCTGGCCACTATAGTGATGACTTCTGCAAAGGTACCACAAACCAAACAATATATTTCACTGCCCATATGTTTTTCTCCATATCCAATTCTTTTGTATCATGTAACGCTACTTCTGGTTTGACTTTGATTTCATATGTTATGTTATATCACATTATATTATATTATATTATATTATATTATATATCTCAATATTATATTATATATCTCAATTATTTGATAAAACATTTGATTAAGTACCCCAAATGAACATGTTAAAACAGTAATTAATACCATCAATAGATTATAGAGACCCCAAAAGCAGTCAAACAAATCAGAAACTCACAATCCAGAAATCCTCAACACTGGTCATGGTACGGAAGGTACCTCCAGTTTCTGAATCGGCGTTATCCAAAAAGAGGTCACTCATCACCTTGGTATAGTAGTACATTGTGGTGCTGGTCATGACAAATGTAACTGGAGACAAAAAAGGTTGGTTAGTTTGGCATAGTTGTCCACTGGTGGTGCTGATCATGTGTTATATATATATAATAGTTTCTTGTCCAAATGGCTTTTCTTGTACAGTTGTAAATATTCTCATCAGTTGTAAGCTCCATTTCATGAATCTTATACCAGTTTCAGCAAACTCTATTCCAGAACTATTTGGATTCTAAATTCTGCTATCCATGGAACTTGTGTGTTGCTGGGATAACTTTTTCTTTCTACTTTCTAGGTCACTGAGTGGTCATGTACGTGTCAACAAATTGGAAATAATGAAAGCAGATTTTTCAAAATCATTTTGTCAGACTGAATTCATTTATTGCTGTGGATTCTTTTATGTACATTTTAAAATGTGTTGCTAAAAAAAAAAGGCATGGTTTTATCACTCTGTACAAAAAAAAGCAGCAAAACAAGCATCAGTTGCACTGAGATTATATAATAAGCCAGTCCGGTGTCATACCTAAACATAGTGTATTGGGGACAATTGGAAAGATGAGAATGAGAAGCGAAAACATGCTTGACTAAGGATCTTGGGATCTGGGCCACAAAATTCCACAGAAAGTGATAATGCCACTTATTGTGACACTAGACTCTCTTTGGCCTCATACCTAAGAAAAACCTAAATCCACTGTTTATATTAGAGGAAGTTTCAATCAGTGATACTGATAAGTTGGTCCTAAATGTATACAACTGATAATAGAGATTTCTTCTAGTTCTACTAGTTCTAGGTTTGTTGATCAGAATAGTGTGTGGATGTTCATAGGGGAAGCAGAATACATAAATAGCCAAAACAAAACAAAAAAGAAAAGAATAATTAATTTCCTTCCCATAGTGAAGAAAACATATAGTAAGCTTTAGTACAACTTTATGTGACATTCTGATAAGAAAGAAGGTCAGCTTATGGCCAAATCCAGCAAATGAAATTCAGATACAAAAGACTGTCTATGTTTTACAAAATTAAAATTTCCATTATTTTAGTGTAAGCATACTAGTTCTGTGCTGGAATATCTTTATCCAACACAAATGATGAGAAACCCAACTGGCAAATTTTATTAGGCATGGAATACTTCATCTAACTGAGCTACAACTTAAACAGAAGTAACAGACAAAAAAACAAAAAACAAAAAAACAAAACAAAACAAAATGACATGGTGTTTCTGCAGCCAGTCTACCATTTATGGCTAAATATGTACAATAATCATTATTTTCCCTTGCTTTAAAAACCTGTCAAAGTTCTGGCTATCATTAGTATCAATCTATTTCTTTAACAACATCTATCCAAAACAAAAGATACAAAACAGAAAAAAAAAAAGATGTAGACTTTTAAGTGTTTTTCTGCTTCCATCCGATAACTTTTCACTTCATATCACAATATCTTAACTGAAATCACAATGTCAAATGCTGTATATATATAAATATATATATATATATATATATATATATCATTTATAAACCAAACACTAAAAGCAATATATAAATATATATATATATATATGTATATATACAAACACACACACATATATATATATTTTTTTTTTCCCCATTTATAAACCAAACATTAAAAGCAATGTGTACTTACTGATACAAATGACAATAAGAAACACAATGTAGATGATCAGTTCTCTCAGTGTAGTCTTTACATACAGCTCTCGGTTGGTCTGCGTCTCCTCTGTTTGACGCGTGGCCCAGAGACCTGTACATTTACAGTGACAGAATACACACACACACACTTTACATGTTCACTGGTGTATTATTGTGTATCATTCAAACAAACATGGCAAAACTAAACCAGCAGTACATTTAACAAATCTTAAACAATCTTGAACAACCAAAGTGTGTGTGTGTGTGTGTGTGTGTGTGTGTGTGTGTGTGTGTGTGTGAGTGTGTACTTGATACATTATGTATGTAGTGTATGCGGCACACAAAAAGACAGGCAGACAGGCAGAAATTTATAGACAGGCAAGCATACCCTTTCAATGAGTCAATGTTGTTTCTTTTTCTTCTTTTTTTTTTAACCATAGATTGCTATGCCTTTATAACAGGACTGGCTGGAATGGACTTATCACTAATATCAGCATCTGCCATCATGCCAAACCATCTCTGCCATTTGTGCTAATGGGGAGCATGCTGTCAAGTTCAAGATTACCTAAAATTACACACGACTTCACAAAAAGAACAGATGGAATTTGAAGGCTTTATCAACTAGTTATCCATTATCATCACATCAGTATAGTATATGATTTAGAAAATGACAATAATGAAGTATATATATATATATATATATATATTATGTATTATATATAGTAATATACTATGCCCTTCCTCCCTCTATGCCTCCCCCAACCCCATACCTCTATTGTGGTCTCCACATACACATTTTTCACACTCACAACTGATCAGAAGGATCACACATACTGATTTGTTTGTGAATGACACACAAATCAACACTTGGGAGGACTGAGATAATAATGTGAATGGTTTTGTACAACTTTCCATTTTGTCAAAACAACTAAGAGGTTTAAAGACTTCAGCTATGGGTGAAATGAAGCTTAGCTAATAGACCCCCAAAGAGTTCTGTGTTTAACTGATTTATAGAGGTGCGTAACATGATGTGTACTCTTAAAGTTGATTGACTCTCCAAATCTGTCAGCAACAAAGGTGATCAAGAGAGAGAGAGAGAACATGCAAACAGGAGGCTTTGTTTCTTCGCCTTTTTGCATCATATTTTAGATTTCTTATTGTGCACGCAATGGCATTCCATTATACAGTGTTTGGTTGTAGCGATTGAGGCTATTAACTGAAGAAATGGAGGACAGCAAACTGTGAAATCCACACCGTTCCACACGGAGCTGCCAAGCGCTTGAGCGATGCACCTTTCAGATTTAATCATTTTTGTAAAACGGTTAAAAAATAAAATATTTTAATGAGTTGACAGATATTACCCAGATGTGGAAGATGCAATGACTCTTTGAAAGTTTGATGCCCATGAATTTAGGGGTGAACCACTCATAATGGATTCACAAATTATATATCAACCAATCACACACACACACACAGACACACACACACTGCATACATACATTTTAACATACATGTGTATCTAACAGCTACCCTAACACATACGCACACATAGGCAGGCACAAACTTACATAAACACACACACACACAATACACGTTCATACATGCATGTAGTTATGTACACATACATATATGTATACACACATAGTCAAGCACAGCTAACGCAAAGGAAGTGGACCTGCCTCAAATGAACTTATTGCTGAGGGAAAAGGTGAGTTTTGAGACGAGATTTAAAAGATGCGAGGGAATCAGAATGACGGAGGTTATCAGGGAGCTTGTTCCACGTCTTTGGCGATTGAAAAGAAAACGATCTGTGTCCATTGGTCAGAGTGCATGTTATTATGCACAATTATATTGTATGTTTTGTTTCATGTGAGGCACTTACAGCCCATTATATGGGAAGTTTGCGCCATGTTAAGTGCTATCATTATTGTTATAGATCTATTATTACTGTAGTTTATGTCAACAGAGATTTGAGCAAAATATTAAAGTTCTTCTGAGCTTGAAAAAATATATATATCTACATCTGCATGCTTTTAAAATAGCAACATAAAAAAATGCAAAAAACATTGCAAAGTACTGCACATCACTGCAGAAACTCACGAAGCTAGCATATAATAACTGATAATCATAATGGCATATATACATATGTTACATTACCATTAAACTTTCAAAACAATAAAATGTTCGCAGATGATCACTTACCCC
>NC_134893.1:28984600-29034600 GCF_041734735.1 Babylonia areolata | reverse complement strand
TATATATATATATATTAGAGAGAGAGGCACAGAGAGAGAGAGAGAGAGAGAGAGAGAGAGAGAGAGAGAGAGAGAGAAAAAATTATGTGTGTTTATGTATATATATATTTTTTTTCTTCTTCTTCTTCTTCTTTTTTCTGCCTGCAAGTGTATCTGTTTTCCTATCAAAGTGTTGTTTTTTTCTGCGAATTTTGCCAGGGAGAACCCATTCGTTGCCTTGGGTTCTTTTACGTGGTGTCAAGGGCATGCTACGCAGCGAGACCTTGGTTTACCGTCTCATCTGAATGACTAGTGTCCAGACCACACTCAAGGTCTAGCGGAGGGAAAGAAAATACTGCTGAATGTGGGCTTTGATCCCGTGTGGTCAGACTATCTCGCTTCCTAGGCGGAAAGAAATAAAGGAAGAGAGAGAGAGAGAGAGAGAGAGAGAAGAAGAAAAAAAAAAAGAAAGAAAGAAAGAAAGAAGACAATCAGAAAGAACGAATTGCAATTGAAAGACATACAGTCGAAATATAGACTACATGATAGATTATGGAAAGAAAGAACGAGAAATTAAAAAAGAAAGAAAGAAAGAAAACAAACAAACAACTTGGTGTTCCTGAAACCGTTTCAGTAACGGCATTGCTCTTAGAGGTGTCATGCGTGGCAGATTGAATAATACATCCGTCCTATTCCACATACAAAAGTGTGTGTGTGTGTGTGTGTGCTTGCGCGCGCATGTGTGCATACGTGTGTGTGTGTGTGCGTGCGTGCGTGCGCGCGCGCGCGTGTGTGTGTGTTTGCGCGTGCGCACACGCACACATGTGTGTGAACATACCAGGATATCCTCCTTGGTTTCGTGAGAATCAATTCTCAGTTTCCCATTCTGATTCAGGAGATGGGGATGTTGCGACCACCACGTTTTTATTCATTGCAGGAACAATATATTTTTTTTCCTGTGCAAAATTGTAAGGCCTAGGCCCTGACAATTTTCCTCCCACAGCGGAGAATGGGGTTTTAAACGGCACAGTTTGCCTAGAGACATGAAAAAAAAAGAGGAGAAATGATTAATTATACAACATTCATGGAAACAGTTCAACCAGGCGTGTTTACCAGGGGTCTTTTGCCAGGTAGTCATACATATTATACGAACATCGTGGGTCTGTTAGCGATGTGGAGTGTGATTGCTGTCGGCATGTGGCCAACGTGTGCCAGAATAGCTTTCCTCATTCTATGAGTCTATCAGACTTGCATGTTAGGTTCCATGCACTGAAGATTATGTTTTTTGTTTTTTTTCAATTGATGAAGTGTTCTAAAAACAATTGAATGTATACAAATATAACAAAAAAAAAGTACATGAACATGGTTTACATGAAGACCAAACATAATGAAAGAGCAATGGACAGTGTTTAATGTATATTATTGTGCTTTTTGCAATGCAGTGTTTGAGAAAACAACCAACAACGAAATAAATAAAAATGTAAGTAACAATGGTTTACACGAAGACCAAACATAATGAAACGACAGTGTCATTCAGTTGTGCTCATTTGAGTTCATAAAGAGCTTGTCAATATTATTATCGTTATCATTATCACTATTACTACTATCATCATAATTTTTCAAAGGTAATAATGATGGCTAAGTTGCTATATGATTCAGTGATCTTGAACAACTGTCACTATCAAATAAGCATCATACTGATCACACTAAAACACAGTTTGCAATAGTTTTCAATCGGTTCTTTTTCAGTGACCTTGACCTTTCTTCAAGGCTGCCAAAGACAGCAGATCAGTCACATCTTTGATGATTCCTGAACCATTGTGGTGTGTGTGTCATTCATTGGTTTATTTTTCTGTCCTTGCATGAAAGTGTGAAAGACAAAATGAGTGTCAGTGCCTCGTATATTTCACTATTCTTAAGAGCAATTTAAAAAATTATTTTTTATATCTTACAGAGTATTCAACACTATAAACATTGCAGCCAGAATCAGTTAATTTATTCAATACATTATGCGTTGCAGCGAGGGAATAAATTTTCTTTGGGAAATAGCATCAATACTTTTGTGTTGGGCTTGGCTGAACTGATGCATGAGATGGCAATTGCCACCAGTGACAGCAGATCAGAGCTGGCCAACAATTATTATAAACCAGTATCATAAATCTATATCCCCTTCAGGAAACAGGAAAAACCAGAATCAATATATGCCACCACCACCTTCCCCCTCTTTCCCAAATCCAGCAAATTATGTCTGATTACTGGGTATCAAAGGCAAGTCAACAATTACATATAATGAGTATCGAAAATCCATACCCACCTCAGGAGAAAACGCAGTGAAGGAAAAACCATGATCAATATAGCTCCTCTGAACCCCCACATCCTTTCTGTTTCTTAACCCTCCATCCCACCGTACCCTCTCCCCATTCCTTTTGCATTGATCTTTAAAATTGTTCTTCATCCTCTTGCCTCATATATAGCAGAATGATAGTGTTTGCAGCCACCGGAGTATGTACTATATTTTTTGGTGCTTTAAAATTGTTTGTCTTCCATCCCCATAGTCCTTGGTTACCGTCACAGCAGCGAGTTCATACCACCTCCAGTTACCCATCCCCTGGTGGTCACAGCTCAATGCTCACTATGACCACATATCGTTTTAGCGCACAACATGAAGTGGTGACCGATCGATTGTGGTTTTTTTTTCTTGTTTTTTTTTTTCTTTTCTATAAAGGTACATAGTCTATGGGTAGGAACAATAAGTCACAGTGCATTTCAAACGTGAATGTCTTGCATTCAATCCATGGTAGTGGGAACGGTGGTCGATTTCGCAAGCCCCCCCCCCCCCCTCCTCCCCACACATTGTGTGTGTGTGTGTGTGTGTGTGCGCGCGCGTGTGTGTGTGTGCGTGTTTCCACCAAACTGTCAACATGAAGTTAACATTTCTGCCATGGTAACAGTGGTCCATGGAATAACCAAGAGCATGACAGCACAACTATCTTTCCTCTTCTCAGAGCCAACGCAAGTCAGAATGCATATATCCTTCTAAAATACTTTGTCACTTTGTCAACATTTCTACTGTCAGCACAATAGACAACACTGATTTACCTGCATTTTTTCTTATAAAACAGTACTCCATGAATTTGTATAAAAAAAAAATAAAAGATTCCATTCTTTTCTTTGTGTGTGTGTGTGTGTGTGTGTGTGTGTGCGCGTTTTGTTTGTAATGTCTGTGTGCATGAGTATATGCAGGTAACTACTTACACATACAGACTGGCCATGGATCATCAGAATTATCGCTGTCCCTGCAATTTTTCCTCCTCTGTGTTGCACCCCCACCCCTCTCATTCTATATGAGGTGTAAAGAGTGAGAAAAGTCAACTAGAGCAGAAACAACAGGATATTGATTTGCATGAAATGGAAGCCCTGTGCCTCATTATCGCACACACAAAACACATTGATTTTCTCCGTGAAATAACCGCAGAGGTGGCAGCAGAACAAAACACAGGCAAAGTCAACACTCCGCTGGGGTGTGAATTATAAATGGAAACTGCCCCATGACTGAATGAATGAACAAAAAGGTTGAAAGCGCCACAGTGTGCAACGAGATAGCTTTCTCTCTCTCAGGGGGATAAATAAAATTAAAATAACGTAGATCAACTGAGACCAGGAAACTTGGGTGAACAGTTTGGAACAATGCTACTGAAACTGGCGTGAAGAAAGGGGCAGCACAAAAACAAAAGAAAAAAAAAGTAAATGAGAGAGAGAGAGAGAGAGAGGTTGGGGAGAGTGACACATATAATGTGGATATGCAAATATGTGCGGACACATTCAAACAAGCATACATACATAGTAACACTGTACAAACTCAAATGTACAAAACATTTAATCAATTTGTTCTCATACAAACCAACACTGTAATACAAACTTACATCCTCAAAGATTGTTAACCCCTACTGGGTTCTGGTTATGATTGAGAAACAACAAAACAAACTGATTCAATACCATTTCACTGGCGTATGTCCTACTTCTAATGCTGCAGTTTAAAAAAAAAAAAGACATATTTTCAATAATCCCCCCACCCCCACATCCACCCCCCCAAAAAAAATATTAAAAAATAATAGTAATAATAAAATAAATCACGAGTTAAGATTAAAACAAAATCCAAGGTCAGACCAAATAAGTTCAACAGACAATTCTAAGATCACTAAGGTACTGTAATAACAAGTTGCTATGGTAACAAAGTATCACAAAAAGTTACTCGTGTAAAAAAAAAAAAAAAAAAAAAAGAAGAAGAAAATGAAAAGCAAAGAAAATCCCCACCCTCTTTGACTCTTTAAAACCAATTGATCAAGAATCATAAACTAATCATAGTTCCCACTAAAATATAACCATAGAAATTGATGTTGGTAATTTACAAAGAACAGAATCACAAATACCCATGACACTTAACAATTGTATATATATACTTATATACACACAATAAAAATACACAGAAGACTTCATTATGATGCTGCAATCATTAAAAAAAAAAAAAAAAAAAAAAAAAAAATCCCAGCTAGGTCTATGAATGCACACAACCACAGGTTGCCACAGTGACACAAGAATAATAAAAGTACTAAGTCATTCTGTACCGTACTGACAAGAAGCTGCAAATTCATAATAGCCACATCTCACTTCCCTGAAAGAAAAAGAAAAAGCCCACACAGGAAGTAGAAAAAAAAACCACGATTTCCACCCACATTAAATATATCAAATGTTACATTTACAAAGCCGTATTTGTACATCTGCCAATATAGAATGATAAATTACAATATTAAACTTCTCTGTAAAATGCTCAAGGTAACTTTTAGAAGAACTGCACATATGAAACATATATTCAAACTCACTCACTCATGCTCTTGCATACAGAGGTCACAAAAATTAAGTGTAGCATCATTAAAGATAAAGAACCAACCAACAGAAACAACCAACCGCTTTTGCTTGCACAGACTGTGATTACAACATTTTAGGAACAATTGAACAGTTAGGAACACACAGAATAGAGCAACAACATAACTTTAACACAGGCGGAAAATACAGAACACACACATCTAACAGAACAGCCTCATGCAGTAAAACCTCAGCAGCCGGCTATGTATAAATCAAAGACAGATCTTGAGCTGAGCTTTACTTACTGACACACACACACACACACAAACATATACAATGAGCTTTCACACAATCAGCCAGACCCTCTACACATACACACACAAACACAACAGAACACACAATCAGCCAGACCCTCTACACATACACACACAAACACAACAGAACACACAATCAGCCAGACCTCTACACATACACACACAAACACAACAGAACACACAATCAGCCAGACCCTCTACACATACACACACAAACACAACAGAACACACAATCAGCCAGACCCTCTACACATACACACACAAACACAACAGAACACACAATCAGCCAGACCCTCTTAATGTTTTGCCCAATGAAATGGAACAGAGTTCATTCAGTAACATATATAACACAACCTCTTATTCCCTCAGCTGTGAAAACAAGAGTTCTGAAGAGCTCATGCAAATTGGTCGGTCGCCAGTATATCAAGGACCAGTCTTACAACTAGGTCTTTCCATTAACATCACACTAGCTGATACTCTGGTCAACTTGAGAGCATTTGGTTTGGACTGACATAATGTGAAAAATTTCCACTTTTTTATTTTATTTTATTTTTTTAAAATAAACATTTAAAATGTAAAAACAGGCAAATACCATAAACAGAACATGTATTTAAAAAAACCCAAACAAACTCCCTAAAAAATCTTATATCTGGTGGATTTAAAAAATTATAAAACTGAGTTGCATTTGTCAATGCTCTTCTTTCTCTTTGTTCTGCTAACTTCAACAATTTTTATAATTAAAAAAAAAGAGAAAAAATTTAATACCAAAAATCCAGTAGTGATCTTACTACATGTAATCAAAACATTTTGTTGTAATATATGCTGTAAGGGCACCTTCCCCCTCTCAACGCCACCCCCCCCCCCCTCCCCCACCAAAAAAGTCTGTAGGACCATCTCAACAGCAGGAATGAAGTGGAGGGATTGTGGTGGGGAGGTGAGTGGATTATTGATAGGTGGAAGGATGTAAATCTATGAAGTATTTGTCTTCATGACACTAGCCTCATTTATTAATTCTTTTTTTTCTCTTCAAACTGATGTCTTTTAAACAGTAAAAACAAAACGCAGTGGCAAAATTCTGATGACATTTCACTGAGATATTTGAACTTTTTATTTCGTTTTATTACTATTACATATGCATATAAGTCTAAGAGAGAGAGAGAGAGAGAGAGAGAGAGAGAGAGAGAGAGAGAGAAGGGTGGGTGGGGGTTGGTGGAGGGCAGATGTGAAAATCTTTCTGTAATGATAATGAAATATTGTCTCAAATAAAGTCTCTAGCCTCTAAAATGCTGGGAAAGGAGAGAGAGAATGAAAAGAAAGTGTGACAGAGAGAGAGACACAGAGAGAGAGAGAGAGAGAGAGAGAGAGGAGGAGGAGGAGGAGGGAGAGAGAAACAATGCTGAGAGAAAAAAAATCAATTCATGATTTCTGTTTTGTTCTAATGATGTCCCTTTGTTCTGATGACCGATTTCATTGGCCAGGCTGCCAGATGTGTCACTGTCTTAAATAAACAAGGTCATATCATTACCCTTGTTGCCAACTGTACAGCTACACAAATATCTTCAACTCTTTTAAGCAAACATCTTTATTACTGCATAAAACAACCAAAAACATACATACTGTAGTATGTTCTAGTATAAGATATTTGTCGTTTGTACTTAAAAACCACAAAAGACATGGTTTTTCTATTCTAAACAAATAATAAGAAAACTGGGCTACACGATGTTCAAAATAATGTGAGGAGGAAGAATCTCCCCTTCCTCTGCCTCCCCCCCCCCCCCCCCCCCCCCCCCACACACACACACCCTCACCCTAAAAAACAAAAGGGGGGTAAATCTCTGTGTCATTAACTCAATTTCTTTGAAACAGAGGTCACAAATCCCACGGCAGCATATACACGGTCCCCCAAATCATTTAATAAGTAAAAAATCTAACTGCAATGAAGGATCTCTCTGCAAACCTACAAGATTAGAACCTACAAGTACAAGATAAGGACTCCACAAAGAGTCATAAATGCAGACCGTGAAATAAATACAATCCATATTTTCCAACTATACCTTCTCTCTTGATACTGATTTATAGAATTTATTTACAATTATTAGAAAAAAAGCAAAAAAAAAAAAAAAAAAAAAAAAAAGCATGCTTACTTACCAGTATAGAATACACCTTTACAAGTTTACAGGATGCATGAACAATTGTCCAGCCATCAGAGACTGAATCATAAAGCTTACAAGAACTGAGTTCCTGATTTCATCTTAATCACTATGGCATATAAAATGACCAATTCTTTAAACTGTAAAAAACAAAACAAAACAAAAAAGCCCAACAACCAACAACTGAAGAATGTTAATAATAATAATACCGATTAGTTCCTTCAAAAGCAAACAAAACAAAAAGTATCCCATCCCTCCCCCCCCCCCCCCCCCCCCAAAAAAAAAGAAAGAAAAAAAAGAAAGAAAGAAATATATATAGAGAAAAATACTATTCATTAATCCAAGATAATAATGTAATAAAAAAGATCATCAACAATGGCATGAAGCCAGTCCAATAATGCAGAGTTGGTGGACAGTCTGTTGAAGAAAATGACCAACCAATTCTTAATTATCATTATTATGGTCTTTCAAGAATACAAATAAGTGGTCATTTTACTTCATATAAAAACCACAAATGCTGAGTAAAGAGGACATTTTCAAGGAAACAAACAAAGTAAACCCAAAACTCAATGAATCAAAGTGATTCTGAACTCTGTGAAACAGACAGGAAGAATGGGGAATGGTCATTAAAACAATGGCTGCTTACATTACACATACCAAGAAATTAACAAAGCTCACGATTTTGTTAGCATATGTACACATACAATGATAATAATAATAATGAAAAGACTGTACACTCATTGTGCCTGAAGTACCAAGGCACATCATGCACAGACCGTATAAGCAGCAGCACCACGAGTCCACTGCAATTCTGGGTGTATAAAAAAAAAAGAAGAAAAAAAAAAAAGAAAAAAAAAGGAAGGAAAAAAAAGAAGAAAAAAAAAGAAGAAAGAATATTACCAGTGAAGAAAATACTGGCAGAGAAATTGCCAACCATAGCCAAGTATGTGTGAATGCTGCCTTTTAATAATCATAGTCATACACTGAACACACTGATCATACCAGACTTCAAGTTCATGTGCTTTTTTCAAACAAGTCTTTTGATCTTGATTACTGCTTTTGGACACATCAATGTACAAAGAGCCTGAGAGAGAATAGAGAGAGAGAGGGCATGACATGACACAAGCACATACTCAAAAAGTAAAAAAAAAATATGGAAATTGACAGCAAGAGAAACGCTTTGGAAAAGTACAAAGTACACAAAATTTCATTCACAGAACATCTTAGCTGTCTTCAAGTAGCTGAGTAACATGTGCTATGACACACTAGCAGTTAGGTGTTTTGCAGCAAGTGACCAATATTCCTTAAGTTCAAAGCAGTAAAAAAAAAAACCGCACAGTTTCAGCGACACCACAAAATGCAAACAGGACCTTTGACAGGCCAAAGTTGGAGGATATATTAATATGACCCTTTCAGGTAACTAGAATACAACCATATTATGGTTCAATACATGGCCAATATGTATAAATAACACCAAGAATGTACACAGTCTCTGCACAGACAATGTGGGCTGTTGATTGTAGTCTGTGAACCACTTGGCATGAGGTGATTTTAGAGAACAGGTACCGTTCTTAACCCTTTATAAGTGGCTTGCATATGCTGCAAGCATTCATCACCACATGTTCACGCCCATGGTATGTATGTTACACATAAATATCAACAGTCATATGGATTATGGATGAATACATTTCAAGTATGGTAGTCATTTCATAAAACAATGTTCTCACAACTACTCATCTGGTGGCAACTAGGGACCCATGTCCTGAGTGTGTATGTGCGCACGTACATACACTGTATAGTGTGTGTGTGTGTGTGTGTGTGTGTGTGTGTGTGTGTGTACTGATGCATACACAACACATGCTACATCAAACTGAAGACACACAGTCATATACAACCCCCCCAAAAAAAACACCAAACAAACACAACAACAAACAAACCGATATTACACAAGTATGAAACAAAACAAAACATAAAAACCTTTTACATTATAAACATGAGGGATACCAATACAACACATCAGTATATCTTTCTGAGAACAATGCACAAACATTAAAAAAAAATCACATATCAAAGGTTTCCAATCATAATTCAAACAAACAACTGAGGTTTCCATGACATAATTATCTTCATGACATAACCATGATTATGTCCAAACAAACTCCCATCACTGACAGCCTGATGTTCTGGCATACACAAGGGCTGACATTTTGGAGCAGGTTTCATTACCTAACACAGGAAGGAGCAGCCAATGCAATCTGCAATTAAAAAAACACACAAAAAAACTACAAGTGTAACAAGCATTGATACAGCCTTGCCCTATTTCACAGGAAAATAAAGCACATTAAAAAAACAACAACAACAAAACCACACACACAAACACACAAAATGATATGCTTAACAGAATTCTTAAGCAAATGAGGATCCTGATGAGGTGACTAAACTCTATGTCATGAGTTTTAAAAGAAAAAGAAAAAAATCTTTGGCAAGAGAATCAGCATATTCTTCTGATGAGTGAAACAGGAATACATATAACATTTACACACATTCAACTCCCACAGCAAATAAATAGTAAGATGCCTTTTGCAGTCCACCTCAGCTACTAGACCATTCAAGATTTGTGAGAAGATGTCATTTATCACACAGCTTTTCTTACCCACATATCATTTCCAACACTCTTTTCTTTCCTCCCCCCCCCCCCTCCCTCTCTTCTTTTAAACCATTAAGCAGAGCAGTGTTGGCAGGATGTGTATGCATGTATGTGCCCTATACGTGTTAACTGTGAGCAACTGGGTGTACACAATGACTAGACTGATCCTCAATGCACTGATGGCCAGATAACACCTCCCTACCTGCCCCTACCCTCGGTTTTGCACATCTGTCAATTACTTCATATCTCACAGACCTTATTTTCATACCTGAAAAAAGAAAAAAGAAAAAAAAGGCCAACACAGGAAGCAACAACAACAACAACAACAAAAAAACACACAAATATCAGCGCCAACATGGACCTGCTGAAATACAACAGCAAGAAAGAAACTAATGCAATGAATAGTGAGAGCAAATATCTTTTAACCATACTCAAGTCAAAGATCCAGAGTAAGATGCAGGATCAGGTCGGGGAGGGGAAACTGCTTCCAGGAGAATCTATGCTTCCAAACAAAACTTACAAGAAATGATGCCTGAACAATAACAACAAAAAAGATTGTTTTCTGCATAACGATAATTATTTTAAAAATCAGCAGCTATTATTAGCATTTTGATTTATTTGGCTTTCTTTCTAAAGGCAGACAGAAGAGAAATGTCCAGGATCTTAGAGCAAATTGTTGTCTGAAGACATGTGTGAGAATGGCACTTGACTTCAAATGAAAAGAACATGATCTTCCAGAATGAGAACATCAGTTGGGAAATTAATGAGTGTCTGGCCATTAAATTGCTCGTAAATTAAAACTAAAAATGACCTTGAAAAAACATTTTCACCTCAAAATGACAAAACTGAATTCAGTCTGGATACTGAACAATCCACACTCATTTTTCGGTGGCCATAATGTATTACGTAACAATGCTTTGAAACTGCTTTTATGAGACTGATGGACAAACAAAAATGAATGACGCCATACATTTCTCAGTATTCTTTTTTGTCTTTGCTTGGATATCATATAATCAATGCATTTGTTTCCTCTTGCTGCCTGATACTGTTGCATTTCACAGACAGCAGGATCCCGAAGCTGCTCTTGTATGGCCAGCTGAAGGAAGGCCACCGCAAACTTGGAAGACCCTGCAAGCGCTTCAAGGACACCTTGAAGACAAACCTCAAAGCCTGTGACATAGACATTGCTTCCTGGGAAACTGATGTCCTTGACCGCTCTCGCTGGAGGATGCTGTGCTCTAGTGGCATAAAGATGTTTGAAAACAAGAGAACGCTGGCCATTAAGGAGAAGTGTGAGCAAAGGAAGCAGGGCTCAACTTCTGGAGATGTTTTCCCTTGCAACACCTGTGGGAAGTGCTGCGCATCCAGAATCGGCCTCTTCTCCCATATGAGGACACACACCGACAGATAAGTCTGCCTGCCTACTCATCCATCGGTCCGACGGGAGACTCCATCATCATAGAAAATCAATTGTTTCTTAAACAGAGGGAAAATGAAAAAAAACAACAGACTGGAACAGAAGACCATGTGGATTATGAAGACAGTGCTTTGCATATTGACTTAAAAAAATAATCTTTTTATATATCCTTATACTGAAACACTGAGTCAAAAGCTGTATTTGATTACATCCAACTTTATAACACAATTTTTCATCCACTCGATGACTGCAAATCATATTTGTATTTCATAATTTCTTACTGATATAAAGGAATGCCAGATGATAAAAACACACCGAGTACTGTTGCCATAACAGATGGAGAGGAAAAAAAGGTGGCCAAACCACTGATGAGTGTACGAGTCAGTGTAAGGGTTAAGGCCAGAGAGACAGAAGCAGCAGTACTGAATAGGCAGATATCTCTGATGACCTTGAAACTCAGCCAGCTTCTCTGTTCCACATAATCTCATCCCTTTTCTGATCTAGCAAGCAATTTTTGTTGGTTACAGATCAGCTGATCACATAAGGCTGTATCAGGGCTGAAAACAGTCCAGTAAGAAATGTATAAAATAAAGCCCAAACAACACTATTAATAACAACCCCAAAGCCTGAAATAAGGTAACTTTAAAAAGAAAATTAGGCACAAGTGCTGTCATACTCATGCACATAAACCCAGGACATTCCACAGACCTTGACCATTCTGTCAAACATTCACCAGAAGATTAAAAAAACAACAAAAAAAAACAACAAAGGAACCTGAAGAACTGAAAAAACAAACAAACCAACAACAAACCATAACAATCAATCATACATAATACACAAAATTTTGTTAAAAAAAGAAATAAAGAAAAAAAGGCTACAAACCAAGGGGAACTAGAGAAGCAAGGCCTTCAAGACTCACTTATGATATGCACTTTATCTGGTAAAGGAATCTTGAGAAGAAAAAAAACAAAGAAAAGAAAGAGTTAAAATTGTGTTCTGTATTTAATATCAATAGGATCAGGAAAAAACAGAAGAAGAAAAAACCAAAAAGAAGACTTTCTAGTGGGATTGAACCATGCATGTTTGGTTGGGGAGCAAGCAGACTTACAGTGCTACAACACATCTAATGTCATTCAACCAGAATAAATAATTAGACTTACGGTTTTTTGTTTAATGACTTCATTCGAGGTAATAACACAATTTGAATAATGTTATCTAGATCTATTTCGATTATTTATGAAATTCTTTTAAGTCAGAGGTAAAGGAGATACTGCCATCACCTCAGGCACACAGCAACATGTCACTGTTTTCTCCAGATCTACTCAAACTCCTTTATGGCAGGCTCACCAAAACTGAAACATCAGACAACAGAGAGAGAGAGAGAGAAAAAAAAAAAAAAAAAAAAGAAAGAAAAAAAAGAAAAGAAAAAAAAAGTGGAAAAGTCAGAGCTACAGAATACAGGACACATGTAACTGAGTAAAAATTTCCAGACTGTGCAGATATTATCCATAACTGGCACAGGCCACAGCATCTCCACAGGACTGAATTTTCTGATGACTACATCAAGCAGAAGAGCATCACTGAACAGACCTAAATGAAAGGTGTGATGGGGGAAGGACCGCCACAACAGCATTGCCATCCTCTGTTGTGTGCGACAGTGCAGTGACGGAAGAAAGAGGAAAGTTGGGTCAACTTGACCGCTTGAATACGTTATGTTTTCGCTTTTCTTTCTTTCCCTGTGTGTGCATGTGAGAGTGCGTGCATGTGCGCATGTTCCTTCCCTCCCTCATATTCAGTTCAGGTTGTTTTTTCATGCATGTATACCTGCACGTGATTAATCTGAGCTACAGGTTAGATGAAGTAGGCTCACCTGTCTATGTCATTGGCAGCGGCAGATGTTTTGGTCACTGGCATTTGTACCCAGTCAGGGAGAGGTGTTGTTTTTTTTTAAGTCCATCTCCCTTCATTTGGAGTTAAGGAAGGGTTGCCGATTAGGATCAGTGTGTGAGCCTCCAGTGCCACTTCATTTCCTGGGTCCTCATCCAACCAAGAGGTCTGGTACTGTGTTCCAGGGGTTTCATTTCCTTTATCTCATTTTTTTCCCCTCATGAGCTCTTGAGCTCCGGAAAGTTCTGAGTGTGCCTGCAGGTTCCCCAGGTGCCTGTGGTCTTCCCAGATTTATGCAACCCATCTCGTGACCCTCCGCTGTTTTCCTGGGCGCCTGCAGCATTCCCTAGTGCCCGAGTGTTCCTTGGGTTTCACGGATTTGTCCCCACCGCACATGGAGATTGACTGCTGGATAACCTCAGCGCATTGCCTGCCTGCAGGGAGACCACGACTCTCAGTCTGCAGACGTCTTGGAAGTTCATGCGTGCCTCAGACCACAGTGCTCAGGACCAATGTGAACCCAAACATGAACGGTAGAGGATACGTGTGCATGTGTGAGCGCAGTACACAAGAGGGATGTGTGTGTGTTCAAATGTGATGGGATGTGTGTTCCCTTCTTCAAAACCAATGCTTGAACAGTGAGGCGATTTATAATAGAGGGTTAGCAGGTTGGGAGGGAGGGATAAAGAGGAAATAGTTGTTAGGGCCTCACTGCTGTCTCTGTTGCTAGCATGTCTGTGTGAATGAATAAAGTTTTGTATTGTTTGTAAATTCCTTGGTGTTGGCCGTAATCTACTGAGCGTACGAGGATCCTAATGGGTGGGGCCAGCCGGGTTGTAGGTGGGTCCTCAACCTTTACTGGTCATGTGACATCCTCCTTCATAATCAGTATGTATATATAAAAAACTGTCCCAAATTCTGTGGCCTTTTATGCTCTGCTCTCCCTCCACTTCCATGTTTGGGTCGAGTACTGCCAAGGTCTTCTGTGTCCGCAAATTTATGGGGGACTATCGTTGGAGGGACGTGGTGGTGGTCTCTCTGAGGGGGATGTTCACTCAAGTCTGGCTCCCTGATTAAGCGATAATAGTTGTCAGTAGGGGGCTTAGTAAGTAGTGTCCTAAGTATTTAAACCAGAACAGGTAACACCATCTAAGTGACTCAGCAGCAGTGCAGGGTCTCCCCTGGTGTGTGGCCCTGTGGCGACTAACACTGCCCTGTGGATTGCTGATACTGAGACTGACAGACAAAACTGGGTGTGGCTGTGTATGGGGGACAGGGTATAAGCAGCATGTAATGCTACTGAAACAGTGTGGATGGTGGAAAAAACAACAACAAAAAACAACAACAACAACAACAAAAGAAACAAAAAAAGAAACAAAACGAAACAAAAAAAAAAACAAAGAAAGAAACTGGGGAAAGCGAGGCAATGCACTACCAATATGCTCTTTTCAAAAGAGAAACTGTCTGACATATATAACATATTTCAACTGCTACAAAACATGTACATGCATTTACAATTTCCTTTATGTTAACTGTACGCATAAATAAAAACAGGCAAAAAGAATTCTAACATGACAAATCTACTGTCTCTTTGTTTTTCTCATATATATATATAAAAATTTATGGAGTTCTAATAGCCTTGTCTTGTTTGTTTACATAGGTGTACTCTTCTGTAACTTACTGGTAGTTACCTATCTTAAATTGTGGTCCAGTATTAAATCCTCTTCTACGATCTCAAAGGAAAAAAAAAAAAGAAACGAAAGTGAATGATCAGTTTCAAGCAGCCTGCCAACAGAAAACTCTCCTGGCACAGACATAAACCAAATTTGATTACAGAAAGAGACAAGCCACATTTTATAAATAATATCATATTCAAAGTGGTTTTGAAGCAAACATCCAAACTGATGTGAGGCACAAAACAAAACAACAATACCCCCCAAAAAAGCCTGAAAATAATATGCACAAATACACACAAACACCAGCTGGGCACCGACATAAATGTTAACACAGTCGTACAGAAATAAAGAACTGTGAGATCATTCACTGAAACCGGAGAGGATGAAGAGAGGGGAGGTAAGGCAGGGGTGTCAGGGATGGAGGGTAATGATGATCTTTCACATGCACACACACATGAAGGCGGGTAATGGTCTATTATGATCTCTCTCTCATACACACATATGAGAGCAGGTAATGATGGTCTCTCTAACACACACACACTCACACAGGATTAAATAACACCACAGAGCTAGGATCAAAAGGATTAAATAAAAATATGATACAGCTACCATGCAGAAATAAATCATGAACAATAATTAATAAAACAGCTACAGTCACACTAAAAAGCAATAATAAACCCCAAGTGAATGCACAATCAGACCACAAAAATCAGTGTTTCTAGTTGATTTATGGATAGCTTCATCAGATTTAATTCATTTAATATATTTGTTAAAACATATATGAGATCAATATTCCACTCTGTGTTTTCCCTTCAACCACAAATCCCCCCGCAAACCCCCCACATCCCACCAGTAAGATGAACTAAATCCCAACTTTTTTTTCTCATAACTATCTAAGTTGGTAGATCACTGGCTGCCATAAGTGGCTAAACTTAACATGCAAGATACTTGCATTCGCACTGATATGTTTTAAAAATGATTTGTCTGGACAGCAACTCACCTGCCAATAGATCAGCAAATGTGTGGAGTACGGGAGAAAAACAAGTGCCAGTGGGAAACATGGAATCTGAAATGCCAACACTGACTCTAGAGATATGAACAAGTAGCCAAACAGCAAGGCCTGCTTGTCCTGAGCAACATCAAACTGGGACTTGGTTGACCATTAGTGCTGTATTGTTGATAAACATCTTGATAATGAGGAGACTTTCTTTAGCGGAATCTCTGAATCAACATAACTACAGATAAAGTTCTATGTTTAGTTGAGCACTGGCAGTAACTGGTCCACATTACTGCTGCACCATAATTTGTAAATCTACAGTCTGCTTTCATGCATAAATGTCACACATGAAATTTCAAACAGATATTCGAAAAAAAAAGATAAAAAACAACAACAAAAGATTATTAAAAAAAACAAAGAACAGAAACGCAAGCTGATTTTAGATGGTATTTCATAGGTTGTTTGTTCCAGGATCGTACACAGGAGAGTTCAACTATTAAACAGCATACCAGTCAGTCTCGAGGAATTAAAAAAAAAATAACAGCTTGTAGATTATAAATGAGGCAGAAGTCCAAGAGCACAAGCCCTACAAGCTGTCTGTCTTAATTGATCAAAGAACATCTACATCGATGTAATACAGAGTGTGATGCATCATCATGAGGTACAATTATGAGTTAGGCTGGCACAATGAGAGACAAATATGGGGATGGTGGGGGTAGGGGTGGGTGGGGGGGTTGTTGGGGGGTCAGAGGAAGGGGAGGGAAAAAAGGGTAGATCCCAAAACTGAAATAATCAGAAACTGTCCTCACATAAGGATGCTGCTTGCCTCTTCATCTATGGACTATTTCCCATTCTAAAAGATAAAAAGATCACGCCATAAATTACATGCTGCATTAGCCATTACTCAAAGTAAAATTTAAAAACAAAAACAAAAAAAGTTACATTATGTGCTGCATCATTGAAGGTAAACGACAAATCCATAGTATAATCATCAAACATCACAATCAATGTAAACAAGACAAATCTATCCTCTGGGGCTGTATACGTATCACAACAAAGGCACAGCTGTCATTTGTCAGCTGCAGCAAACTATGGTCACCATCAGTCCTTGGTAATCCTAAGTAAATACGCATATGAGGACAGGATGGCTTCATTTCAGGAAAACACAATACCATTACTTAAAGCCCCTTAATAGTGAAGTCATTCTGTTTACTGAGAGCATTTCTAACTCTAGGTCTCTGGATGGATGGAACAATACATTACTTATCAACACGGGCTTGTGAGTTCATTTCATTCGGAGTTCACCTACAAAACACTTTCTGGGGTCATTAAAAAATACTGGGCAGTGTTTTTCTGTATGTATACTGTTGTTATTCATAAATTAATTATTTGTGGGCAAAAAATAATCAAACAGTAAAAACAAAACCTAACAGTTAAATACACATACTCCATTTATATCTTAAATTACTCAAAAAAAGAAGACAGCGAAGACAAGAACAGAGATTTCATAAAAAATAGTACAATATTTTCACAGTTGCTAATGAAAATGTAAAGACACTTGAATAATTTTGTACAAAACTGTTAAGAATTTTACATAAACTTGATACGATATCTCACCTAATGCTTATTTCAGCATGTGGTATAATCAAATAAACTGTACAATTTGCATGATAAAAAAATTTGTTCTATACAATTATAACCCCCCCCCCCCACTCACCCCCCCAAAAAAACAACAACAAAACACTTACAACCCCACCTCCCCTTTCAGGACATTGAAAAACCATGCCCTGCACTGACTCAAAATTATACTTTTTTTTTTTCAAGATACTATCCATGACAAGGTATCCATGATATCCATCCTGTTTGAATTGCATGAACACACAAATTTACAAATGTAACCGGTATATGCCAATATTAAACTGACTCATACAGCATCAACATGTTCCCTCCAAAATTATAATAACAACAGTAGCAGTAACAAAGGAAAGCTCAAACAAATAGGAAGCTCAAATACAGATTCACAAAGAACCTGCCGTTCTTAAAAAAAACTCCAAAAAAACAAAACCTTTGATTCTGCCACCTGTCTTTTCACAACAGAGCATATGACATCATGTGACGCAGCCATAGATGCGTGTAGCAATCGACTGGAACAGGACCACTTGTGTTCATTCATTGGGCAGTTCACTGAGATCAAAACAGCAGCAATATACGATGTTTCTGATGGTGGGGAAAAAAAAACCAGAAGCAGAAGCCGTGCAGGTTCATACCCATCTTTGGTACGGTCCTGTGACCATAGGTTGAGGGTCGATCCAGCGAGTAATGATGGAATCAGTGGTCAAGCTGACACCATGCCGTACTGTAGTGTCCCACATGTACTTGTACTGTGCCGCCGATGTCTTGGCAAAGTCAATCTTTTCCTCCTCCTCCTCCACCCCTTCTGCCTTCTTCTTGCGCTTTCGGCCTGGCTTCACCGCTTTCTCAGCCTCCTCTGCAGTCTGTCCCTCCTCCATCAGCTTCCTGATGCGATCTTCACGCTTGGCCGCCAGCTGGCGCTCATACTCATAGTACCCGTGATGGAAGTAGTTGAGATTTTTGTGCTGGTAGAAGACTAAGCTTATGCGAGTAGGCTGGTAGCGGTTGGGGTTCTTCAGAGCAGTGGTGGCGTGAAGCTCTCTCTTGGCTACCTCAAAGAGTACGGCGCCGTGGGAGAGAGCAATGGCTACCCCGCCGATACCTGGGTCATGGAAGTTTTCGGTGTTGTCTTTCCACTCACACTTAACTACTGTCGGGTCTATCATGGTAAAGGTTGGCTCATCTGGACCCTGACCCAGAGTTGGGGCCACAAAGGACCCCGACTGCATCACAGGCTTGCTCTGAGTAGAACAGTTCGTCTGGTTATCATTGCACGAAGGGGGTGCCGAGGTACCATCACAGCTAGGCTTAGGGGACATAAAAGGGCTGCCAAAGTGGTGGTTATTATGAACACCAGGGTTGGAATGTGGGCGTGGCAGAGTAGGGGACATCATCTCAGGGGGGAAGTGATTGCACTCTCCCGGGGAAAAAGGAGGCAACGATGAACGCGAAGCAGGACGCGAGTGGCTGTTGACTGGGGTGCTGGAAAACGGGTGGGAAGGGCAAGATGGCATCGATGGAGACATGTTACCCAGCTTCCCTGGCTCCAAGATAGCTGCACACTCAGTCAGCAAATCCAGAGATGAGGGACGTCTGCTGCCTGGAGGTCCTGCCTCCCCAGCGTTCACTGACTGGGGTCTGGAGGGAGGGCCCTGGTATGACGACGACTTCATGTTACCACTGTTTCTTCCAACAGCCTCAGTGAGGTGAACAATTTCCTGATCCACATCTGCTGGGCTAGCTGCCTCAGTTCTGTGGCCAGGAGGGAACGGTGGACAACCAGACTGGAAGGAATGTTGTGCACCAGATGAAGAATGATTCTGCTGAATGTCTGCTGCCTGAAAAGGGTGTTGATGTGAGGGTGGCTGATGATGAGGAGAGTGGAGGTTGTTGCTGCCATGGCTGTTAGCACCAGTGTTTGTGCGGTCTGCGCTCGACGAGTTCATCATGGCCTGTTTCTGGGCTGCTGCCCAGCGATCCATGTAGGAAGGGGGCGGAAACACTCCGTGCGCGTAGAAGTATTCCCACACCTTTTCATACATTTCAGAAGGCCCGAATCGCTGCGACATCATCATGTCATCTGAGTTGGATGAGTTCTCTCGGTCCACAAAAAGAGAGGGTGAGCCATCCAGCTTCTTGTCTGGAGACTGCATAGCTGAGCTGTTGTTCCCTGAGACTGAGCCGTCAGTGAAGGACTGGTTGGAATCCTGAGAGTTCAAGAATGAAGAGTCACTCTCTGGAGTGGGGGTGGTGGGGGTGCCAGGAGGGACAGGAGTGGTGGGGGCAGAAGACCCCCTCCCTCCTCCGCTGCTGTTGGGTGAAGGGGTGTTAACGCCTGTGCTGGCCTTGGCAGGGCTGTTCTTCTTTGCCCCGCGCCGCGGCTTCTTGAGTGGGGTGGCCCTCAGGCGGGCCTGGTAAGAGTATTTATGAAGGATTTCCAAAGCCCCTGCCTGCACTTTCTGCATCTGTCCGTCCACAGACCCGTGCTCGTCTGTGTTGTCAAGCACGTACAGAGGAAGCACATGCAGCTGCTCGTCGTCAGGCTTGGAGAACCCACGGTTCTTGGTCAAGGTCACCACCTGGACGCACACACAAGAGTGAAGTATAGTATCCACTTCTCAGCATAGAAACTACTTTATTTCTTCACTTAACTTACTGCTGTATTCTCAATGTAAAGAGAGAGAGAGAGAAAAAGGATAAACAGGTTCGTGTGGATGGTCTCAGCATGGTGAAGCACAGTAACCACTTCTCAGAATAGTAAACACTTCTCATTGCACAACTTACTGATGCATTCTAAATGCGTTGAGAGAGAGAGAGAGAGAGAGAGAGAGAGGGACAAACAGTTTCACGTAGATGGATTCAGTCACCATACACTTAAGAGATAACAGATGCACGTCCCAAGTAGTCATTCAACCAGATCATATTTTCACATTGACTGTGATCAAAAATGATTTTAGAGTGTGAATCATATAAATTGGCTCACCACCATCTTAAAACTTGTGTATTTTAATGATAATAAAGAAGAAATTTCATTATAACCATAGACAGCAGAAGCAAGCAACAAAATTAATGCATTATATCTCTGCGCATAGAGCAACACTTTAATGTATGATATACAATCTATGAAAAATGGACAAAAGGTAAAAACAGTGAAAAATGAATAAAACAAAACAAAACAAACAAACAAAAAACCCCACAAAGAGTGGAGTTCAGTAAATTGTACCAACACCAGATCACATCATATAAAGTAATGTTGAACTTTAAAACAGGAGTTGACCTCATGCCATTTGTTGGGTCTGTTTGGAAGTAATACTGGCAAATGAGCTTATTTTAGACGTAAATACTGCATTCATTGAAAAAGATGTGCTGGTTATTTCTGAGGGAAAGATAAACGACTGTACCATGTAGATCAGGTGGCTCATCCCACAGAGAATGAATACAAGAATATTGAAAAAAAAAAAAAAAAACCCAAAGAAAATTTCCTGTTTTCACTGTTTGAAGCAGATAATGAATTGTTTTGAACTGAACTAAACTGACAACGCACCACGGTGCTGCCATTCTGCATGTTGTGGAAGTCCTTGTGGGAGTGGGCGCAGAAATCCATACAGGCTGTCACGCCAGAGAAGGGTTTCCCTTTCTCCTTGCCCAGCCGGCACATGCTCGCCGTCTCCTCAAAGTAGGTCTGATGGGAAGAAAGACGACGACTGAATGAGCATATGAAGTTAACAAAATAATTATGCAGTATAACAAATGTTCTCAGAAGTGGGCACTATTTGTATGCATTGTATAGGACTAAACTTTGAAATGTGATTGATGAATATTCATTGTTCTGCCTGTGTTCTTTTGAAGTTCAGAGGGGTATTCTATGTTCACTTTCCAATGTGTAAAATGTATTAAATACTGTAAACCTTATATTGTTGGGGAAAAAAGAAAAACATATGGTCAATATACCTTTTTTTGCGTATCTCTCTTTATATATATATATATATATATATATATATATATACATACATATATATATATTTATTTTGTGTGTGTGCATAAATCAGCATATTTTTTTTACATTCCAAAATAAAATGAAATTTGTCTCCAATCCTGACATCTTACACTCTTTTGCATATTAGTAATTCATGTGGCATGTCATTTCCCTTTCCCAGTTCAATTTATACCTTGTGACAGCTGCATCTTAATTTAAAGAAAGTAATAACATGCATGTTTGGTAAACATGATTTAACTTTCTATTAAAAAAACAACAACACAAAAACATATTGATACTTTCTGTAGTATATCCATTTATCATTCTGCTCCAGGGCATCTCTCCCTACGAGTTAAAAATTCTCTTTCAAAGCCTTCTGAAATTTTCTCTATCCTTCAATGACTTAAAAATGACTTCAATGACACACCTGGTTGCGGTAAGCATCCGGAGCCACAACTTTGTACAGAGGGGCAACCTTGGTCGCTAAATCCTGTAGATGCTCTTCAATCTTTTCCTCCTGGGGAAAGAAAAGATGAAAGAAAAAAAAATCAACTCTCCTTACAAAATAGAAGTCTCATAGATATTTGTTGCCATTTCATACACAGCATTATGTGGCAATTCAATTCTGTGTAAATCAACTGATGACTTTTATACCATAATCTGTAAGCGAAATGGATCACTACATGATGAACATTATCAAATATATCATGATCACTGTGATATGTTTGAATCAGATGCACCACAGTATTTTTCATGTTACATAAAATAAAAATTAAAGGCAATGTAATACTTAAATCAGCTGGGATGTAAAGAATATGTATTATTCAATTACTGTGTTAATCAATGCTGCTCTGTTCTGTGTGAACAAGTGATGAAACACAGTTGTGTGTGTGTGTGCATGTGAGGGAGGGGTGTATTGGTGTGTGTGTGTGTGCGTGTAAGATCCTTCTTACACAGTAAGTTCAATGACTTCTATTAAATGCTGGCACACAAACGATGAATCAATTTACCAAAAATAATAAGAAAGCATGACACTGAACAGATTTCACAAACCTTTATCAATGACATGAAACTGAATTGTAAGTTTTCAACACAGGGTAACATTTTTGTGGTTATACACAAGCATTTAAGAAAAAAAGAAAAAGAAAACACACACACACGTAAAACAAAGTTAACATGCAGTTGAAACCGAGTGAAACATCACAGCATTTTCTAATTTTTTTCAATCACACAATTATACTTTCTCTCCTTGTATGCTGTATCACCTCATTGGTATCCTTCAGTTTAAACTTGCGGATGACATTACTGCGGGCGTACTTGCACCTGTTGAAGTACATACTCCAGGAACAGCCAAATGAGAAGGAAGCACCTCGGCGAATCATATCCACTCCTTGACAAGCACATGTTTTGCTGGAAGACAAAAAAACAACAACAAAAAAAAAAAACAACTGTTAAAGACACCTTGGTTGAACCATCCTGTACTAAACACACCTGGAGAGGCATATGCATTGCAAGAAGACCCCCTCCACCCCCACCCCCCTCCACAAAAAAAAAAAAGAAAGTTTTTGTTGTTGTTGTATTTTTGGTTATGAACCACCCTCTATTATCTAATATCTAGTGTTGCTTTGTAGTTTTTACTCTCGTATCACCACAGATCTCTCCGTGAGAAACTTTGACTATTCTTCTGTCTTTCCCTCTCTCCCCTTTCTCTAAAAAAAAAAAAGTTCACTTTCTTCCTCCCTTTTTAAGTCTTCATGTGTTTTTAGACTGATCAGAGGACTGGTAATGATTATTGCTTTTATGAAGGTATAACCGTAACAAACTGGGCTAAAATTAAAAGTCAATTCATATGCCTTCATACATGAATGACACACTTCCTCTCCTTTCACTTGTTGTCATTGTTGCATTATGAATGTGTCATTTAACTAGTTTAAAAAAAACAGTTCACATATTATGTAGGGAGGTGGCCTAGTGGTAATGTGTCCGCTTAGGAAGCAAGAGAATCTGAGCATATCCACAGTCGCCAATACTTTGAACCCCTCCACTAGACCTTGAGTGGTCGTCTGGATGCTGGTCATTTGGACGAGATGATAAAATGAAGTCCACTGTATAGCAAGCACTTACTGCAAAAAACGAATTCATGGCAAAATTCTGCAGGAAAAATCCACTCTGATAGGAAAACAAATACACATACAGGCAGGGAAAAAACCCAAAAAAACCCGAGGAAAAACAAGGAAAAAGAAAAGAAAAAAAGGTTGGTGTTCTCACTGTAGCAATACAGACAGACTAAATTTCACATAGAGAAATCTGCGACAGAAGAGTAACACAACACAATACAGCAGAATACAAAACAATCCAACACAGAAAACCCTACGGTGTTCAATGTGAAAGATGGCACACTCTCTCACCTCTCGTTGGTGCCACAGCGGCGCTCTGTTTCAAAGCCGTACTTGGTGAGAGTGGAGACCAGGTAGCCATAAAGCGTGTCTGCCTGAGAGCTGGCCACCCCTTCCCACGCCACAATTACCATCACAATGTAGGCTGCTTCACAAAAGTGACCCGGCCGTTTCCTTGCTACGCACAAGTATTTCTCCTCTGGGCCTGATCGACGAATGATCTGTACCAGAAGTCAGTAAGAGAAAAGTTTTTCAACTGAACAAATTACCAACAGCAAAGTGTGAATTAAAACAAAACAAAAAGAATTTCATGAGTAAAAACAATATTTCTATTTGTTATCAAATAAAACAAATAAAAAGAAAGGTGGAAGTAAGAAAAGATAAGTGAATAGTAGGGACTATCAAATTTTTTAAGATCATCTTGATCCCCTTCATTATCGTTCGAACAGCATCTTTTCTTTTCGGTGAAATGCATATAAATATGTCAGTGTCTTTAATTTTCATCTGACATTCAGCAGATACACTGATATTCTGGCAAGATGCATGGTGATTTGTTCACCTTTACTTCTGTCACTGAACACTGATATGGCAACTGTCGAAGGCTGGGCCAACCCCAACTCACTCTTTCCCTACTGTAGTCAACGACAGTTGGGCCTTTGTGAGACAGCAAATTGTTGCATATGCATTTTGTATCTATGTGTGTATGTGTGCATTTCTGTGTGTTTGTGTGTGTGTATTTGCAAGCTTGTGTTGGTGTGTGTGTATGGGTGCGTGCAGGTTTGCTGAGCATGGCCCATTAAAAATGGTGTTTTTTTTTAATTCAGTCATTTGCCTTCTAGGTATCTTTCCCTTTACTATATTTTTATGCATTTACATGTATTCTGTCTTATCATTTCATTTTTATGCTGATGTTTTACACAAACCTAAAATAGGCTCTCAAGGCCTGAAGAAAGAGTTGAGTTTATGCAACTGCCAAACATCTGCTGCTGCTGTGCAGTATGCTCTGACTCCTCTCCTTGAAACTAAAATTGTTGATTCTATGTGGGTGAGGACTGTGTTGGACAGGTGTGTTCCGGGGAACTGTAACCAGGTTGGTCTGCTGGGCAGATGTGAACATGGCAGTGGAACCCCTCTCTTCTATTATTTCCCCAGACCCTCCCTCCTTTTCATGTCAGCCAGCACTCCAGTCCATTTGGGATTGTTGCCCGGGAGGTGGACTCACCACATTATTGAGAGGAATTGTAATCTCAGTCATGTTGCCCGGGATGTGGACTCACCACATTATTGAGAAGAATGGTAATCTCAGTCATGTGCAACTTATTTTTGGCATGCACTCAAAAAGGATAAAGGTATTAGTAGCAGGTGTGCACATATGCTGAACAAATGATGTGGAAAAGTACCTATCCTATCTAGCCACATATGAACGATGGACCTTCAGACACCTAGGATGGAAGCCCAACACACTATTCACTCCACTGTCACGCATGGAATTCCAGGAACAAAGGCAAAGAAAACATTGAAGGGATAGAACTCTGTCATGACTCCAGCCAGGCCAATGCAGTCACAGCATGATTAATGCCCTTGGTACTGTCAACCACCGGCAGTTAAAAATTAAAAACCCCAAGTGAAACATAGTTGTTCACTGATCAATGGAAATGTTCAGAAAAATTGACTGATAAACTGATGTTGGGGCAAACCAACAGCACTGGTCAAGCAGTCCAAATGGCAGATGGATTAACAGACCACTGAACAGACTGAAGGAACCAAGTGAAATTGCAACTAACACCCCTGGCACTGTTGCACTTGCAATGTAAACAGGTGGTGTTAGTAGTAGTGGTAACAATAATGATAATAATAATAATGATGATAACAATAATCACAGGTACCACAAGAAAACAACAAGAGGAAGAGCTGAGTGAGGTGACATGCTGATGATCAGAAAGGAAAACAACCGTAACACCCTCCCTTCCAGTTCAGTCTGCTTGCTTTGTGCGCATTACAAGAGCAAACCTTCAACAAGGGGTGCCTCTTGTGAGGCAGTAACCAGACTTGAACAGGTTACCCAAAGAGGTGTCATCAAAAACTGAGCCAGCATGAGACTGAAGCTAAAATGACATTGTAAAGTCTGCTGCTGCAAACTGCCATGCTATGTTGTCTGTGCACTGTTCAAGGACTTCCCCTGATAGGGAGTTATCTCATCCTGTCAACTTTGAACTTGTGATAACTATATTCTCCATTAATTTTCCTTCAAGAAAACAAACTTTTACATACTTTTGAGCATAAGTTTAATTTTTGTGATTTTTTACATATATTTTTTGAGGTTGGTGATTAATTTACAAAAATCACAAATAGTTATGGAAGTGAAAGGGTTAAAAGGTGTTGACACAAATGAAACTGGGGCTAAAAAGTAACCATTGACATCAAGAGGGCATGTCCATCAAAAACTTTCCATAGAATATTTATAAAGATGAAAATTCATGAAGACGCCTGAAACTTAAGTCTAACTTAACATAATCATTTATCAACAAAGTTTCAGTGAGTTTCATCAAGTAGTTTTATGAGATGCAGATATCTTATTTGGGCAACCATGAATATTGCAATTTAACTCTCAAGACCCTCAGGCTGGGAGTGCTTTTCTCGAGTAAAATGGTCACGGTGCATTCAGTTGGGTAAAGACAGACAGACAGGTGAAGAAAATCATATAGTGATCAACACCAACAGCAATGTTAGGGGGTATGAAACCCAAATAAAGCATATAATGGAGACATAATTGTGCATATTCTCACCCATTTGGCAATAGGGCAGCCTTCCTGAGTGCGTCCTTCCTTTCCAGTATAGTGCACCTTTTCCAGCCGAATTGCTTTACCAGTCAGCCCCGTTCTACACAAAATAAAACCATTTTCTATTAACAAGAACTGTCTTCGAATGTCAATGATAATGTTAAGAGTAATACGGAAATCATACCGTAATATAGTTATGTGCATGTATACATAAATTGTTAATCTTTAACCTTCAAACATACCCTAATTCTGGTGATGCAACTGTGCCTGTCTGGCGTGTGTGATGTGTTTACTTCCCTAGGTCTAGTACCAAAATACAGTTGTCAGTCATGATGCATGGTTCTTCAGGTTGTTGACAAAGCCATCTGAGTCACATCTGTTTACAGATGACATATTCTCCCATTGTGGCTTATCTGCCTCATTACCTGATACCTCTGCAATGACAAACTGACCAAAGCTCACCACACAGTCAAAACAGGGAATATGGAAAACGAAGTTCAAATACAACAATATACACTGACTTACTGTACACTGATAATATATATTAATCACTTTATCTCAAGCTGTAACTTTGCTGATCAACAAAGTAAGATGTAACCAAATCAACGTGTGCTGGATCAAGGGTGGATAAAATATAATATATATAGATATGGAAGACTGAAATGGATCATCTATCTAAAACCACAACATTTTGGAACAGGCCAGTGATTTGCAATCAAAAATGATTTCAGTAAAACACAGTTGTCCTGAATGAGATGAGAATGCTATGAAGACAAAAGACTTTGGCCCTACATCACCTGTTTTCATTTAATTCCCAGAAATGAGTGAGCAGTTAACTTTTTGTGCTCTGCCACTTTTCAATCAAAGCTATCTGCTCTTCCATTTATCTGTTTTTCTGCATGTCTGTATGAAATGGCCGATGAATCCTTTCAGTTTACAACATTATGACTGTATCGTGTATGCTGATGCATGCTAATTGCTATGAATCTCAATGCTACTTATCAAAATTATTTTTGATTATGTTTTAAAAACTCCACAACCAAATTTCATAACAGGTTTTGTTTAAATTCAAGTCAAACTAGTTAAGTATTAAAAGAATACCTTTCTTCCATCATTCGTCGCAGACTGGCCATGTCTTTGGCGACGCCCAACTGCGAGTAAAATGGCCCTTCCATGCTCTCATTGAATTCATCTGGATATAAATACACAAAACAAAATGAGTAAGAAAAAAGAGATAACTATTGTTTATTTTCTCCCAAACAGAAGAGATTTGCTTGTTGTTCTGTCAAAACACCTAATATCAGGCATGTTAGTATGTCCCAACAGAATTCTATGTGAGAAAATAAGAAATATTTTAATGCTTATGCAATTCTGTTTTTAGTGCAGTTGATAATTAATGTCAGTGTGTGTGTGTGTTAGGGAGGGACATTTATGTGTGTGTGTGTGTGTGTGTGTGTGTGTGTGTGTATGAAATGCATTTTATTTTAATCTAAGCCTTATTTACTTTATAGCTTTTATAACCTTTAACGTGCTTTTGCATTCATATGAACACACTAGATGTTTTCCATTGTCAGATAGTGGTTGATATGTTTTTTTAAGGCATGTTTATAGTCAACTATGATGTAAGGCGCTTTGAGCAGCATTGGTGCTGGATATTGTGCCATAGAAAAACTATGTATTATTATTACTGTTATTATTATATGGGACATAAAGATTTGTATTAAAAGAAAAAAAGTAAAATTTCATACAACTTTTTGTTTTACAAGTATATGAAATAATCAGTCATGCCAAAAAAGGAGAAAAAGAAAAAAAAAAATTAAGTAAATATAATTATAATGAAAGTGTGTACAGAAAAAGAAAAAAAAACAGTTAAGCAAAATGATTATAACGAAAGTGTGCACAACAGATGTAGATCTAGATAATGTGTATTTATTTGTATTATTTTAAAGTGCAAATTGAAGGTTTTAGTACAAATCCTTTAATTGAATAATCACATGATCATAAACAGTTTAAAAGCATAATGCAGAACATCCATAAGACATACAGGTCTACACCTATACCTATAAATGCAACAACTGACTGACTAGTCTAAGTTACTTTCAGTTTCATCAGACTTTGGGTAACCACGAAAGAACCACATACTGAGACATCAGCCTAAATAAGCACAAACTGGTGCACACAAGCTGTGAAAAACCTGAAGATAACCCATGTTGATATCACTCTTCAATCATTACATCTACTCACTGGCTTCTCTTGCAATGATGCAAACTTTCTAGGTACGATCTCCAAAGTCAAACTATTCAACCCTGAAGTGGCCCCAATGCTGTCAGCTTGGCTTTACAATGTTATGCTTAGAATGTTTGATTTCATTTGATATCTCTTAACCTCCATCTGCCCCTACTGCAAAAAGGGGGAGTGCAGGGGCGGGGTGGGGGAACTGTCCAACTTCTTTTGAAGATGTGGTAAATACTGTTAGTTCTACTCTTAAGAAGTATATTCAGTAATGTCCCTTGGACTAGATACTTTGATTTACACTAAAAAATTATTGAAAACAACATGATTACAAACCAAAAATTTAATTCATTTTTCAAATTAAAAAAATATGGGAAATGGGAGAGAAAAAAGACAAAAAAGGCAGTAATTAGGTATAAGAAAAGGGAACAAAAAGAAAGAGACAAATAAAATCAGAAAAAAGATGTCAAGATTTGTGTTCGAAGTAATTTATATTCATATTCTGATAGTATTTTAGATGATGAATTCAACATCACTTCCAAACCCTAATCTATAAATGTTTAAAATATTCAACAACTGAACAAGCAACATACATTCAAAATACACACTCATACAAAGCCCACACTTGCACATGCATGACATATGCACTACTTACAGTTTGGACCAAGGCAGCTGCATTGTGGCACTGTTTCCACCCTGTTATTCCGCAAGCGATCATCCAGCTCCTCTACTGGTGACTTGGGGACAAAACCTGACTCCACCTTGGGCTCTGGAGTTGATGGAGGACGAGTGGTGGCTTGGAATTCCCTCTTCAAGCCTGGAAACGATCCATTCTTTACCAGTCCCACGTTTGGTTTTGCTTTCTTTGCCACTGACCCTGAGTTAGTTTTGCTGGCTCTACCGGATAGGACGCTTGTTGAGCCTACTGATTTTCCAAAGGCGCCATTCTCTTTTTTCCAGGTCTGAGGTTCTGTGGATGGTTTTCCATTCCACCCATTTATCAGAGTCGGAGTATTTTCTTGAGATGCACATTTTCTGCCTGGGGATTTCTCCTGGGGCAGCCACTTTCCATTCTCATAAGGCGCACTGAAAGATCCTTTGTCTGACGCTGTTGGTGACAAACCCCAGGCTGGCGTTTTGCTTTGGAAAGATGGGGTGCTTCCCTGTGTATTGTAGTTGCTTACAAAATCTTGAGCAGGACCACTTTTTACCAGATTGCCTTGTGGTGATGCTGTTAGAGGCATTTTCATGTTGTTGTGTGTCGGTGGAGGTGTCATCCCAGAGGAGTCCAGTGGTTTCACTCTGCTGCTGTTTGCTGTGTTCAACATTGTATCGCTCCCAAGTGCTGCTGCCTGTCCGTGAGCCAGATAACTGTCATGCAATGTACTGTCATACAACGTCCTGTCTTGTGACGCGCTGTTGTGATGCGTCACAGGTATGTTCAGTGATGTATGTATGCTGTTCCCAAAGGCAGGTTTAAAATCCAACCTTGTCTCATCCCCCAGGGGTGATAAATCTGTCCTGTTGTTCAGAGTGCTGCCCTGTCTGGGGCTAATTGCTGGGTTGTCTGCAGATGGTCTGGGATGAATGACTTCACCGCTACTGGCTTGAAACCTAAACTGTTGCTCTGGGTAGGGTCTGACAGAACCCACATCATTTGCACTCAAATCAACACACTTACCATGCATGGCTCTGACACCGTTGACACTGTTGTTGTTGGGTAAACCACATCCAGCATTAAAATTCACCTCTTGTTTGATATTTTCATGGTTGTTATCAGATTCTATTACATCACTAAGAGCACTGCTGATGTCTCCTACAAACTCTTGGGGTTTGTTAACTTCCATGAAAGGAATGTCTGAATATTCGTTCCTTGTGAACAAGGTTTGATCAAGTGGCGTGTTTGTTTGGGCTTGTGGCTCAGTTCCTTGTTTGAAATTCACTGTTTGGGCTTGTGGCTCAGTTCCTTGTTTGAAATTCACAAAGTTCACACACTGTGACTGGCTGCCATTTGAAATGTGACCCACAGAAGAATGAGCACTATCCAATTTCATGCCAGCAAAAGCACCAAAGGGGGGCAACGTACCAACTGGTGTCACACCTCCAGAAAGTGAACTGGCTGAAAAAGGAGGAGATTCAGATGATACAGATTTGACAGGTGATTGTTTCTTTGCAGTTTTCTGTGATAAGAATGAAGAAGAACTGGGAGACGGCATGTCACCAAAAACAGAATTGTGCAAAGGTGGTTTGCTTGGTGCACGTTTCTTTTTGGGCTTCTTTGCTGCAGGCACGGGTGTGCTGGGGAGTGATGGCTGCTTGGAAAGAGAAACGTCATTTCCTGAGATCATATCAGCAGTCTCAGACATTGGAGATGTACCACGGCAGTGAAAATCAGTCATCAGGGAAGGATTTGTGCCCTGATGTTTATCATCTAACAGTGTGTTTGGTGCCGGTAACTGGGGCACTGTACTTGTGTGGGCTGCTACTTTTTCATCTGACCCATTCAGCCACTGTGGTGATGGTGATGATAATGATGATGACTGATGAAACAAATTCTGCATGGTACTCTGAAGGCCAGGTAAGTGATTTCTATTCTCCACTGCTGATATGGATGAGGGAAAACTTGATGGACTGGGATGACTTACCGGCTGCAAATCAGCTAAGGTTTTCAACTGCTGCCCATGGTTTGGAGCTGAACAAACTGCTGAGACATAAGGTTCATGAGTACTGTCCACAAAATTCAGACCCTGCGAGATGTCCAGCTGACCACCGGGAGTGGTCTCCTGATCTCTGTTCAAACAGGCACTGTTGCTGTTTGTAGGTAATGGCGGGATGAAATGACTATGACTGTCTGATTGTTCGTGAAACTTAGAAGCATCCGACTGCTGATGAAACTGAGTGCTGTCAGATGTTTGATGTTGATGAAACTGAGAAGTGTCTAATGGTTGATGAAACCGAGAATTGTCCAACTGCTGGTGAAATAGAGAACTGTCCAAGTATTGATGAAACTGAGTACTGTCTGTCTGCTGCTGATGACACTGAGCAGTGGGTTCTTTTGTGTCTTTAGCTTGCGGAGTCAATGCTTCATTTTGGTTTTTAACGTGGAGTTCTTGACTGGCTGAGACAGCTGCAGGCTGCTTGCCAACAGTGACGGTCACAGCTTGGGAACTGTGTGCTGCAAACGTAGAATGGCTGTGATCATCTGGCTTCCCACTAGTATTCCCGAAGTTTTCTGTTGAAACTGCATTGCTTAAACTATGTGAGAATGAAGCTGTGGTATCATTTCCAATAAGAGGCAATGTTCTCTGCTTTTGATTATCATCTAGACAGCTGCCATCTGATACAGAGTAAACAGCTGCTCCCCTCGGTTCAGGCAGCACTCGATCACCACCTTTACTCTCACTCACATGAGCAGGCAGCTGCAGCTGTAATTTCTCAGACTGATCAAGAGATGAATTGTTGGAGAGTGGGGAGACGTCTAACCCTGGTAAACTGGGACTGGACACTCGGGAACCAGTCCTAGAGCTTGTCCTGGAACCACTGTCACCTTTGTCCTGAAGCAGTCCTGCAGGGACGTGTTTTGGCCGTGAGGCACTGTCCACTGACAGATGCTTCTTTGAGCTGTGCTGGCTGGCGTGAAGGTTTTCAGCCGGCGCAGCATCTTTTACCATTCCTTGTGCAGCGTTTGCTGCAGCAAACCTTTTAGCTTCCTCCTCAGCTTCTTGTATGTGCTGTGGCTTAGCAGTCCGTCGTCTTTTACAAGGACTGGATGAGCCTAGCATCTTTTCTCTTTCAATGATTTCCAAGATTTTGGACATGGAAACAGAATCAGAGGCCTCTTTGGCTTTCCCTTCTGAGCTGCCAGAGGAAGAAGACACTGTGCTGGTCCTACTGGCAGGACGTGAGGTGGGCATATCCAAGGATTCAGTGGACAGACATCTGTTCTGGGGTACAAGGTGGAGTGAGTTGGTGGAAGTGGCAGCGGAGGCAGTGGTTGGTAAACAAGGGGTGCTGTGTCCACCAGAAGGCAAAGAAGAATTGCTGTCCCCACTGCCAGACATCACAGAGGTAGGGCTTTTCGTGTTGAACCCTTTGGTTTCTGTGAAGTGGTCTGTGCGCGCTTTGAAAATGACTGGACGGTGACTTCCCCCAGTAGCAGCAGACTGGTTACTGTCAATCATAGATGCCAGCGAAGGAGAAAAAGGTTCCAGTTTTGAAGGCTGCAATGGATTCTTTTCTTCTCCACCACCATTCTTTTTTGGCTTCTTTTTCTTCTTGGCCTTTTCAGAGGTCAGATTTGCATCAGGGGTAAAGGCGCCATTTGGGGACAGCTGGGTGCCGGCTGCAAGAGGCTGGTGGCATGCTTGCTTCCCTCCCTGCACCTGATCCACCTGCTGACAGACAGAATCATTTTCCAGCCTTGAGGAGGGGTGGTTGAAGTACTGCTCTGGTTGGGATGGCTGGCTGCCGTGGACTGGAGAATGCAGTGAATCAGCAAACTGCTGCTGGAAAAGCTCTGCTCCTCTTTGGTAATGGGTGGCACCAGCATGGGTGGGCATGGGGTTTCCAGGGGGCAGGAATGTCCTGGGGTGCACTGACAGCTGCAGGGGCTTGCTGCTGAGGGTTCTGGGGCTAGGGACTGACGAATCATCCGCGGGGAAGGCATAGGGATCCAGAGTGGGAGTCTCTTTGGGTGAGGGAGCCGCCATAAACCCCAGAGCATTTCTGCTGGGAGTAGGAGGAGTGGCGACATCATCCATGCTTTTGTTGTGAAAGGGTTGGTGTAGTCTGGCAGGCAAGGGCAGCTTCCAACTGGAGCAACACACTCCTCCCCCCAAACCAAAAACTCTTCCCTCTAGTTGGTCATGTCTGAATACAATGTATGTTAAAGTATGTTACATGGCTTGATGATGGCTGATGGCACCTGTCCTCAGGAAGTTAAACCTTTCATGATGAACACTGAACACACTCTGATGTGAACACAAGGTGGTACTGCAGCAAATAAAATCCCTTTTTGTCGTGAGTTGAATGATCTGGTGTTCTCATCTCTGGGTTCCTCCATTCTTGTTACCTGAAACACATGAACTGTCAATTATATGCAATGAATAAGTAAAGACACGCACATCTTAATCCTGAAAAGCAAACAAACAAAAAAAACCCACACACCTCATTATATCAACCCTTTTTAACATCTTTTTCTTAATAGAGTAAACCCAATTCTGGCTTTTTATTTTTTTGCTGATAACAACACTAGATGGGAACTATGCACAGAAATAGCAGGATGTAGCAATCTGATTGTAGGCCTTGACAGCTGTCCTACTATCGCAGTTGTCTCTAAAAATACAACTCAGACGTCTTTGGGAAAACCCACCGTCTCCTGTGCTGTTGTGATTGAGGGGTATGTTATGACTATTTGATCATATGCTGTCCAAACTAAAACACAGTCATTACATGAATAGCCCATCACTTGTCAGACTGTGCTTGTGTCCTTATTTTTCCTTTCCTATTGGCGACTGACAAAAGCAAGTGTTATCATTATGCTCTGTGTGTGTGTGTGTGTGTGTGTGTGTGTGTGTGTGTGTTTTGAAAATACACCAACAGGGGTCAGAAGTTCATTTAAATCTTGTATGAATGTGAGCAAGTATCTTTGTGAGTGATCCCATACATGTGAGTATGTATAGTATGTGTGTGAGCTTGGCACATGCATGTGTGTAAGCATTTATGTGTGTAATACATGTGTTATACTCAATCACCCAATTATACTAACATCCATTAATAAAAATAACCCCCCCCCCTTTTTTTTTATTAATATATAAAAATATCACTTTCAAAGCAACCCCCCCCCCCCCCAAACCCCAAAAAACCAAAACGAGAACAAAATACAAAAGACCCCCACCCCCCCACCACACACACAAGATCCCCACATACACACATAAAAAAACATAAACCATTCCAACCCATAAATAATCTACAAATGAGCATCTTGAAAATGTTAAGTACTACAATCTCCACAACACAGCAAGCCTCGATCTGTCTTTTTACTGGATGTTGCCCATCAAAATACACACTTCCCAAAACAACGATAAAAACCCACTATGCACGCGCACATAACACACAAAACCGTAGAAACAAACACAAAAAATCAACAAGAAAACAGTTCTATCATTCCAACGCCCTGACATTTCAAACCACCATGCTCAGTTACAAAACTGAAGCTCCTAAAAACAAGGGGGGGAGGGGGGGAAGAGAAGAGGTGTAAAGGAGCGCTATACTATGGCTTTCCCCCTCATTTTCCATTTGTTTTGCCGTGGCAGGCAAAGGTGAAACTGGAAACCTCCCACCCCCACTCCCAACCCCGCTTGTAATGACTGTCTTCTTCTGCTAGCATAGAGCTAGCCGGCCTGCCCTTCCCTACTAGCTCTGTCAAGTGTTGCCAAGTAACGAAAAAGACAGGGCCTCTGCTGATCAATAAAAGCCTGCATTCACAATTCAAAACCTGTGATTCACATCCATTTGCCTCCAACCACCACTGCCGCTAGCTTTTCCCAAAACGTTTTTTTGTTTTGTTTGTTTGTTTTTTTTAATTAAAATCTGAACATACAGAGAATTGTCTGACACAGATCGTTTTTAATCATGTACGGGGGAGGGGGGATGTGGGGTGGAGGGAGGGGGAGGGGCGGGGGCGAGGAGGGGGAGGGGCAGGGGAGGGGAGGGGAGGGGAAAAGCGTGGGGTTCTCTTTACGGATGGGAGCGTTCTGGTATGAATGCGACAGGCCTAACTTGATCTGATCAGTTATTAAAGAACAACAGCAGCTGAAACTGGAAATTTTATGTGAGTGACAATAAAAGAGAGGGAAGATTGAGACTGAGAGAATAATAAAAACAATAAACACACACACAACCCACACGTCATTAGCATCCTAATCAATCACCAAAAGAAAAAAATGACAACGCACACACACACGCAAAAGAAAAAGACAGAAATAGTACAAAGTGTCTTTGTGTACACAACTACCTCAGTGACTACAATTTACTTTCCGCAAGGTAATTCTTTGCCTTTTCCTTTCAGAATAAACTGATATTTTCTATTCTTCATCTTTTCAAAGAAGAAGAAATTGAAATAACTGAGGAAAGAGAAAGGTTAAAAGTGAAACAAATGACATTTAAAGAGAGAAACGAAATGAAACAAAATCTTATTTTACCAGAGTTATGAGATAAGCAAAACATATGCTTTTTTTCCACCCAGCCCTGGGGTATAAAAGAAAGGAAAAAAAAAAAGAGGGATGTGGGGGGTTGGGCTACATCAAAGAACACATGAACACAGAACTGTTAAAAAGAAAGATATCAATGACAAATTTCACTGAAAATCACATAAGAAACTTATGAAAAAAGACTACTACAAAGCAACAAACTAAAAAAACCTCTCTATCCCCACCCCTACACCAATCTCTTTCCCTCCAACTCCATGCACATAGTGAAAGCCTTAGATTTCACTATTCAGTATTAAATATGATTATAATCAGAGATATTAAAATTCATGATATACCAATGACTTTCTTTTTTTTCTTTTTCGTTTCATTTTTTTTTGGAGGGGGATGGTGGGGGTGTGTGGTAGGGTGGGGGTTGGGGGGGCGTGGGGATGGTTCTCCAATAACATTGGTCAACGTGAAGAAACAAAATGAACAAAGCATCTAACAAGATAATCAACAAGTTGTCAACATTGAAGTTTTTATTTCCTGAAATAGAAATGTTTTGTAAGCTGATTTAAAGGAGGAAATACTGCTTTAATTTCTGATAATTGAAGGTAAAGAGTTCCAAAGTGTCCCTCCTGAGAAAATAAAGCTAGTTTTAAAGAGGTCAATTCTGGGTTTTTGGATGACTATATTATCTGTGTACCTTGACTGGTTTTGTTGAAATCTTACATTTAGTGTTAGAGAGGCAAATCCGTTCATTATACGAAACATCATCACTGCTTTACTATACTGTAATTTGTATGTTAGTGGAAGATTGTCCATGGTTAAATAATCTCTGGGTGTTAAACAAGCTGATTTTGACAATACAATCTTAAGAGCTCGTTTATGGATTCTAAATAGTGGTTTCAATATATTGGCACTGCACATGTCATATAGAGTTGAGGCATAATGATAATCGATAAACGATTGAATAAATGCATGATAAAAACTGTTTTTGTGCTTTCCAAAATGTTTTTAATTTTTGATAGCTGGAACACCTTATGAGATATGCACTTGCACAGATCATATACTGTGGAATGACCAGGAAAGATTATTATCCACGGTAACTCCTTGTACTTTGTGACTTTTCACTTCTTCAATTGGTGTATTTCCTGTGTGTATATAAGGGATAGATGTTGGATTATTCTGTCGTTTTTGTCGAGAGCTATTTAACATATATTTTGTTTTCCTTCCGACTGTTCAGTGACATGCGGTTAAGATCAGTCCATTTAATTAACTGATAAACAATATTTTGCAGAGTGTTAAAAGCAACATCTTCCATCATTGCATCAAATTTATTGAACCAGTCTACATGTTCAGAGGGGTTTCTATACAAAAATCCAATGACTAACAGTTCCAAATTTTTCTGATTAATTTCAATCCATACAGATTTAACGTGGTGGTTTTCAAAAGAAATAATACGTTTATATGTGACATTTTGACTAATATAAAGGATCAAACCAGCTTGTTTTGGAAGCATGGGATCAAGTCGAACAGTATTGTAACCGGGTACAGATACATCTAAATCGGTAATATTCTTTGTCAAACGGGACTCTACACAGCAAAACATGTGGAACTATTGGCCAGAATTATACAGAATGGAGGATAATTCATCTAACTTGTTGATAACATGATTAATATTTAAGAAACCAACTCTGAGGCCATCCTTTAAAGGCCAAGTATTTACTGTGGGTATTGCGTTTAGTGAGTAATAATCAGAAAATTTGTAAACACTTTAAAAAAAGAAAAGAAAAAAAAAGACAGCTGGTAACCGCTCGGGTGTGGTTAAAAACGTAAGATGCACAACAGGGTTGATGATTCACGACAAATGCACAAGGCACGTGGGCGATAAATAACCAAAGCCACTCAAAAGACCGAAGTGGTCAGTCAGCATGCGACTGAAAAACACTCATGGCAAAGAATGAAAGTAATTATTGAGATACTTAGGGGGAAAAAATTGGAAAAAAAAAAAGAAAAAAAAAGAAAAAGAAAAGAAGAACAAACTGGATTATCAAATATAAACCTGACAATCAAATCACAAATCAGTGAGATTAAACACCACCAAAGTGAAGCAAACATGAATAGGACACGCACGGCTGAAGGAAAAAAATAACTAACAATCCATATTTAAGAAATACGAAAATATGTACAAATGAGAGAGAGAGAGAGAGAGAGAGAGAGAGAGAGAGACAGAGACAGACAGAGAGACAGAGAATGAGAGAATGAAATATGTGGAAAGATATGGATTTGTTGTGAAGAAAGTATCTATTTCCTCATATCTATAATCTATATAATTTATGTATAAATGTATATTCAGACAGATAGATATGCAGAGAGAGAGAGAGAGAGAGAGAGAGAGAGAGAGAGAGAGAGAGTAAGAATAATTCATCAAAGCCTAGATCAGTAGATGTCTTTGCTTTCAATAATGAACTGGAAGAACTGGAAGAAGCATAAAAAAGATTTGTGGTTTAACTCCTAACACTAAAAAAAAAGAAAAGAAAAAAAAAAAAGAAAAAGAAAAGATTTTTTGCTTAAAATATATATATATTTTTATATATACAATCTGACTGAAAAGACTTGAGACAGAGGTGACGGCTGTGATGAAGAGAAGAGCGACAAGAGCAAGAGATATTTTTGTTCTGTTAAGTGGCAACACCAGGGCACATTTTCCTTGCTCTGACACCAAGACGAGATGATCATAAGGAGAGGGGGAAAGAAGATAACAATGAGGAGACACAAGCTGATAAAAGTTCTGGACACCGAATGACTGACAGCAATACAGTTTTAAGGGTTTATGTTTCTTTTTCGATAGAAACAGTGAAGGGGATTTAACAGGCAAGATTCTATGAGAGAGAGAGAGAGAGAGAGAGAGAGAGAGAGAGAGAGAGAGAGAGATCTACTGAGACATTCACCTCAACTATACGAGACCAATGGAAAGTTACATTATAAAACGGTTGAATTTTTTGCTGGAGCACGAAAATGTGGAAGAAATGCAAAAGAACTTTCATCCTGCAAAGGCATTGCATTTCCTGGCCTGTGACGCTGTGGTATTAGTGATACGTAACTTTTGGTTTAAAACCATTGGATCCTGGCAAAAACATGTGGAACTGACTGCTCTGATGGTAAAACCTAACTGGAAGCTCTTATTGCCACAGCAACATAGATATGTACTGATGTAGTACACAAACAATAATATCTACACTCTTTACTTACTAAAATCTTGGGCACTCCCATGCCACACAATCCATGAGATACATTTACAACCTTTGCATTTAAGCAAAATCATCTTTCCAAAGCTCTTTTGCAGACATATATATCACCTTTGTATCATTCAGTAAACCCTGCTGATCCTTTTAACTACACATCCATTTTTATCTTCCCTGGGCATTCAAAACCATTAGAGCAACACACCTGATCCATGTCTTCTTTCTCACTTAACTATTCACACCAAACTCAGCAGAACTAAACATTCCCATCAGTTTAGACAAGTCAACAACCTGTCCAATTTGCAAGCACTGAAATGTAGTACTGAATTGTAATACATTTTGTCACAACAGATTGCAATGTGAATTTGGACTGCTCTCCAAAGAGTGTATCCCCACAGTCTGTTTGCAAACAGTGGATGTGTATTCGTTTCATGATTAAAGTAGATTTTTCTCCTGCAATTTGCCAAGGACATCCCTTTCGACATTCCTCTTCTTCTTCTTCTTCTGCGTTCGTGGGCTGCAACTCCCAAGTTCACTCGTATGCACACGAGTGGGCTTTTACGTGTATGACTGTTTTTACCCCGTCATTAGGCAGCCATACTCCGTTTTCAGGGGTGTGCATGCTGGGTATGTTCTTGTTTCCATAACCCACCGAACGCTGACATGGATTACAGGATCTTTAACGTGCGAATTTGATCTTCTGCTTGCGTATACACACCAAGGGGGTTCAGGCACTAGCAGGTCTGCACATATGTTGACCTGGGAGATCGTAAAAATCTCCACCCTTCACCCACCAGGCACCGTCACCGTGATTCGAACCCGGGACCCTCAGACTGACAGTCCAATGCTTTAACCACTCGGCTATTGCACCCGTCAACATTCCATTTTATCATACATTCCGTTATTCAAAGACACAATCCTATAAATAAGGACGGTATTTAAGTTTGAACTCTTACGGACTTGGCCAGCAGCAATTCATCAACATCCTTGATCAGAATTCACAAACAAGCACTTACTCTAATTTCAAACAAGTCAGTTATTACCAAGTACTGATGACAAAATTGCAAACATTCATTCCCTTGAATCCAAACTGCTAACACAGGTATCTCAATGAAATTCTTAACAGAAATGCCCCTATTTCAGTTGGAAATGATTAAGTTCACACACACACACAGTCTGACAAAAATAATCTCCCTTTGTCCAAAACTACTTGATAATTTTTCATGTCTTCAGAACTGGATTTGGTGCAGGCTTTCCATGTTCCATCATTCATATTGGACCTCCTGGTAAAATTTAAAAAAAACCAACCAAACAAAAAAAACACACACCAAAAAACAAAAGAAAACAAACAACAAAAAAAACAACCCACACACACGCATACACACACACACAAACCCAAAAACACCTTAGGGGTATAGAGTTGGCTAAGAGGTCCTTAGGATAAAGCTTTGTGACTAAAATGCTTCCTACATGTATGTGTTACCCACACACAAGACATTTTGTGTGTTACACACTTCAAAGTGTGTTACACATTACAAGTGTCAAAAGATTTTACCCTCAACACTTTTTCAACCAACTTTCAAACCCCACAATAACATATAAATAAATAATATAATTTAATATCATGATTTCTTTGATGAATCACACATATCTGCAATACATATTGCTCTTGAATTTTCCTTTTTCATTCTTCTATTTTATTATTTTTTTGCTTTTATGTGAATTCTTCCTCTCTTCCATTCTCTCTGCAGGAAAACCTGTTAAGTGTCAAGTGTGACTGCTCAACCAAATGAACTGAAACTTGAGACTGACCAAACACCCAGAGTGTTCGCTCTGCCTCTCAAGGAATGTTTTATCACCTCTCAAGGAATGTTTTATCAGTGTTTGTTTTGATGAGTCACAAAAGACATGGTGTCCCTCTCTGAGATTTCCTCCATATATATTTATGTGTATCTGTCAATTATCTCCAAAGGCCCTGTGTTCACCCTGCCACCCCTCCTACTCTCTCATTCTTTTCACATTTATTCTGTCTTAAATTTTTAAAAATTTTTTAAAATCATTTTTGAGAGAGAGAGAGAGAGAGAGAGAGAGAGAGAGATTCAACTGGAGGCAAGGTGCCAGTGAGAAGAAAGAGAGAAGTGGAGTGACAACACGGAGGTCACTGGACTCCACCCCTATCAGTGACCTATATACACCACCCACTGCAGGTTTGTTGTTTTTTTCCCCTGTCTGTCTACTGTCCTACCCCCAGTTCACTGTGCTTAGAGTTCACAGAGGTTAGATTGTGACCACACAGCCAAGTGTCATCCACCAGCAGGGGTGGCAGGTTGTAGGAGACATTGTTTTTCGTAGTGAAATAAAATAATCTTCCGAAGGCAGTTTTGCACCTTTTTATGTCATTTGCAATGAGAGTTCATGTATGAACTGACAACAAAGAACGACAGCCGGATCATTCCAAGAAGGGCTCCTCCAGTCTGCTTGAGCTATATCCACAATCTGATTAATGACAGAACTTGTATGTTTACTATCTATGAATCAGTAGCTGACCGTAATGTTATATTAGTCAGACTTAATATCTGTCTGTGGGAATACCTTAACAAACATCAGTGTTGCCAGTCGATTGCAGCCAGTAGGCTGAGTGACCTTTCACACAAACACTAATACCAACCAATATGTGAAAATCATGGCATGGTTCCTGGTTCTTATTAATTATATATTAACCCTCTTCAGTCTATGTATTCAACAGTATCAGTATCAGTAGCTCAAGAAGGCATCACTGCGTTCGGACAATTCCATATACGCTATACCACATATGCTGAGCAGATGCCTGACCAGCAACATACCCAATGCGCTTAGTCAGGCTTCAGCAGATAATGTTGAATGAATGTCATATGATCTACCTAACAGACTGATGTTCACATGTGCTTTCTCTGCCTGACTTACAGACGAGTCAACTTGGTCAAGCTGCGACTGAAAAATTCTTATTATTATGAAATTTGTTCCTTGTTTCCAATTCAAATGCTTTTTCTCTAGTTCCTGTATTGTAAGGTAGTTGGGTACACAGATCTTGCAACATTTTGAATTATGTGAAACAATGACATGATTCGCTGTGCACTTCCTTGCAGTTTCCATCCTTGTTATTTGTGTATGGAGTAATGTGCTGTGAACACACACACTCTCACAACAGGGACTTCCTTGAAGGAAGTCATACATCCCTTCACACACACTGATAACAGGAACATTCTTATTCCAAGTTACAGAAAGTCACGCATGCACCCCTTCACACAGACACATTTATAAAATATACAGACACATATTCAGTATATGAGGTGCTGGTATTGCTGGCATCCACTTACTTTCTCTTCTGTGCCTGTGCATGACTGGGTAAGGGATGGGGTGGAGGGGAGGGATGGCAAGAGGTAGGATGAGGGAGAGAGGTGGGAGAAAAGGTGGAATTGTTGATCCTCAGATGATTTAAACACAACAATCTGTCTTTATGAATAAAATATCCGAGTATGAGACTCTCTCTGTGTGCTGCGTGAACACAAACAGGAAACAATGGATGCTGTAAAGGGAGGAGCTCTCTTGAGCGCCCTGCTACTGCTCCAAAATTATAATAAATAATATTAATAGGAGCTCTGTTACTTCCTTAAATCGAACAATGAATCAGCTTCATTAGTTTATATTTGTCTAATACCAAGAAGACACTGAAACTGGCAAGCTTGACTGCTTCAGACAACTGATTTACTTCACTACAGGGTGTGGACAGACAAGGTGATTACCATACCCACTCCTAGTCCTACACATGAAATAGGCCTGTAACATGCTCTGACTTAATTTATAAAGGCAAGTGCAACATGTCAATACATTTTTTTGTTATTTTATTATACTATACAACTGCTTTTCGCAATTTCTGAATGAGTGAGTGTTAAACAGAACTTTGTTTAATAAGAACAGAGCATGTGATTCATCTCAGTTCGATTTTTTTGTTTTTGTTTTTTTACAACATGACAATAAACCAAACCAGAATTTAGAAACATGTTATGTTTGATTTTAAATGTACATGGAGGACTGAAATGTCTAGTCTGAACTTTACTGCTATCTTTCATTCAATGTCAGCAAATACACTGCAGTAGGTCATGTGTTCAAGCTCTACAGAGAGGTTTTCTTATATCAGTTATTGTCACTATATGTTTTCATCGTCACTATCCTGCCACCCGCAATCAATCGAACATTACGGAGAAAAACAATGTCAACCTCCATCAACATTATTCAGCCACGTCTCTCCAATCACACATTCACATGAGCTAAAGTGCACCTTCAACATCCAGCCCTTTTTTATCACCCGCATCTCTTACATATTGATCTTTCATGCTCTGAATAGCAGAGTGAGAAGGAGAAGAAAAAAACCTTTGCATCCAGAATCTGATGTTGTGTTTGGCCATTTAGTCTACCTACAAGTTAACAATTATAAACACATGTTGCCAAACTTTTCATCATGTATTTCACTGTACAAATAACATGAGTCTCTCTCATGCTGACCCTTAAAGTTTCATCAAAAATATATGAATAGATGATAATATTCTCCAAATATAAAACCCTACCTATATTACTGATTCTGTCTACAATTAGTTATTATTTTCTCTCTGTGTGTGTGAATGTGCGTATGCGCGTTGTGTGCGCTTGTATACACATACACAATATACATGTGTACTGTTTGTACAACTCCAAACCTGTGGATGTCTCATTTAGAGTCATTATTGATTTGCTGGTTCATTCGTTCATTCAGTGCTTTGATCAATGTGTGCAAAAAGTTAACAAAAGAAAAAAAAAAGAAAAAAAAGAAGCAAAACAGAAGACAAGAAAAAAAGGGGGAGGGGGGTTCTGACTAGGACTGAACTGATGCTTTATGTGTTTTCCATGTTCCTGACTGCAGTGCACTACAGGCTACCCTTGAGAACCAAAGAGCTTGGTGAATAATTCAAATGAATTACCATTAACACAAAGCTGTAAAGAGAGAGAGAGAGAGAGAGAGAGAGAGAGAGAGAGAGAGAGAGAGAGAGATGGTGGGGGTGGGGGGTGGAGCGGGGGGTAGAACAGAGACACAAAAACAGAGAAAATACTAACTTTCTTTTTGTCCAACCAGTCTTATCATATTATTCACAACACAATGTGAATGTATAATCCATAGTGTGTGTGTGTGTGTGTGTGTGTGTGTGTGTGTGTGTGTGTGCGCGCTGAGAGAGAAAGACAGAGAGACAGGCAGAAAATGTGGCTTCTTTGCCTCTTTCACTTTATAATGTGCTGGGGTGGGGTGGGGGGAATGAATGAATGAATGAATAATTTTGAATGAATAATTCTTATTTTCTGAGGGTAATGGTTTTAAGCACACATACTTTTTTTCATCCAGCCCTCGAAAACAAACAAATAAACAACAGCAAAAAGACAACAGTAACAATAAAAAAGTAAAAATAAAAAAATTAAAAAATAAAATTAAGAGAGAGACAGAGAGAATAAAGTGGATGCATTGCTTGGAATTTAAGCAAATGCGAATGAGATTGCATTATTTGAGTATATATGTTTGTTCTTAGTTGTGCTTATACTGCTGAAGACCCAGTTAAACTCAAATGGTGTATAGATTATTTATCAAACAAACAAAAACCACACTGTTACAAATGATAATGTAGATCATAGATGTTTCAATTAGCTTAAAAAATATATAACACAGAATATGCAGCCACTGATATGTTGAAAGAAAAGAATGAGTTTGATTCAAGAGAAAACAAAATCGCCATCTGTAAATTTTTCTCTCTTCTTTTTACCTGATACAGTGATAGTTATACTAACACTGTAACAGTATACCCATGTGTTCAATACTAACAGCAGCTGCATACATGATTAACAGTTGCATACATGATACAAACACACCCACTATCACCACTTTTTCTAAATACTTTTTAATGTTAAACTTAAAGCAGTCAGCAAATTACTCTTTTCATCGTTTACATCACATTTGTTTTGGTTTTTTCCTTTAGTACAGAAAGGCTGTCCTCAAATTAAGTCTTTATTAAGTTACGAAGTTAATGCTTTTTACTTCAAAAAGTAAAGGCTGATTACGAACAGTGATGAGTCAAAATACAGGGAAGAAGTACTGGAACTTGTCTGCTGGTGTGATCAAAACAACTTACAACTCAATGTATCAAAAACAAAATAATTAATTTTAGATTTCAAGAAGACCAGATCTGACCCCTTACCACTTGTCATTAAAGACAAGCAAGTAGAGATCATCAGTGAATGTAAATTTCTCGACTGATCATTTCCAACGACTTGAAATGGGAGAAAAATACGGAAAAAACTGTTAAGAAAGCACAACAGCGCCTGAACTTTCTTCAGCGTCTCAAAAAGTTTGGAATTAAAAAAAGAAATCATGGTTGATTTCTACCGAGCAGTCATTGAAAGTGTGCTAACCTTTTCTATTACTGTTTGGTACGGAAACATTTCCAAGGCAGAAGTTGCAGCCCTTAACAGAATCATAAAAACTGCCACCAAGATTACCGGGGCTGATCCACTTTCTCTTTAAGACATGTAAATATTATGAGCGGCTACTCAAAAAAGCAAAATCAATCAGCCAGGACGAATCACATCCAGCTTTTGGGATTTTTGAGATGCTCCCCTCTGGTCGACGGAACAGAAGTAAAAAGACGAAAACCAATCGCTTCGCCAATAGCTTTTTCCCCAAAACAGTCAATGCCCTGTCTCTCGAACAAATCCAGTATGATAAATAGAATTGTGCAATCAACAACCATCTACCTGAAAATCTAGTCATCAGCCCCATCCACATGTAATATGCAGCTTCTGTTCAAATGTGTGTGTCTGTGTGTGTGTGTGTGTGAGAGAGAGAGAGAGAGAGAGAGAGGGAGTATGTGTGAGCGTGCATGTGTGTGTGCAGTGCGTGTATGTGTGAGTATGCACAAGTTTTTATATTGATATGCACTTGTATGTATCCTAAGTTTTACTGTACTGTATCTGTGTTTGTGTATGATTTTTTATTTATGTTCGTACCTTGTTATGTACTATCCCCCCCAATATTCCTTGTGACCCCGGTACACTTGGTAATAAAAGACATATTCTCTTCTATTCTAAGGGACTGGTTACATCACTCTCCCCATCATTTATCTTTGATCTATGACCAATACATAATTAAATTAAAATCACACACTTCTATTCTGGTTAAAGTTTATGATAAACTGACTTACTGAGCTGGATTTAAAGAAATATGAAGGAAGGAAGAAAATAGGCATTCTGTTATTTTGTTAAGTGGACTGAGCTTGACATAAAAAACAACAGAAAATAACACAACAGAAAAGAAGAATAAAAATTGTGAGCATTACTCCAACCGCTGACATGTTTTAATATTATTATGGAACTGTTCAGTTCTTGTTGATGAGCGAGTAACCTCTCTCTCTATATATATATGTATATATATATATACCAAAGTAGATTTCTTTATAAAAGAAACAAATAAACCAAAGAAACACACAACGTATACATGGGTATTTCAAGAAAAACAGAAAAGGGGGTCAGGGGGAGGGAGACCAGGCAAGGGAACACAAACACAAAATTATCATCTGCAAAATAATTTTCAAATTTTATTTCAACTTAAACTCTTAAAAAATGATTAAAGAGTTTTAAATTTTTAATTTTCAATTTAAAATTTAACAGTTCATCTTCAAGTGTGTCTAGAAATCCATCTGTTAAATCTTTCCAATGAATAAGTGTGGAGTGCTGGATAAATGGGAAATTATGCATTCCCTTCATTGTATCTTTAGTATGTTGAAGTAGGTATGATTATGCTTTGGTAGTACATGTATCTCTGATATTCTCTCCCTCTATACCTGTGCATATGCTCACACATGAGTGTATGAATGATTCAGATTGTGTATGACTATGAGTGCACGTGTGGATGTGTGAATTTGTGTGAAGCATTCAACACTATGCGAGTAAAGGCACTATGAATGATTGTTTACTTTCATGATTATTACATTATTGGAATCTAAAAAAGCTTTTCTCACAGAATGCTATGTTAATAAAGACAGTGACACACACTTTATAATATGACTTCAAACAAAACAAGAAGAACAGGAATAAATAATAAAGTACTAAACATTATTTTTTATGCTAACAGACACAACTTCACAAAACATGTACTCTGAACTGACACAGCGCACTGCACAAAGTAAGTCAGGTTGATAGAAAAAAAAAATCTGTACACAATGTAAGAACACACATCCATAATAGATTATTGACTGGAGTGGTGGCCAAATGGTTAAGAGCGCTGGATTCTCACCTGGGATTCCCCAGTTTGATCCCTGGCTTCAGTCCACCAGCTGGGTGAAGGGTAGAGATTTTTCTTGCATACTGGGTCAACACATATGTGCAGACCTGCTAGTGTCTGAACCCCTTTCATGTGTATACATTATATGCATGCAGAATATCGAATATGCAAGTTAAAAATCATGTAACCCTTGTCAGCGTTTGGTGGGTTATGGAAACATGAAAATACCCTGCATGCATCAACCACAACAGAACCATCAGCAGGTTGATGTTGGTCTTGCAGTTTAAAGAAGAAGATGTATCAATGATACTTATCTGTCTTCTGTTAAGTTATTAGGCCCTTACCAAATTTAAAATATCATTTTGAACAAAAACCCCGGATCAACTCAACACAAAGGTGTTTGTGCTTTTGTTTATTTGTTGCTTCACAAGTTCCTTTCCATTTTTTTTTCACCTTTGCAGGTGTTAACATTTTTTGTTTTGGGTTGTTTTTTGTTTTGTTTTTTGTTTTGCCTTGAGGAAAACAAAAGGGGGTGGGGTGGCGAGAGAGGCTTGTTTTTCTGTTAGTTTCAACATCTATTTTTCATAAGACACAGCAATTGGTCTTTTTATTTTTTTTATTTAGTGGAAATATATTCATATGAACAATAAGCTGAATCTTAAGTCCTACTTCCTGTCATGAGTAACTCAGTAAGAGAGCATACTGGCTTAATGGCTGAAGTCTGTATGTACAGGTATCTGCTGTAACTTAAATAAAAAGAAAAGAAAAATACTAATACAGTTGCACATGACCTAAAAGAAAATTATGTTCCTGCACACAATAATCAAGAGTTGCTGAACTGTTTATCTGGGATTGGGATATTATTCATTTGTTACTGAACACTCATTCACAATCATTCATGGCAAGGGCCTATATATGGCAGTGACAAAGTGGTTGTGGCCAGTGCACCGACCCTGGGCACTGCTGGAATAAAAGGAGGGTAACAAAGGACTATGAATTAAAGATATATATAACTGACTTGCATGTGTACACACTGTTATAAAAACACAAAACTGATTATGCGAAATTCAGTAACTGAACAAAAAAGAAACATGAGTACAGTCTTCATCTACATCAGCACTTAAACTAGTTTGATACAATTCATTGGGAAAGGGGAGGAAGGAAGTGTAGGTCTTGTGTTTTTTTAAGATTTTGTTCAAGTTCCACTTTTGAGGCCAATGCGATGACCATGATCGCAGGCTGCAAATCAAATATTAGACTTCACAGCTTACCTCCAACAAACAACACACTGATCGTCTTTGTTTTGTCCGAACAATTTGTCTAATCATTGATAATTTAGTTACCTTGCAGCACAAACACCTACTTAACTGCTCAACCGTATTCGATGACTGCTTTTTGCAGCCGTCGTCTTGTCATTGTCTGTGGTTTACGTTCCTATTTTTAGATAGCAATGAACTCAACCAGACAGGTCGCTGAAAAGGGGTTGCATTAACAATGAATTTGGGGCACACACTGTTTTCATGCGATTCGGTTTATGAGAAATCTGTCCAATGCAGCGCAAAGATATGAATATGAGGCAAAATATGACCCCAACAGAAGTCAAATCAAATAAATACAATCGCTTGAACCAGCCATTTCGCTCGAGGGTCACCCATATTGAATCCGGTAGCAAAACTGTAAACACATTCCACGCGTATCTACATTTCGTTGTGAACCCAGTTGGAACCCTAAACAATAAGCAATGTGAAACAAAGCTATCAAAATCCCACCTCAATTTGCAGATCAGAGAATTTGGCGAGGCGTTAAGTGCCAAGCCAGCTGGCCTTTGCAGAAGCCGTGTCTTCTGCTACAACCCTCACACACTCTCACAAACGGCATATCACGTGATCATATTGTATGGATTTCTTTCGGCCGCCGCGCTAGACAGCACGTTTTACTTTGCGGGGATTGACCTTGAGATAAAGACTTAAACGCGCTTGACAGTTTCGCAAAGCTGACCTCGTTGAACAAGTGCCGATCAAGAGCCTTGTAAATGTAGGGCAGTTGTTACATCCGACATCCGACTTAACACTGTTGTGGAATTTTTTTTTTTTTCACGGTGGGCAGTATGCTTTTTTCAACGCCCTGGAAGAAGCTGCTGTTCCTCAGAGGTAGTAAAGATAAAGCGCTGCTCACAGCTATAGATACATTTTTGACACATTTTCTCAACCTTTGTGGGGGGGGAAAAACACGCCCCAAACCACGACTGACTTAAAATACGTGCAGATTCTCACGTAATCGA